>NW_008795695.1:17353120-17396572 GCF_000699145.1 Aptenodytes forsteri | reverse complement strand
TGTCACCCTGGAGAAGAGAAGGCTCGGGGGGACCTTATCAGAGTTTTCTAGTACTTAAAGGGCATCTACAAAGAGGACTGAGGCTCTCTCTTCACAAGGAGCCACATGAAGACAAGGGGCAGTGGGTACAAGTTGCACTGGGAGAGGTTTCATTTTGACCTAAGAAAGAAATTTTTTGCAGTGAGAACAATCAATGACTGGAACAACCTCCGCAGGGACATCATGGAGTTCCTATCACTGGAGGTTTTCAAGACACGACTGGACGGAGTGCTAGATAATCTCATCTAGCCTCCCTTTTCCATGGAAGGTTGGACCAGGTGATCTTTCAAGGTCCTTTCCAACCTGATCTGTTCTATGGTTCTATGGTATTTATACAAAAAAGTATTCCAAGATGAATGACTTGCATCTCTGAGGAAGATATGAAACAAACCTTACCATCTCAAGATGAATGTTTGAAGGGCACATGTATTACTAAAATGTCAGTTAGTCATGTGTCTTGAACAGTGAAGTCTGTTCAGTGAAGTTCTGCACTTTTTTTCTATATCTGAAATTAACCAGGAAGATAACTGGTTGCTCAGTCTTTCATGTCCTCTAGACATGAAGAGCAAAATCCATAAATGAAGCATAACTTAGATGAAGTTATGGTTTCTCAAGGCACATATGTTATGCTAAAACTCCTATTTGCATCTTCTCTGGGACAAAGAAAATGGAATGTAATGCACTTCAAGTTAGTTCAACTTATATACAATATAGTAAGTAAAAGAGCTAATACAATAAGGATGCAAAATGCTAAAGGTTAAATTAATCTCATCCTACTTTTTAATGTTTACATCACCATTTTCCTTCCCTCAGTACAGTTTATTTAGGTAGGTGGGATGCAAGGGAGATTCCTTTCACAGATGGTCCACAATGATTGTATTTCTAGGAGGACTCTCTGCTTCCTGAATTATGGATTCTTCCACCAAAAGTTAGAGTTGCCCTTTCCTCTGCCTCTAAAAGCTTCACAAAATCACAGAACGGTTGAAGTTGGAAGGGACCTCTGGCAGACATGTGGTCCAACCCCCCTGCTCAAGCAGGGTCACCTAGAGCTGGTTGCCAAGGACCGTGTCCAAGAAGGCTTTTGAATATCTCCAAGGATGGAGACTCTACAACTTCTCTGGGCAACCTGTTCCAGTGCTCGGTCACCCTCACGGTAAAAAAAGTATTCCCTTACGCTCAGATGGAAGTTCCTATGTTTCCTGTCACTGGGCACCACTGAAAAGAGCCTGGCTCCGTCCTTTTTGCACCCTACCTTCAGGTATTTATATACACTAATAAGATCCCCCCCCGAGTTGCTGAGTTCCTTAGTTGAAAAAGTTAAGTCATGAATATGCAGCTCAGATGCTAATAGACAATTTCACAAATGACTGGTTAAGACTTGAGAAGTTGCTTTAAGAAATAAATGGCACAAATAAAGGAATGAATGTTCGAGTCTTTAAGTGAAAGGCTTCACATCATCGCTATCATAAGCACACAATAAAATGTATTAGATACAGCATGTTTATAAGAGTTGTTTGCCATTTTATGCATCTTGTGTTAATACAATTTTGTATACTTCTGGCAGAGTCTTTCTGGCTTATTTCATTAAGAGATTTAATTTAGAAGAATTTCTTTCTGGTACAAAATAATGGATACAAGTTAAACATTTGCTATTTAGATTAAAATAAATGGATTGAGAACAGGGCTCAGTAATTAAATATGTTGTTTTATTTAATGCAATTTATTTTGTTTCTAAACAAAGCATGTCTAAAAGGCCAAGCATAAAGTTTCCTTTTCATTTATAAAATTATCCTTCTCTAACTAATAGCCTATAGTGCAGTTGCAGCCAAAATCAAAACCATTATTTTGACAGAAATACCTATTACATTTATTTATTTATTGTTGAAGTGCAGTAACAACTAAGCTTACAAGGGTTAAGCACACTGAGGGAAAAAATGTTTCTAAGTATAGTAATTCACTTCTTTGGTGAGAACCAAAACAAGAAAAATTACACTTAAGATCTTTAATTCTGAGAAAACTTTAAAAAATACATGTAGCAGAGATCATGAAGATCACACTCTCTTACTGAGGACAAATGGACAATAATTTTTTTAATCCCCAGTATAACATTATCCCTTAATATATTTCAGAACGTCTCCATCACTTCCATAGCACATCTGATGATCAAATTTGGTGTAAGAATGTTCTGCAGTAATACAGAAATTATGTAACCTAAACTGGTTTATCACAGAACATCCCACTTATCTCCAAAACTCTGGTGCCTGCAACTTTGACTTTGGGTAGGTGTTACAGAACTGTTACATCAAAAAAAAAAAAAAAAAAAAAAAAAATTGCCTGACATTCATACACATGCCACATTCAATTATATTTTCCATCTCTGCTGCTATCTTATGCATTTCTCTTGGCAGCATGGGATATCTTTGCAATTTCCCTTCAGAAGTGCTGTGATGATGGACTTTGGGTTCACTTTACAGAAATCCAGTCGGCCAGCACATTAGGAAAGACACATCTGAATGGCAGGAGATGAGAACAGTAAGAAGGCAAGGTTGAAGAGCAGTACAGAGCAACACATAAGACACACGTCAGAGAAGGAAAATTATTGTAAGGACAGGGAATAGTGAGCAATAGGACTGGAAAAACAAACACACACAACGCTGAAGGACCAGAAAAAGGGTAACAGGCATAGACAGTAACTTGCAAAATGATGCTATGGCAGAGAGCAGAATGAGTGGAGGAGGCCAGACTGCATTACATGGAAGTCATTTGGCAGATGGAATGCCAAACAGATAAGAGTAAGGAGTGAAGAATAATAATCAGGAATGAGAGTAGTAGAAGTTTTCTAATTATCCTATGGTCCAACACTTTTTCTAAAACTTTATGGTGGACTGGCAGTTTCTCTTGCTTTTTCCTTCCAAATCTATTTTTTTCCTTCCAATAATCTGATAGACAGTAGATCTATCCCATCTTCCTTTGACCATTTTATACATTTGAGAATTGTTTATCATCCTTATTTCCCTGATGACAACTTTACGTTGATAAAATATTGTGAGACCATCCAGGCATCCAAAATCTAAAGGTCTGCAGCACAGTAATGTCCTAGATCCAAAGTCACAGAAAGCAGGAGGCATACTGCAAAGTCAAACAAAAAAATGCAAAATCTCTTCTATATCAGCACTGTAAAAGATGTATCAATACACTTTTTCTCTGAATGATTCTATTTGTGACACATTAAAAAATAGGCAAGTAAAAACACAAGTTACATTAGGTTAATTGGTCCTTCCTTAACTATTTTTTCATTTTATTTCTGCACACATTTAAATATAATTCTGATATTCTCAAGAGAGATTAATTGATAAATAATGATATAGAATAAAGACCAGAAACACAGTGTGGATGGAGAGGGATTGCTGAGGTGAGTGGGAGGATAGATAGTCATATTTTTTAGAAACGGGATCTTACATGTTCTGCCCTACTGTGGTAATGGGAAAACTATGGCCCACTCAACCTCTCTCCCCCTCTACTACAGTGAATTAACTGTGTTCTCTATATAACAAGACAGTCTACCAGCACTTAATAACCTGCCTAAAATCTTAACAAAAACTAGAAAATAACCACACAAATATTTCGAAAATGCAAGAACCACACAGGAAATATCATATGCTTTGTAAACAAGTGTGAATTTCTTTTTAGTGCCCAGCCACAAAAAACCCCACCAAACTTTATCCTTTCTCCCTTAAAGAAAGTTCATGTTACCCTAAGATAGAGTACTAGCAAGTAAATTAAGACTGTGACAGCTTCTCCTTTTCTTAATCTTTTTCTAGACCCAAACACACACAAAAATGTCTTGAGTCCATGGTTGAAAGGAAACTGTAATTGCTTCAGTTCAGGCATAATTGAATTTTTGACATATGGCAAATAATCTGATTATTTTTGACAGATACATTTTTACTTTCATTTTAAACTTTTCTTGGATATACGTATCTCTTAGTCCGATCTCTGAAAGTACAGTAAAGTTCTGAAGCTATGGCAGATTTTAATCAAAATCTGCAAAGTGTTGTGAAATCAGTAATGACGCTGGTGCTGTTACACCTTTCTACTCTTCATATACAACCAAAAATTGTACTGCTTGTTACAGGTTTCCAGGAGACACATCACACTTCATAGAGCAGACAGTAACTGGAAACATACATATATGTCTCCAACTGACTCTTGTAAGTGAATGGGATAGAATGATTACTCAGCACTTTTGCCTTTTCCAAAGTTGTTTCCTTGACACAGTTTATAAACTTTTCAAACAGCCAGTTTAGCTATTATTCTCCACTGTGAGTCACATGTCTGTATTTCCTGAGTTATGCATTTTCATAGTATTTAGACTCTTCATCACTCAAGGTTTACATGTTTCTGTAGAAAGGCGGAATTGAGCTCTACACTGTTTTTTTGGTTTCTTAGTACTCAAGAAAATAGACAAATTTGGTAAGAAGAATCCCTCTTGAAAAGATACTTTTGCCCATTAATTTGACTTACGTCATAAAACAGTAGTTCTGTGAATGAGAGAACCCACAATATGCTACATGTATTTCATAGATAATACTTCCCATAGTAGGAATATTGTTTCTACTGGAGGGAACACTTCTGTAGCCCTGTAAATATGGTTTCTTTCCATTACTACTAAAAGGCTTTTTAGTGGCCCTACAAGCCAGGGTCTAAGGATTTGATTGACATTTGTCTTGGCATAAGTTGATTTTAGCTTCTTTTATTTATGATAGCAATTGTTTAGCAGTCAGGTTTGGTTTAGGATATTTTGAGTTTATAGAGATATGAGTAAACATCTGTGCAGACTGAATTATCTATGATACTAGAATAAAAAATGGTTTGCAAGAGTGTAAACACAGGATGGTACCAGACGTCCAAAACTGTAAACACAAATCACAACGGTCACTACAGGAATACAATCTTGTTAAACCAGTTTAGATAAAGCAGAGAATTGAGAACCAGTAAAGAGAAAGTTCACCTATGTAGACCGTGTTAAGATAATGCATAAAAATAAATCCAGCCAGATCCCAAAACTGTTGAGGAATGAACACTTTACTAGCCCTCCAAGCAAGGAATTTGGGGCATTGACAGCTCTCTGACATCCCCATCCAACCTCTGCACCTGGGGAGGACTGATGCTGTCAAGCTTGAGACCCAGAGGGAGACAAAAGGATGAGCATTACACCAGAAAAAAAAGGGTAGATAATAGGAACATTTCCCTATGTAACAATATTAACTATGTTAACAGAGGCTTTTCTGTATTATTGTTGACTCTGAATGGTAGTATTATTGTAACTGGACTAACAATAACGTTTATTAGCCTGTCAATTAGACAAACTAAGAATTTTTTTGCTCCACTAATGTACCCTTTTGCCCACTGTGTTTTGTGTGCAACATCCTAAAACCCAACATGTGGCAATGCCAGCCTCAATGTTAACCCCTGAAATTTGTCAGCAGATAATCTCTACATTCAAACGCTATGAGGAAATCAGTTACACATATTATTCAGCCTGAAACAAAAAGAAATCAGGCTTAAATGAAAATATACGGTCAAGCTCCTACCTACAAAGCAGAAGAGCAAATAAAATACTAAAAGACAATTCTAGATTACTTGCATTTCACTCAAAATGGTTTTTAGAGCTGGGAGTTCAGCCTTTACACCAACTATTCTAAAAGTTGTCCCCTTAACCGAAACTTTTCTCCTACTCACAGCTTTGCAGATCGAATTTGTTTGGCCTTGTCCTTACAGGTAAAATATTCAAAGGTTAGCCATAATATTGCTGCAATGTAACTGAAGTATTTGGGTTTTGGCTAGGAGCTGGTATCTTCAGAGAATACTCTCTTGAGACATCTATCGCCCTCAAGTTACTTCTCTCTATAGAAGTTTTGTTTCACAATTTTGAGTAGTTTCTTTCTCTCAGACAGCAAAATACACATTTCAAAACCTTTGTTCTACTGTGTTTTATATGCTACACATATAAAGTAATATCAGCTGCAAAACCGTTCTGTTTGCCTACGTGGTTTTAGATGTATCATGGACTTTCCATGGAAATAGCATTTGATGCATTAACAACAACAGCAATAGATAACTTGGTACTTAAACCAAGCAGTCTTCTCTCCCTAATGCTAACTATGAGTTCAAGATGTTTCTTGTAGCATAATGTAAGTGAAAAAGAAAAAATAAAAAACATGCACTCTGAAAACAAAGTTTCAGGACTCAATTTATAAAACTTTATGTAGGAAAAGAAAATCCCTCACAGAAGACAAAAAACCTTCATTTCTTTTACATTTATTTGCAAGTCATTTTGATTACTTCCTTGGTACAGGAAAAAATGCAGTCAAATAATGGCCTGGATGTCATGGCTGGTGGATTTTATTATAGTTTTAGGAGTGAGCACTGATTTAACTGCAGCGGCCTCATACAGAAGCCAGCAATCATATGTCCAGGATGACAATTTAAAGAATACATCTTACGTTCTGACTGTGATTATTGTCATGCAAAACCTGCTCCAGAGTTTAGCAAGACTACCACAGAATAGTAATTTGTTCCTAGAGGAAGTAAAGAAAAAAACATCAGCAATATCCTCTAGCAAGAAACTATGTTGAGCTGTCAAATGCCTTTCTACTTCAGAGACATTTTGGATTTTTATGGCCAAACTGGTAATTCACACTGACTTGTTCTTTTTTTAACAAGTAATGCTTTCTGACAGAACCTATACATACTGTATGTGTCTTAGGTCCATAGGTCTCAAACTACAAAATAATTTATTTTTCAAACTCTGAAAATTCTCATGTCTACACAATATCATCTTTTATTGTCCGTGTGGTCTCACATGCTATTTACGTACATCTCTGCTACTCAGCCATTACACCACGTAAGGACACATCAGTTTAGACATATGTTCAGAAATATTTTAACCCTACTGCAAAGATCTGGGACATGTTGGATCAGTTAATGATGTGGCACATAGCTACTCAGTTGTCAGACTCAGGTATAGATACAGATCATACTTAAATTTTATTAAGACTTCACTGAAGTCTCATAATATTTTATCCCCTGAATTCCTGTGGTTAATATGATATTTATTATGATTCTCCTGGTTTCCTGAGAGGTAGTTGCAATGTGGCATGAGTTTCCAGCCATAAAGACAATTAGCAGTTCTTGGTTGGGCATTGTGCATTGCTTCCTGTTGTGTGAACAAGGTTAAAATCAACTCTGTAGCCCTAACTTAGAGCAAATCGTAGTCAGTATTCCAAAACTCCAATAAATATATGAGTTGGTGGCCTCTTAAATTCAGAGAGGAATATAGAGGGATATGCTTGGCGACCTCCAGAAAAAGAAGAAAAGGACAAAATGCTTAGAAGCAGACATGTAGGAAATCAACTGGATTGGAAAGACTTGCTATGGTAGGAGATAAAAAAAACATAGTCCCCCAGTGGAGAGAGAGAAGATGCCACTAAAAGTGGGAGTTACTATTAAGATATTCTGGAAGGGATCAAGGACCCAAATCACTTGACAGTGTCAGGATGATTCTGAATCGTACTGACACAGAAGACAAGCTTTGGATGACCCAATGGTAAACGGGAGCTGCAGTGTTTCTGAACAGAGGCGGCTGCTGCAGATCCTGTACATCTGTGTGAATCCAGAAATGGAAATCATTATGCAATCAGCAACTCAGGAGGCAAGATGACTACCAACATCAATGTGTTCATATGAAATACAAAACAAATGTCTACAATTTAGCTTTTACTTATTTTTGCACAAACTGCTCATTTTTAGTTCTTAGTAAGAGACAAGTTATTTTTCTTTTGATTCAGGAAGGAAGAAAACAGATCATCATTGCTGATTCTTTCTTAAAACTTAATTAAAATACAGTAGTGGATAAAACTACGTGAAAACAATACCTTTCTGGAATAGGAAGGAGACATTTTAGGTCAGTTACTGTAACTTTCACTGACAATAACTTGTGGTGAGGTAACTGGGAACCAAAATTTTCATGGAAGTGACTTAATCAATTAGGATTATCCATTTTAAATCTGTCAAAAGTAGAAGCAGACAGCCTTCAAATCTAAGGCTTTTTCCTTTTCCATATGGTTGAGAACAGTCTCTAAAGCAGCTCAAGGCACAAGTGATTTGCAGTCAAACGTTGAACAAATGTAGGGACAAAAGCTTTTCCCAACAGCTGTTTGTCATAGGTGTGAACTGAAGAAAAGGTGGAGGAAAAAATCCTTGTGTATAAAGATGACAGCGAACAGATCTTCAGAAACTGTCATTTGGTATCATCTTAAAGGAAAAAAAATGAAAAGGTTTATTTTCTGATATATGGCAGCAAGAAGTTGGAGAAAAGATTAGAAAAGAGTTCAGAAAAATTAGTAGTTAATTTTTCCTACAACCTACAGCTTTTTCTGAGGGAATATATTGGACCTCCAAATTTAATTTCATTATTAGATATCTTCCTTTTGTATAAAGACTAATAACCACAAAACTTAAAAGAAAATGGTGATTCTTTAGAGGCAACAGACTGCAATGGTTATGTGTAAAGAAAAGAAAACTTGTACAATCTATATCTATTGACAGTACTCGATTTCTTGCCCCAGTTTTCATCCTGAAGTAGTAAAAGAATAAGCAAAATAATATAATGGAAATTCTGGAAATGTTAATCCAGAAATTTCAAAGTATTTTTTGCCATTTTTGATTGAACCAATACGAGCATGTTTAAAGACTGTTTACTTATCCAGAACTCTGCAGAGATTTTTTTTTATTTCTTCACTGCTGAACATTTCAGTCTTTGTGATCACCTAACTTGACCTAAATACACAGGATTTCTCAGAACTCATTTGAAAAATCAAGGTTCAGTCTCAATAAGTCTTCTTGAACAAGAGAATTTAATTAGAAAAAACACGTCCACTTGATTTAAAATTTGCCAGTGATGGTGAATCCTCTACAATTCTTTGAGAATTGTTCTGAGAGTTGATTAAGCTCATTGTTAAAAACATGTTTCATTTTGTATTTGGCTACTGAATAACATTGACCTGGATTCAGTCCCTGCTTTTTCTGGTGAGAGTGAACACTCTTCATTACCAACATTCTGGTTTTTAGTGAGGTAGAACAAATGAATCACCACCAAAATGCTCTTTCGTCAGCTAAATAATTTGGGATGACTGAATCTCTTAGTCTCATCTTAAATCATTTAAACATGCTTGTACTGCAAAGATGAACACCTGTAGAAGGCAACACAGGCTAACTAACATTGTATACCAAATGGAGGGACTTTATAAGTAAAGGCAGAGGTACCAAAAAGTAGGGGAAAAAGCATTTCCAGTTAATTCAGAGTTGGAAGAATTAGGTAAATCCAGGAAACAAAAATAACATAAAAATTCATTCTTGATTTGGGAAAGGGACAAATCAATAAGAGGAAAAGACTAATAGGATACAGTTGGTGATTTTACACTTGAAGAGATGTAAAGCAAGATGGAAAGATAAGGATCATCCAAAGTTTCCTCAACAGCTACTGCCATGCTATTATATTGTGTATTGTGGTCTTGCGCTATTGTGTGTGATAAAACTGAATTGCTTGTTTGTGCCTGTAGAAAACTTAAATGTGTTATTCATACAGGTCTGAATAACAGTTCTTTTCAACAACCAACTTCTTATCTTCCTATTTAATAGAAAAGAAAAAATTGTATACAATGGCTAGAAAAAAGGAAAAAAAACCCCCCCCCCCCCCAGCCTCTAACAGGACTGCATACAATTTGGCTTGTGGTTTCTGCCGATTTATGTAGCAGAGGTAATAAAAATGGCAGCAAACCTCAGGGATTAGTTTACATTATTGGTATTCATTGTCAAAAAGGCAGTACTACCTGTAATTAATAGATATTTATTTTTATGGGCTATTAACCTTTCTTTTATCTTAATCTCCATGATGAAGGAGAAAAAGATTTCATTTATGAGGGATTTTCAGTGCTTGTGAAGTAATCAGATAAAAGTTAGAGAATTCAACATTAAAAGTTGTTGCAATACTATAGTTTTCACTTCAATGTACAAAACAAGGATATTTAACATTAATATTCTTAGAAGCAGGCAAACAAGGCAATCACAAAACCTGTTTTGCATTTAATAAGTTCATCTATTACAAAAAACTCTCCTATGTTAACTAGACTGAATTTCACACCTTAAAGAGAAAGTTAATAGTTCCAATTTATAGATAAAAGAAACTGTGTCACATCAGGAAGTTTCATGGACTTCTTGATGGTTGCACGGAATAGTTTGAATTCTAAGCCTACTTTTAGACCTTTGTAAGAAAATTATTTTCCAAACGCTTCACCAAACAATTATGAGAAAAGAGGATCTGCTTACCTTTCAAGCCTCTAGATTTTATTTTGAAACAGTCACAGCTTAGTATGGGAAAGCTTTAGTACACCTATACTTCTGTTTCTCTGGGTTAAAATGAATAAAATGTTAAATACCTTCCCTCACGTAAGTGGAGATTTGTGAAAATAAAATTATCGAGTACCTTAACAATATGCGAGGGTGGGAAGTACTTAAGTATCAGTACACTTTCATTACCTACTTAAATTTTTAAAGGTTATAACTGTTTTTGCAAATACAGATTTTAAATAAAATAGCATATTAACAGTAATATCAGAAGTGTCAAATCCTTGGGCATAAACCACTGCATGGTAAAATTAGTGTGTGAGCAAGAAGAGTCCCAGAAAGCCAAACACTCTTCCAACTTTGCTCTCATGAGCCTTTAAACTTGTTGTCGTCTCAAAAGGTATTATTACCGTGCAAAGAAGTAAGTTCAATTTCCCTCCACTCAGCAGAAGATGATACTAGACCAAGTGACTATGAATGTAATAAAGCATCTTATGTAAGTTGTTAACATAAACTCTGATGTCCAAAGAAGAATTCTGTGTTGCATGCTTCAATGGTTGTGAGATATTACTCCTTGTAATAGTAAAGGTCATGATTCAAACACTTTCCATCTAATTGTAACATAAATCTTTGTTCTGTATTTCCCTAAGAATACCCAAATTATGTCCTATACTTAATACCAAAATCCCCTCTGTTGGCTTACATACTGTGATTTATGAGCAGGATAAGCATCACATTAAAATAGAGGCAAAGACTGAGTTATGGTTAAAGCACGTGCTCCTCTTTCAAACACAGCAAACACAGCAGTAGTGTCCATGTTCTTTTTTTCCTGGCTTGGTTTGGGTTTTGGGTGGGTTTTTTTAGCTTGGTATCAGTGATGCATTTAAAGAAATAAATACTGCTTAAACCTAAGTATTATTGTAAGATGCAAGATCGTTACTAATGTTGATGATTGAAGGTATCAACCTGATCTTCATGTAAACAGAAAGGGTTTCAGCATAAATATTGTGAAAGCTGAAAATAAGGTCCTGTATGCATCATAAAAGTAGAAAAAAAGATAAAATCAATTTTTACTGAGACTTATATTAAGAGGAAAGAGGTACCAGTGGTATGCATTCTTTTTGCAAATACACTCAGGCAGGTACAATCCCAGTGGCTTTATCAAACCAAAATATGCCCTGCCTAATCATTCAGGCTTTGTGGCAGAAAAGTAAGTCAGGGAATCCAATTCCCCCCGGTAACTGAAAGATATCAATTTTTAACGAGAATGTGAATAATTTATTATCTCCCCCATAAAAAATATTTTTAACATTTGTTAATTCTTAGTAATAGTATGACAAAATATCTAGGGAAGAGAATTAAAGCAGCGGAATACTTAGGATATGATGTTCGTTTTAATTAAATTATTCCTCCCCTACAGAGAACAGTTTTAAAGACCCCATTTGTCAAGAACTGGAACTGCAGTATTATTGATCCAGGTTATATCTTGTGAACAAGGAGAAATATATAATTTTGAGGTGAACATATAGATATTGGCGTACTGAAGTATTTATCAAAATAATTAAACACACAAATAATCCCACCTCAGTTCACACCACAGGAGTCAGAATACATGCCTAACATAGACATTTACGTTTCCTGTAGTTTCAATGCAACCGAAGCAGATGTTTGAATTTAAATTCTTTGCTCTTTAGGGATTGCCTTACATACCTGAAATTAAACATATTCCAATATGCTACTGAATCAGGAACTTCATCCATCAGTCAGAACTGAACAAACCAAATGCATCTTTCCCTATCATGAATAATTTGACTCCTGAACATAGACATTTACGTTTCCTGTAGTTTCAATGCAACCGAAGCAGATGTTTGAATTTAAATTCTTTGCTCTTTAGGGATTGCCTTACATACCTGAAATTAAACATATTCCAATATGCTACTGAATCAGGAACTTCATCCATCAGTCAGAACTGAACAAACCAAATGCATCTTTCCCTATCATGAATAATTTGACTCCTGAATGCAACTGTTAGCAGCTATTACTACAATTAATCATATACTCTACCACAGAACCAAATATATTATTTAAGGGTGCATAAAACTTATTATGGGATGTTTAGGGGAGAGAACACAGGAGGGAAAAGAGAAAGATCAAAGTGCATGAGGGAAGAACAAGCATAGGAGAATAAAGGTAAAAGAGGATAAAAGATACCAGTCATATAAGCAGGTGCTGGCCAGAAAAGCTGTCTGACAATGCCTCAGGTTTGATCACTACCCTAGACTCTTATTAAATCCTATGTCTATCTTCTGTGTAAGTGTCACGGATGGAGTGAGAGCGCACCTCACTTGTAAGAGAGAAGTAACAATATACTTTATTGATATAAAACAGTGAGTTAACAAAGTTCAGTGGTAAACGCGACAGTGGTTTAACAAGATTTGATGGCAAGGTACACTTGATTATTTACTGCATGGAGGACAGGGTCAGACAAAACTGTCAGGGAGACCCTCCCATTGAGCCATGAGGTTCAGAAAGGACCCCCTTGGCTTCTTAACTTCTCAGAGAGGAGTCTAGGTGCGGCTGGATCCAATCCTAGTCCCAGACTTGGTCAACATTTATGTCTAAAGGATTATATATGCGCAACCAATCCTTTATATCACTTAGCTAAGATTTCAAAGTTTAGCATGCTATTAGTCACTTACCAAGTATCTGTTGCAGCAAGGAATCTCTCAACCTTTGCTGCTGTGCAGGAGAGCTCAACGGGCCCTGGGCTGTCCACTATTTATGGAGTAAGATGATTGACCTGCAGTCATATTTGCAAACTAGCAAGACTTCTAGATCACTGCTCCAGACAGCCCTTGGCTACTGTGTTGCCATCCATCCCCAAAATCCAGCATAAACTGGATGCAGCCATCACAACCCCCACTGGTGGTTATGGCTTAAGCAGGGAGGTGGGGGTGGGGAGCACACTGCCATGGTAAGTACACTCACTATCCTGAGCCTCTATGTGAGTCGGCCACCAGCAAAGTTCAAACTGGACTAGCCAGCATTTAGGATGAGGCCTGAGTGCCAGGTACTGGAGAGACTAAGACCAGTCACTGGAGAGAACAGTGTTTTGCGTGGGTGGTTGGGTGTCAGCTGCTACCTACTATCAAGTCAGACTAGCCAGCAAGTAGCAGGAGGACCAGCATCCAGAAAGACCCAAGGTCTGAGCCAGTGACTGGATAAGGAGCCCAGGAGCCAGACACAAATACTGGAGAAACTTAAAAGTCCATGCTAATACTCAAAAGATCTGGGCGGGATGCTAGTGCATCAATAGAGTGAGGGGGGTGTGTGTGTACCTCCAGCGCAGTTCAATCCTCATCAGCCAAACACCAGCAACTGCACCAGTCTGCCCATGCTGTTCATATTTACATGAGTGCTGATTGTTTTTATGGGTGTGCCGCTAAAGGCACTGCTCTCTGGGTTGATCTGAGTGGTTGGCTACGTTTGTACTCTGTGTGTGTGTGTGTGCCTCTGCTGGTCTGTCTGCAGGACTAGCTGCTCAGCCTGGCTGCTGGGCGGGCAGAGGAAGCCCCTGGCTCAAATTCGGCTCCAGCAGAAGGGGAAAGAGAATCCTTTGTGGTCCCAAAGCCCGCTGGATTCTTACCTCTCATAGTTTGAGGTTCACATTGGTTTTAAGCATACTAAGCCTTTCACTACATCATAGACCCTCTTAAATTTTAAACCTCCTTATTCAGCAAGATTTTTTTCTGCTACTGGCAACAATTTTGGATCTAGCTATTATGTATACTGCTAAACTAAAGGCCAGCCAGCACTGACTCCACCAAGAAATAGAAAATAAATATCTGCATGCCCAGCACACTCTGACAGCTTTCCTAACCAATTCAAACAACTAGTCCTGAGGACTTAGTGACTAAACTGAAAAAAAAAAAACCCCAAACCAACTTTCCTTTCTATTCCTTGCTGACTGCAATTCAGATTGAGATTTCATGCAATTCCAACTGAGGTTGCAGTGTAAGAACATTTTTGGAAAGCAACAGAAACATGTATCTATCAAAGGGTTGTCAAATAGAATTATGGGTAGAGAAGGTAGACAACAGAATTCATAGAGCTCTGGAAAATGTATAGAAGCAAGGTTAATTGCTTGGCAGGATAATTATGGAATTATTTGTTTGTATAAGTTTGACTTGTGCGATTGGGTTTTACACAAATACAAGATAAAAAAAGAGACACTCCTGTGTAACATACCAGGATCTGTGCTACATTACACGAAATTCCAAAAGAGACTCCAGGCACATCCCTGCTGTTCACAGTCCCTCAATATAGCAGTCACACAGAGTACCAAGGGTTTGCAAAAAAGTCTTACAGTTGTTTTCTAAATACCTGTGCCCAGTGACTCCTCACACTGTCACTGGAGCCTGGACTTCTAAGAACACCTGATGTTACTTTGGATGAGAAAAAAAGTGTCAGAGCAGGGATCATCACACTGAAATAGAGATACAAAAAGCTTAACACTTGGAAAATAAAGCTTCTAAAACGAACCTGAAGTACACAATGCTTCTGCAGGCCAGTTAAATCAAATTCTGATTAAGAAAAATCTTAAGGGTTCACTGACTTTAAAGCATGAGCCACTATACTGAGAAGAATTGTGTTACTGCTGTGGGTAAAAATTGTTGTTTAGCTACTGAATGCATGCTATATATAGAAATTGACTTTCCCTTAGCTTTTGTCTTATATTTGTGACCCATTCTTCATTGACCAAAAGAAAAAAGAAAAAAAAAAATCAATTAAAACATTTTACAAAAAAGCTCTAGAAAAACTCAGTGTAGGAAAAAAATGAACATTAACTTCACACTGTAATTATCAAGCACTCTTAAGGCATAAAACTTGAAGGTTGAAAGCTCAGTTTCAATACTGCCTTCTAGCATTTATGCTTTAAAATAAAATCTGTGCCCCAGACAGTTACTTAATAAGATAAGTTTAAATTGTCTCTTCTCTCCTGGACAGAATATAGTAATTAAAACAAAAAAAGACATTAAAATTCAAACCATCTAGCTCTTCTTCCCCTCAACCCCTCAGACCACCTTGTGAAAAAAAACAAATTTTATCATGATCTTCCATCTCCAAAAGTTCTTACACAAAAGGTTCAATTTCTTTCCTACACATACCTCCTAATTTAAAAATACAATATGTTAAGGTAGTGTTTTCAAGAACTCTAGAATTGTTTTCTGCCTCTTCTTTAGGAAAAAAAGATCTATGTAATTCTTCCATCTTTCCATACATTTCACTGTAATTTCCATAAATTTCCTGTTTGTTTCTTTTTTAGTTTTCTGTACACTTTTACCGAAGTTAGACATAGATCTCCAACACTCCTTAATGCTTTGTGAAACTCAACAGCTGGATAGACAAGGAAAGTCAACTTAGAAACTTCAATGAAGAAACGCTACAGCAGACTCAACAGTTGTAGTTCTTAATCAGGAAATGACTAGCTAGTTTAGGGAAGGGGGGAAACTTAGTCTTTAGTGTATATTTGGGGTGCAGCGTGGACGTGGAAGGGTCTTGCACAGATTAATTCATGGGAGACAGAGACATGCTGTGATTATTCCAAGAGCAGAGGAGGACAGGAAAAATGGATGTAAGACAGAAGTCTAGCAAATCAAGCTGCTTTAGTTCTGCTCCTCAAGAAACAACTGCTTGATACTGCTGGCAATTTCCCCACTCTGCATGTGTGGCTGGAAACAAAAGATTAGCGCAGATAATTTTTTATAGCCAATTTAGAGCTAGACGTAGATTTACTGATTAATTTATAGGATGAAACAAATCTGTGTCTCTGGAGTTTTCACTGGGTTTATTACCCAAACAGGTGAAGACTAGAAGCAAGAACCAGGAAAAGGGGAGGGGAGGAGGTAAGTAGTTCTGTCTTATTCAAGGACACATTCTGGCTCCATCTTGTCCATCCACAGCTGTTATCAAATAGATTAGCAGCAATATGCTATTCTAAGTCAGAATTAATCATCTTTTCATTTTCTAGCTCTATTGAAATAAAAGGAGATAATTTCTTATCAAGTTCTAAAACACAGCAGCTATTTTTAAATAGCAAAATAGGCTAAGACAATGTGAAATAACAGCCTCCCCTGAGGCTGATTTACATAGTTTAAATGCTCTGAAGTGCTATACTCTGGATGTTCAGTAACAAATCATGAGATTCTGATGAAACCCACTGCATGGCCTAGCTTAAATCTGTGAGGCAATTAGAGCTTGAAAATCTGTTTTCCATGATAACTCCACATGGGAAGTCTTATGTGGATTTGCATGAGACTATGCAAAAGACGGGTTTCTGATGTCTTTCCTTCTTTTATTTGCATCCTGAATATCTTTTTTCCTCTCTCGCCTTTTGCAACATCAGGAGAGCTTGCTGAAGTAGATAAATCACTTTCTTGCATAGTCAAGGGAATGCACTGTTCTACTCCTTCAATTCAAGGGATTGTTTTTTAAAAGAACAGTAACAGACTTTCTGCTTATTCTTACAGTGCTGCTTTTCACTTCGTTAACTTTAAGTTATGCCACTAAAACAGTTGCCTGGATTTGCAAAAACACGTAAAGGCCTGGATTTGCAAAAACACATAAAGATGTGTCCACACCATATAATTTGTAAAGAAAGTAAAACTCAAGGGAAAAAAGAGTGCATATAACAGGCCCTATAAATATATATAAAATATGGCTTTAAAACATTCCAGAAAAGTACACCAAAAATCTTTACGTTTTATCATTCATTGTACCAGAATATTTCACAGTTTTGATGTACCAAGCACACCTGTTTCAGTGCTGAAAAGCATATCATTCATTAACACTATAATTCCCACTGCCTGTAATTAGGCTTTCCTGTAAGAATATTTTTGAGCACAGATTCCCCAACTATTCATTCACACAGTCAGTTTGCAGGAGTGCCTTAAAATGTGACACAAAAGTGTCCCTACTGATGACTGATTTTCACCACCTGAGGAAAGTCTTAGATGTGCTGTGGCTTTAGAGAGCTCTCCAAGGTTTCCCATGCTGACAGTAGAGACAACCTGCACTCAAGAATGCCACCAGCTGGCATGCATTGACTTTGTCAGCTTATCTCTCTGGAGATAAATATGGCTTAGACTGCATCACTCGTGTTGCCATGTCATGTCCCAGTACTGACACCCTCTTTAAAAAAGCATGCTTCTGTCAGCTATAACATGAGAACACTACTCCTTTGTAATGGTTTCACCTGGTTGAGAGGTAAGCCAGGGTGATTCAGCAATCATGAAACTGCCATGTACATGGAGGAGGAAGGGGTCCCATGCCTGATATGCAGGAAATTCTGTTTAAACATGAGAACAAACTTTTTCCTGGGGTGGTGGTGAAACACTGGGACAGGTTACCCGGAGAAGTTGTGGAGTCTCCATCTGCGGAGATATTCAAAAACCAACTGGGCATGGTCCAGCTCTAGTTGACCATGCTGTGAGTAGGGGGCTGGACTCGGTGATCTCCAGAGGTCTCTTCCAACCTCAGTAATTCTGTGAAATCATAAACCTCACCTCACCTCGCCTTCCCTTCCACTGGAAATTTCACAAAGCAAATCTGCATCTGCACAAGCTTCTGAGTGCCATGATGGCACTTCAGAGATAACAGAACAAGGAAAAACGCTAGCTGAAGGTTTAAACAAGGCAACAGTCATACAGATAGGCCAAAGATGGCCAAGAAGGAAAGTCGTTCTGTGTTGCATACACTGTGTTCAAGAAGGCTCCTATTTTGTGGTGAGCATAAACAATCATTTCTTCAAAAGCATATGTAATCTTCAGAGTAGCAGTTCACCTGCCTATGATGCAAAGCCTAATTAGGTGCAGCACAGCATGACAGTTTTGGATTGATTTTACCGAGAAAATTGGTAAGGTGTTAGAAAATACCTAAGCCTTGCAAGATAAGAAAGGTAAAAACATAGACAGAATGGCAGTAGCAGCTCAAGGACTCAGTAAGAAACTACTGAAATGAAAAGATATAAAAACTCTATGAAAATAAAGCAGAGAATCAGAAGGTGGCAACTCAGCAACATCATGGATCATCCCATTCCAAGAAGCAGTGGAGGCTGACCCATTCCCAAAGGACTGATGACAACCTGGGCAGCAAAGATACATCCCGTGTTTCACTGGGAATACTGACCATATTAATACCTAGCCTAGCAGCATGTTAGTCCTAGTTATCTACTGCACGTATTAGCCAATAAAACAAAGCTGTGTATTCTAAAATTGCATAAATCCTGCTTGGAAAGTCTCTGTGCACAGCAAAAGATGCCCACACCAAAAGTGATCCAGTGAGGAAGGAATCTCATAACCCCAAAGTGGAGGACAGGTAGGTCTCTCACTCAAAGGACAATTCCAGTGAAGATGGTATCACAATATTCTCATGAAGCTCCTGGTTGACAGACCACCAACTCTATGGGACCTCCATCAGGCAGGGACAATCCACCAATCTACAATGGGATACGGCCTGTCAGTAAACCTTTCTCTGACAGACTGGTGCTGAGGACACATGGCCCATAAATTTTTCTGCTAGGTATGCAACAATCAGTAACTCTCCATCTACATGCAGTCTGCTATCAGCCAGCCACTGTCATATATTCATAGTAACAGCAGAACTGGAGCTAAACCTGCCTTTGTGCACTGAATTGATCCAGGAGTTAATCCTGGACCCCTCCCAGGGAGCCAGCCCTAACAGCATCTCAGGAGCAGGAACAGAAGAAGCAGCAGGGTAAAAAATGGGGACACTAAAAGGCAAAACCTGATCTACCAAATTGTGTCCTTTCCCAAAAAAGAGAGACAGTAGAGTAGAAAGAAAAGATGAGTTGCAGTCCTCTGAGCTGAATGTACCCACACCTTGAGGAACAGTACCAGTGGGAGCCACTGATGGTTGACTTCAGAAGACTGCCTGCCTGCTCCTTGCCTTCATTCCTTTCTGACCTCATTCCTTCTCCATCTGTGACAAAACCAACCTACCAGTCCCATGGTCCTAGACATGAAGAGTCAGACAGATGTCTGACACCTACCTGCAAAGCCTTCTGCATAAATGGTACCCAGTCTTGAAACAGTTAACATACCCATGACACAGCATGTTGTAGAGCTATTTGGTCGGTAAAAGGGCCAGCAGGGGAAGAGAAAACTCAAACCAACAACCTCAACCCTAAGTTTCAGAGCAGCCCAGGTACAATTCAAACTGCTCTACCTAGTTTTACATAATTTTCAAATTGTCTTCCTAAATTAGGTGCTCAAATTCAGTATTATTTATTGTGGCCATTACACAATAAGAAAGTCGTCTCTCTACATCCAAGTTTAAAATCTTCCTCACAAATAAATCCAGACTAGAAGTTATTTACACTATCTAGAAGATGTTCAAGAAAATCTAAATCAAGAATCATGAACTTTGTGTTTCCATATGCTAGCCTCTGCATCATGGGCATTAGAGGTCACTCTCACTGACAGAGGCAGCTTTTGACTTGATACTAGGCTGTGTACTTCCTGAATGAACCTTGTGTTGCACAAGTAATTAATGTACCACAGCTTATGAACTACTCATGAGAACAGTACATCTGTTGAACAGTTTTGCTCAGAAAAGTGAAACTTGATAGTTTCAAAAGGTGAAAATTCAGAGAAGGCAATAACATTAATGAAAGAAAATCAAAACTAAAGAAAAGTAGCAAAAGTTCATCACAAAGAAGGAAGACTTGAATAGATAAAACAGGAAAATACTTAGACTAAGGAAGTTCAAAGGAAATCTGGCACCTGAATCCTCCAGCATTTCAATGGAACTCTAATTCCTTCAGTTTCCCTGTGAAAATGTGTGCCAAAAAGAAGGAAATGTTGAATCTAAAACCCTGAAAAGAAGGAAAACACTTTTTTTTTAAGCGAATCTCCTAATTATCCTAACATTTAATTTTGGTTTGCAGTGAGGTCTCAGTGTGTGTGTCTGTGGTCCTTCTTCTCCAGTTAATTTCATTCTTAATAACTGTTCCTGAAAATAAAAATAGGATAATGTTGCGTACGTACCTGGTTGCTCAGTCTTTTTATTGCTTGAATGTCCCTTTCCTACAGAATCCATTATATGAATATTGACTACTTCCTGACACAACCTCTGATGTAAGTTATAAAGTGTAAAATTATTTCTGCTTGTTGTGAGTGACCAAACCACGGTCACAGAATGCAGTTAAAACATGGAGGAGGAAAGAGAGCTTAACATTTTCCAACATCTTTTCAAAATAGTCTGCTAGAATGGAGAACTATTTCTCACAGCTCTTTTTCTAGCTCTTCAAGTCATTTTGTGATAATGAAAGCATTATAAAAGAGACAGAGACAGAGTCTTCCTGGGAACTAAGACAACCAGGAAAATCAAGTATGTTAGTTTCGTTGTTTTTCAGTTTTTGAAAGCAATCACAAGAGAAAACAGATTGTGCATGCAGAATTCTGAAACAAAAAAGCAGATACAAGTATAGAATTCAAGAATGAAGCCTTAAAATCTAACATTTTAGGGAAATGGCCTGAGGACCTGAACAAAATTTATGCCATTTCTTAGGTGAAATTAGTTTAAAAGCCAAATTATCCATAATCATAGTGGACGGTACATTACATAAAAAGTACGCTAAAATGCTTTCTCAAATAGTGTTGAATAAAATATAGAACTATAATAGTAACATGCTTCCAAAGTGCATACACAGAATTTTAATATCTCAAATTTGATTGCTATCAAAGTGGTTTAACACTGCAGGCAGCTTTTTGGAAAATGTCTCCCTAACAGTTCATACATTTATCAAATACATTTTATCTTTCCTTCCTAAGTGCTTGGGAGAGTTAATAAATACATGTATTTTACACTAAAGCAAAGTTAGAAGGCAAAATTAAATAGCTAATCATAGAGACCTCAGTAAAAAGGGAAAAGAGATGAACACGGAACAGGTGACATGACAGCTTTAAAATATAGAAGCTTCTAAATATAAAACTTGTGCTGAAATGTGGAGAAAGATATGTAAAAAATGAGGTTCAGCTAACTGCCCTGTTTACTGTTCTTGGTTGATACTACACCAAGTCGTTCACAACAGACAGGCTTATTGACCACCTGGAACATCAGCTAAGCCATAAAATGCAATGACTGGAAGTTGAATGCAAAATGAGATCACAGCTTCAGTATTAGGACCGGGTGAAGTAATGCAGTCTGTGTTACTGGGAAACAGTACCAGGCAGTCCGGAAGACTTATGTTGCTACTGTGAAGCCAAGGCAGGAAAAAAGGATAGTCTACCGTGAGTAACAATTTCACAGCATGGCTAGTATTTTGGCTTTTTTGTAAAAGTATGATGAAAAAATGATTCCAAGATTCTCAGCCTATCTCACTATTTCTGAATTTCTCCCTTCGGTTTTTAGAGTCAGTGAGGAAAAAACAAGTAATTAATTAGCAGCAATTAGCAGCACAGGTTTTCCACAAGCATAAATGTTGCTCATAAAATGATCGAGCAATCATATTCCAGCAAGTCTACTAAGAAGAATATTTGGTTCCAACACGTTTTCAAAGTATTCTTTCTTCATTATAGGGAACAGTGGTAAAGCAGTAACACCTGCACCTAATCCACACTTCATCTACTGTTAAGAGTAGGGAAAAAGAATTACAGAGTCTTTCCATAAAAATTATTCTTAACATGATTCCGCTGTCCCTGACTTGTGAGTGAGACTAGGTGCAAGAAAAAGCATGCACTCACCGGTCTTATGGCCTCCCAACAAGGGAAATTAGGCCGCAGAATCCTCAGGGCAAAAGTTTTACATCATGAAAATATTTAAGATATAAAAGAATAAGTAGTGGAAAGTACAATTTATAAAGATTGCTTTGCTGCTCTAATATTTCTGTCAAGTGATTGCTCTGTCAGTTTTACTATGCACATGAATTGGATTGTTTTGGACAGACTGCTTCTGTGAAAAAAATAAATATAGTCTCATGACAGCAGTGACAGCTTTTATATATGCCTGTGTAGAATGTACACATAGAAAATGATATGATGTCCAGATCAATTTTTACATCTTCTTTTTCTTCTAAACCCTTCTTTCTGTATCACCCAGAAGTATTGTTGAGGCATAGTAAGCTTCAAGGAGAGAATACAGAAACAGTTCCTTGCTGGGAACAGCAAGGTCTGCAACATCCTTTACAAAATAAAGGTGTGGCAAGTACATCTTCAGGAAAATCACAGTATATGGCGAATTTTTGAATGAAACTGAAAACAAGCCACCCTCCTTTCATTTTTCTAACTCAGGTCTTTAATTTGAGATAGATACCATTTCTTCAAGGAATATGGTATGGCTTACTCCGATATCTATATTAACATGAAACGGATGCTCACACATACATTTGTGTGGGATACTAGCAATGAAAATTATTTTCTTTGGTAAATAAGATACGAATAATTTCTCTGTGTGTTTTGAAATTAGAAAGCATATCTGAGAAGTAATCTATAGAAATAATTATTAGGAAAAATACTTAAATATTTTGTGTAAATACAGAAATTTACCTATCTCCTATAATTCCTATATATTCCACACCTATATTTATGTGGATTTAATCTCTTAATTCAAAGCCTTTCCTAGGAATACATCAAGACTGCATTACTATATGGGCTCATTTACCCTTTTTATATCACACTTGTAGCACTTATTATGAGGTCAGGTTGCATCCTTCTTGTTTCTTTTACACATAATCATCACTTTGATGTTGCACATGACATTTGTGCTTTGATGGTAAGACATTATTTATAAAGGAAATCATATTTCAAAAGTCCAAGAAAATCATTGCAGGGGTAAGGAAAAAATAACTGTCAAAAAATGAACAATACACACTTCAGAGGAACTTTACTGGACGCATCTCTGATTATTACTTACTTATTTAATTTAAGTAAAACAAACAAACTTCATTGACATGGGGCTAATTCTTTTTTCCACAACAAGCCAGATTCAACAGATCAACTGATGAGTTGCACTCATCAAAACACCAAGTTTTATACACACTCTAGATTTCAGGGGACATAAAAGATCACACCTTGTAAAAAATCCAAAGTAGAACTCAAGAAATTACATACCTTGTGGTTGTTTAAGCAGAAGATGGAAAACAGATTCCTTACTGGTAGACAAGGATCGGACAGATGCACTGAGATGACAACTGGGCTGCCCTGATCTAAGCTTTCAGAAATGAGATGACAACTGGGCCTCTCCTGATCTAAAAAAAAAAAAAAATTTAAAAAAGCATTCAGGGAAACTCATTTAGAAGTCAAAATTGATTGAACAATTTCCCTAATAAAACAGCTTAATAGACAGAGGTTTTAAAAAATACATTCTCAAATGGAAACGCATGGGCCTTTTTTTTTTCCCCTTTGCTTAAAGGTTCTCTCAGTATTTTCCTCATTGTGATCACGAAAAGTATAGATATAATATGGAGATCTTCTTAAATAGAATTAAAATAAAATAACACACCATCAAGAAAACCTGAAGTTTAAAATGTTTTCAGTTAAATAACATCTAGGGATTACAAAAAAAACTGTTTTCTAGATTAAAAAAATCAAATGGCCAAGAAAACCCATGGTGATAACGAAACATGTAAGAGAAAGCTTGAGAGAAGCGGGTTCAGGACCAGCAGTACTGCAACAGTAGCAGACAAGAATTGCTTTCTTGATGACAAGTTACCATATCAACTTACAGATTACTTCATAGAGACAGAGAATTTAGACATTATTTTGATTGTTTTCACTGATTACTGTCAATGTTGTGGATAAATGAAAAACTAGACAGGAAAAACTTGTTTGAAGTCCAATTTTATAAACGGGTTTTGGAGCTGTTCAAGCAGCCAAAGGTGCCTTGCTAAAAGAATTGACACTTGCAGGAAATGCCTTGTAGGAAATACATCTAGCAGTTAACTCCAAGAATCTGAGCCCAATAGATAGACTATATCTGAATAATATGTCATATTAAAGGGTAGTAGCACTGAATGATGAACTGCTGATGGGAAGATATGATACACGGGAATGCATCAAACAGCAGGGGAAGACTGTCATTTGGGGTTACGGAACAAAGTTAAAATAGCTTTAAGAAACAGAACAATGAGCAAAGATGTTCAGGAAGGCAAAGAAAAGCTCTCCGGCAAATATCAAACTTCTTGCTTCCTGTGAGAAGAGAAACAGCCTCAAAATCATTTTACCTCAGGAACAAAGTTTCAGGTTTTGGAAACCAGCTTAGAGGTTTAAAATGAAATTTGCAATCTATAGGGAAATACTTAAAGAATTGAAGGGCTCTTTCCAAATATTAAAAGATGGGTGCATAAGAAAAGCCTACACACCCATTTTAATATAGCAATAAAGCAACTACATTGCCATCTTTCTTGACCTGAGATACTGCAATGGCAGAAACGAGGCTATTATGAAAGCTTTCCCTATCGTGCTAATTATTCTGAAGGAATTCTTTTCTATTGTTTTGTCCGTGATGCAAGCAAGCTGAATACCCTACTAGAAGAGTTTTTGAAAGTTTAAAATATCTGTTACTTATTTTTTCTTTATATCTGTCTTACATATTCAGCTAAAAAGTAATTTTCACAGAACTAGCTAACTAATCTCTGGAAATCTTTTTTTTTTCCCTCTGGAAAATAATTTCACTGTATAAAATTAAAAGCACCAGGTTATGCTTCATGATGTTTCAAAAATGTATTTATCAGTTCAGAAGTGCATTTATATTTTGCACATTATCTTTTTAATTGGTAGCTAACATCACTGTTTGAATTATGCCAAAAACAGCACACTGTGATGTTAGCACTTTTATTCTAAACTGATTATCCACATTCAAAACTGATTTGAAAATAATAGATTTCTTCACATTTGTATTACTTCATTCTAACACTGACTTAAATATATGCAATAATACTTATGTCCAATGTATTTTGCCTGAAAGAAAAATGTTAGTAGCAGACTTGCCTTTGAGTATTTAGTTCAGTTACATAATAAAGTCAGAGAAAGCAGGTTGAAAACATTTTGCAGTGCACATTTAAAAAGTGGCAATCCTAGTCTGGAAATCTTTGTATGGAAGAAGACATGGCCAAGCTACTGTGCATGCAAACTTATCTTGGAAATAAGGTAAGTTTTAATAATCAACAATATGAGACAGCTATTTTAATATGACTGTGCACACACCCTTACCAAAAACAATCTTATCCACTGCCACAGATACCAGTTTTGATAACACAGATAACACTGGATTCCAGAGAGGAACGAATTTACCTCCCTTAGCCGATTCCTAATTACCTCTGTAGCTTTAATCTTTCATTTGATCATGGCCCTTCAAACTTTGACATGAATATCCTCTAAAAAACAATTGCACTTTTTTCCTGAAACTTCAGAATACATTTGGCCCATTGAAACATGAAATTAAATTATCCATGGCAACCAAAATAAAGCATTATAGGTATTAACGAACCACTAATACTTAGGGACAATTCTTATACAGGTGAACTCTGTGGGGTCTGGTTTACGATGGAGATTTCAGTAGTACCAATTATTTATATCAGTTTAGTTGCTTCCATAAAGTCCTAGTAGAAATATTATATAGTGGTATTTACAGAAGAGCAGTAACATTCAACTTGAAACAGCTGAACTAGTACAAATGGTCGCTAAACCACCTGTAACAAGAGTTTGCATACTTTGTAGTTCTGATCATTGTCTCATATTGGGGAAGATTACCTGCTGTCAAACATTACTCCCATGAATATTCTTAATGTAGCTATGAATGCTTATGTGAATAAGAGCTGCACATTGAAGCCACAGATATGTATCGAAATCCTAGGAAGAAAACTAACTGCTATTAAATTCAGTAAGAAAACACCAAGTTTTAGGAGGTCCAAGATTTCATCCCTTCATCACAAATTATCAGATGGTGGGTAGTTTTACTTGCTCTATAATTATCCAAAATAAAAAACTGTGCTACAATATCAGTCAAAATTCACAGAAAGAAACATTTCTGAGGAATAATACTCTTGGGTTTGACAAAGCTTCAGAAATGCAAATGACAGCTTCAGAAATGGTCCAGATATGACAATTCCCAATTAACTTCTATTTTAATTCCTGAACTATGCAATTCTAAACATAATTTCACATCTATCTAGGGCAGAAACTGCCTATGGAATGTTACTTGAAAACAAGATACAGTAACTTCTGTGATCTTTAAAGCATTAAGTAAATCTATAAATGTTGATGTTTATTGCTTGTACACTTTAATTGAGATGCCCTATTTTCATTGTTGCCACTTTTAATTCTCTTAAGAAGTGGCACATGGTCTGAAACACAATTTGTAAAGATCAAGATCAATCAAACATTTCATTCTGCCTTCTGACGTGCTACTTGCTGTCGATTTCCCCATTCTGCCCTCTCTCTGGCCTCCAATAGCACCAGCAAGGAGCGTGACAAGTCCAGTGCAAGATTAAATAAAGACAGGCATTCCAGTAACTTGCTTTAATGCTAAAATATCAGCTAAGAGGTTTCAAAATGATAGTAGCTTGGGTTTTATATTACTAAACCTACAGTTTTAAGTGCTGTTCTCAGAGATGGATTCAAAAACTTCTGTGAATTTGAGTTACCTGCTGACAGGGACATTTCTACTCTTTAGATTAACATTTTTCAGGAAAAAACAGGTTTTAAGAACGACTAGGCTGTCACTTTTTAAGGAATAAATTAAGACTACTTTCTATTTCAGACTAAACTGTTTGTGTTTAACTAATACAGATGGAAGGTTACTATTGTTATGTCTGAAGTAATATTACTGTCATTCCTAATTAGCTTGTACTTTCCCAAGTGTGTTCTTGCACTGCTACCAGAGTTCCTAGGACAAAAATAGGCTCTTCATGTCAAAACACATTACAGTAAAGTGTAGATCATCACAACATGGGTAAGAGATATGGTCTTCTCCATAACTTAGGACTGTAAATGGTCTTGAAATAATGTTCAGTTTTGGATGTCTCATTAACAAACTGATACAAGCAGAATAAACAGGTTAAAAAAAAGGGAAATTTGTTGAAGAGTAAGTTCAGAACTACCAAAGTTCAGTTCTTGGTAGGAAAGAAAGTGTACTAGAAGTAATGTATTCATACTAGGATAACTTTCTCACCAGACTGATTAGCCTTGTAGGATGGCAAATTCATTCTTAATGTTGAAAAAAACCAAGTCAATTAGCTTTTACTGTACACTGGGCTAACATATCTGCATTGCTATGGTATATACAATATCAAAGTTAGCATATTAAAATACTACTTGCTTCCTTTCCAGGTAAACTATGTCTTGAGAACTTGAAAGTTCAACTAAATATACAGGCCATTAAGAAAATTATTTCCCAGGATATGTAAGGGCCAGAAATATTAAGCTGAACTTGTGCATCCATAACTTTGCTTATAAGACTAGATTTCTCTTCCTCTGGAAAGAACGAAAAAGGAATTACAGTAAATTTTCCTACAGAGAGCAAATCATAGCATGCACAACCACGTCTAAAGACAGCTTGAATGCATAATTCAACTATCTTATTGTGATTAAAAACAAGCAAACATTATTTACAGGTCACCAGGAGCAAATTAATTAGAAAATTAACATGACATATTAAACTGATTAAAAAATTCCAGACAGCTTTTAAGGGACAGGTATGGTTTTACTTCCATAAAGATCACAGTACAAAATTTATTTTTTCAAAGAAAACTTTTCATAATTCCACAGATCACAGAAACATTAGATCATTCATGTCAGGGGTCTACTGATGTGTAAAGAATGTGTAAAGAAA
The DNA here is from genome assembly GCF_000699145.1 of Aptenodytes forsteri. NCBI lineage: Eukaryota > Metazoa > Chordata > Aves > Sphenisciformes > Spheniscidae > Aptenodytes > Aptenodytes forsteri. The sequence goes on along the minus strand of NW_008795695.1, from coordinate 17,368,276 downwards.
AATGAAGACTTAAAACTTCTGATGCAGAAAAACCAACCTCAGTCTTTCACTGTCTAAGCCAGTTGCCTCTCCACTGTATTACTGAAAATCTCCCTGGGACAAGTTAATGCTCTATAGTTAGAAAGATGACTATGTTTTCACTAAAATACTTAAACAGTGCAGGTTCTGCTAATATTTCTCAGAACACTAGGTTCTGAGAAATCACAATTCACTAGGTTTTAGTACCAATATTTAAGCTCTATAAATAATTTCTGATGAAATTGCATTGTGGGTAAATTTGATTGTTCTTTTCCCTTACTTTGTGAATAGCACATTAGATTAGCTTTTTTATAAATAATACTTAGTAGTATTAGAGTACTAAACTGTGCTATCTGGCACTAGATTTATGGTCAACAAGCCAAGCAGTTTGCTTCTCATAATTGGTCTTGTTGTACAAACCAAAATACCAGCTTGCACTTTACACTAGAATAAAGCACACTGCACTCCATGAGGTGCAATGGGAACCTTCATACCACGCGTGTGACACACACCTACACTTCAAGAGATTATATAATCAGTTACTTCCTGGTCAAATAGGGTGGGTTGCACAGCTAGTAATTCACAGTGCTTCTGCAAGTGTCTGAGCTAAGATAAGCACAAAGGGTAGATGGAATGAGAGGGGAAAATACAAAGGTTTAACATTTTAGAAGGAAAATTACATTACTAATAATGTAAAAGTTTACTGTATCTTCAGCTGCTCCAGGAATGATGAGTTGACAAACAAGAGCGATTAAAAGAAGAGGTATACCAACAATTTATCAAGGTACCTCTGGACTGAAGCTCTACCATTCATCATGTCAGCCGCTTCCCCTAATTGACATTGCACTCTCTGTCATCATCCATGTCATTAATAAAGGTCTTGAATAGTATGGGCCCCAGTGCTGACCCCTGGGGTACTACACTCATTACCAGCCAGCAGTTCACTGTCAAGATGTTGATCACTATCATTTGAGACAAATAGTTCAGCCAAACTTTTAACCCACTCAGCAGTCTGTTCATCAAGCCTAGATTTCCTTAACTTCCAAACAAGAATGCTACAGGAAACAGTGACAAAAGTCTTACTAAATGATGGTATATTACATCCACGGCTCCTCCCTCATTTGCATAATCACTCATTTCCATATAGAAGGCAATCACGTTAGTCAATCATGATTTGCACTTAACAAATCCATTTGACTGCTCCTGATTACCTTCTTGACCTTCATGTGCTTGGAAATGGACTGCAAGAGGATGTGCGATTCATGGGCTACACAGACCGCAAAAGGATATGTCCAATGATCGTACCAGCGCTGAGGTGAGGCTGATCAACCTACCACTCTGTCAGTCTTCCTTCTACCATTTTTAAAAGACGGAAATAACATAGCTTTTTCCCGGTCAACAGAAACATCTCCTGATCAGCATGAATTTTCATAGAGAACCACAGCCTCACAATCACGTTGGCCAACTCTTTTATCACACTCTGAATTTCATCTGGACTTGTGGATCTGAATGCATCCATCTGCTCTAAGAAGTCCACAGCCTGTTGCTCCCCTGTGAGCTGCCCATCTCCCTTTCAAACCAAGTCAGTACACGCTGCTTTGGGAGCAAGTTTTGCTTGCAAAGACTAAGGCAAAAAAAAGCATTGAGCACTTCAGCCTTTTCTGCATTGTCTGTAACTAGTTGATTCCCCCCCATCCATCAATGGACTTATCTGCATTTTCTCTAAGCCTCCTTATGCAACTAGCATACCTTTAGAACCCCTTCTTGTGAGCCTATTAGTCTTCACACCCGATGGGCTTTGGCCTTCCTGAATTTTTTGCTAAGTATGCTCATGGTACTTTTATATTCGCCTTTTGTTACCTCTTATTCCTTCCTCATCTAGGTGTAGTACAGGGAATACATTATTGCCACTGCTAGTAACAGGCTATGGGGCTTTATATTAAGTCAACAGTGCAAAGCATCAGGGACTTGTCACACCTTGTTTGGACTTGAGCTATTTTAGCTGTAACAGCACATTGCTGAAGTGCCAACTGTTGCCTTATTTGTTTTTCAGCTTCAGCGTAGTGACGTATAATTTTGTGGTATTACCCTAAAGAAATCATACAATTTATGGTAAAGACCTAACAAAATGAAGGGGTCATTGTGGAACTAAACCTGGGGACCAATAAGAAAGCAAGTGTAGCAACAGACCCTTTTGGAAACATGTAAAAATAACACCAAGTAGATCCAAGACTGAGAAGGAAGAAACTGGCATTTTATCAACATTTCCTTCCCAGTGAAGAACCTAGGATTTGATGACTCTCTGATAATTTACTGTGAAGAAATACAAGGTAGATATGAGAAGATTTGTATATATCAGTTAGCAGCAATTAGTATTAATTGGGTAATTTGGACTAAAAGTATTAGTGGTCAGGGCCCTGAGTTCAGTGACGTATGCTAATTTATCTGTCCAGCCAATAACCATCCTTCTCTGAAATTCTCTGTAACCTCTTCTCCACACACAAGGCTGTAGCTGCCTGTTTTCAAGATCTGCTCTGATATAGTGCAGCTGTATAATCTGGTGTCAGACTTCTGTGAAAACAGCTAAGTTGTGAGTGAGTAGCATCTGGGGCCTCCTCCCGCTGGCTTGAGTTGCATTTAAACTCAGGCTCCTGCTGTTGGTCCTTGCCCAAGGTATGTCCTAGGTATGCTGTCTCTGGCCATACACTGTCACTGACTGTCTTCATGACTGTGATCACGTTGCAGCCTTGCAACTGGCCTGGAATTGCTGTTCTTCCCGTTTTTCCTGTTTGCTGCCCAAGTTCTATGCAAATGTATGCACAAATATTTGAGGAAAGAATGCCCACAGAACCTTCTAGTCTCCTTCAATCTGTTCGATGTTTCCTTGGCTGTACAGGGAGTATAGATCCATGTGTTCGCTATATGAATGAACAGCAAGGTGTAGTAACTGCAAGGTCAGATAAGCCTTGGCAATCTTTTCTGCAGCATCTCAGGTCTGAGCTCCAGGAAAGCAGCAAACTTCCTGGGATGATATGTTGTTATGGAAATTGGCAGCCCTTGTCCCATGGAGGAAGAAAACTTCAACCGCTAGCACTCATTGCTTCCTGTTTAATAGTGCTGGTTCTAATCTGAAGACCCAAGATGCTCAGCGCAGACTCTTCCCCCTCAATGGAACTTTTTTCCCCTTCCTCTCTTCCAGAGCTCTGAACCTCCTCTTTAGAGGAACAGCTGCAGATGGAAATGGAGACTTCCCCATTGCTGGGACTCTGTGTCTTCTTGATGCTTCTGTGACCAGAAGTTTGGTCACACCGAACTTCTCAGCCTTGAAGGATTTGGCTCTTGTTTCTGCAGAGTCTCTGCAAAGATCCTGTCAATCTCTTGTTCATTAACCTTGATACAATAAAGCTCCTGCATCTGGTACCACAGGAAGTCTACCAGAGCACACATCTAACTGGTGCGGTCATTGCCATTCATAGCGCAGTGCCAGGGAGAAACCTCGAGAGCTCCCAACTGCCTCAGACCAGGGTTGCAGCATCTACCCTCAGGACTTCCATTTGGATTACAGAAGTAATGATTGCACCATCCGGGGCCTGAAAGCGGCTCCTGTGGTGTGTTGCCAACATTTACGCATCCTCTTCTGCTATGAGCAGCACTTTTGAGCCTTCTGTATGTGCACAGAATGCCAACTGCTCTGTTACTGTGTGCAGACCCAGACTGCAATGCTCCTTGTCATTTAAGGGTGCCTAGATGCCAGATAAGTAGAAAGCTGGACACGAGACTGTTCCCCCTCTGCCAGGTCCCCTGCTCAGCAGGTAAACTCTGGCACTGTCCCTGAAATCCTGGCCATGATTTACTTAACCTGTAAACAGTGGATCCACTGCATGCTGTTGCTTCCTTCACTGCTGTCCGGAAGAGAACATCAACAGAAACTCAGAAGTGGTCTGACCATTTACCAACAGAACTCTATTTTGTGACAGCCATGAATGAAAATATTTTAGCAGTTAAAATGGGAAACTGCACTAAAGTCTGCCAAAAAAACTTGGTCAGCAAAAGTATAGAGCATTCAGTCATGAGACCAAAATGCTCTTGACCAGGCACCATTTAGGTAAAAGAATCTCCAAAATCCCCCATATAATGACTGCATATGCAGCCAAAGCTGTATTTCTGTATTTCTAATTCATCTCTCAGAAGGTGTAGTTAAAAAGCATGAGTTCAATGCAACAAATAAACATGAATCTAAATTTTTTAAAAGTCACATTTCTTCAGTTATTCTATGTGCCACAAACCCCAAATCATAGTGTGAGTGTGTAAACCTGGCTTAACCTTTGCACAGATTTGATTTTGCTATTCTCTTATGTTTCCCCATCCATGGGGTCTGTGTCAGGAGCCACTGGAAGGTTTATCTTCAATTTTTATTATACGTAGATGCCAGGAAATGCTTTGGCACCTGCTTTCTGATGCTACATATTATGTTGGACTAGGTGGAGATTCAGAGAACCTCCTGAAGGTCTCTGCTTCACTCAGAGTGAAATTTACTCTTTCACCGAGTAAATTTCAGTCATCAGGAAGAATCTGGGACTTTGAACTTGAGTTCTACAGCATTTGTGAAATCTCAGTATGGACAGTGACTTGATAATTCTGGATCTTATATTATTTTTTAAAGTATGTTTGAAAATGTTGCTGAAACATACTTTCTGATTGAAGGTCAATCAGAAAAAATGATGTTTTGCCCTTACTAACTCCTTTAGCTATCTAGAATCTGACAAAATAACATAAAATATTTTGGAAAATAACTGAGGAACAAAACCAAAACAAAACATTAGCTATTTGGCTTAGACATACAGCTCCCAAAACACAGGCCAGGAGTCTCCTATTGCCTAAACGCTACAGTGCAATCCACAGCCAACAACCAGCTGCATGTATACATGAGGCTGTATGACCTAAGAGGTCTACTGTGAACAGTTGTCAAAGGTTTGTGTTATTTCTTACCTCCCACAGCACAGTCTACAGAGCTTTTCAGGGTGGACGTGAATGATACACAGTATCTCTATTGCCAGGAAATGGAATGAGGCAAATGTAATCACATCCCACTCACACTTTTAAAGCAACCCAAGGCGCTTAAGTTCCTCCCCCCACCCCAAAAAAATCCAAACCCCTGTACCTGTCAGCATGACATCTACCACCACGTTTTCAGGAGTTGGATTTTTGAAGGATATGATGACAGAAGAACGCTGGCCAATGCATGCACTTATGCTGGTTGGTTCCATCAGCTGAGGAGGAAGACCAGTCCCCGAAAGGTAAAATATCCACTCTTTAAGCTGTAGATGAAACGTGTCATTATTTATTATTTGATGAGTTGGATCTGTACATTTAAAGGCATTTTGCCTACTTCTTTCTTCTAGTGTTCTATGTCTCTTTTCTGTTGTAAGTGAACTGCTGTTTAGCACTTTCTTTCTTCTTCCCTCAAGCTGTTATGGTACTCTAAGTTTACTATCTGGAAATCAATAGTTCCAGTCTGGGAGATGTTCACATCTCCTCTTTGCATTTAACTTCTGTGCTACTCTAAGCACGGAGTATTTAACTTCCATGTAGCTACTCAGAGCTCCCAGTGTAGTGAATGGAAAGATGTAGGTGGTTGCAAGAGCGCAATTCAAAGCACGTATATTAGAACCTGAAAGAAGATGAAGTGAGAAGTTCTCTTCAGAAGACAAAGGAAGAAGGAAAATAATTCTTTGATGGGACAGCAGTAGAATCACACAAAAAGCTAAAATTGTTACTCCAAAGACAATAAAGAACATGAATCACTATACACAGAAGAATCGAGAATATTGGAAACAACTAGTAGATACAGTGTTTCAACACAGACCAGAAAAAAAGGAAAATATAATTAAATTGATGTGTTAATTTTGACCATTTTTTTCAGCATGACAGTAAAGAGTTGCCTGCCCCACATTTACTCTTTTAAGGTTATAAAGACTGGTGTTAATAATGCCACTCATTATGGAACTTTTAAAAGGTGGATGAGCAGCAAAGGTGGATGGTAAATATAAAGATACTACCATTATTTTAAGGAAAATGTTTAATTGGTACATTCATGTTGCTGCCTTTAAATAATAACAATACAGACTAAAATCTGAGGCTTATTACAAACTGCTCAAAGTGACCCTTTGATCTGTTTTGTTCATTATCACTCAAAAAGGTATGCATCACAAAGAGAATAGAAAATAATAAATAAAATCAAAATACTATTTTTATTATCTGAAACATTGCATTTACTTCTGCATAGTCTGTCTGAAAAAATTAAGGAAAATCTGCAATAGACAGGGTTCAAAAAATCTAACAACAAATCTGGAAATACAGTAAAAAGTGACTAATATATTGAGACTTCTCAGCATAAACAGGGATGAAAAAAGGCACATCGTATGTCTTCAGAAAATAGCTTTGGACAGCAAAATTGCATGCCTTTATTATCATTTTATAGAGACACATTCAATCCAACAAGAAAAAAGACATTTTAATCTTACTGAAGGAAATTTGGTAAAAAAAGTCCATCAAAGGCTACAGGATTTTAATTAAAAAAAAAAAAAAAAAAGAGTAAGAACTATTTATATACTGATGTAGAGACTACCCAATACTAAAAGTCAGAATATAAAATTAGAGCCTATGTTTTGTTTAGGATTTAGACAGTGATTTTTATCACCTGGTTTGCGGGAACTTCTGCATTACTCAAACTAATAAGAATTAAAAACTACTTCCCTTTAAAATTACATTTTATTTCATTATTGTTGACTTAAACATGATGTATAGCCTCTTTATGGTTACAGATTCATGAGCAGGAAGCTAAGCACCGCTCACTACTCGGATTCTGATGGGAAGGCGAATGCTGCTGCTATACAGACTTTGAAGCAACACAGGTCTAACTCTTTGGTGAAACCCCTTTGTTGGTCACAGTCAACAAGAAAATGCCCAACAATTGCCAAGCGCGCATGCCATAGCATTTGTGTTCCTGACTCATGTTCTTCCTCACCACATCGGCCTCGAGAAGTTAAATGTAAAGAAAAGGCTGAGCACACTTTGCAGGCTTATTTTGAAGGACTGGAACACAGGCATGAGCATGCCAGAAGACCATGTTTTCAGAAAGCTGGATGTGCCAAGCTATTAGTGGTCTACACCAGCTTGTTATTGATACTTTGTGCTTGCTTACAAACACAGTAACAAAAAAAAAAAACTTTTTTGCAAAACTCTTAATACAGAAGTTATGAGGCAGCACGAGTCTAACAATGCTTTCCAGGCCCACTGTAAATTTGTGTGAACCACCTTGTTCATAGCAAGTAATTTTACATTGAGATACAGTGCAGGGGTGGGAGGAGTGCACGTGTTCATATTTTGTGCAGGTGTGGTGTAAAGATCAAGTCTGAGCTTCATTGCTGAAGGCTCAGGCTCGTGGTCTACAAACATTAAAGAATGTAGCTTCCACTCATTTTTTGTGGTTAACAAGCAGAGCCATTTTGAACCCTATTGTTTCAAGTGCTGAGCACCTTTAAAACAACACACTGAAACTTTGTCAAACTGAGCAGCTAAAGGAGCCACACAAAATTCGCGGTCAGTCTGGAAAATAAAACCAGACAACCAAAAAATGATACAGGTTATAGGACAGGCCTGCCTTGCCTGACCTGCAGTTACAGTTCCTCACTGACCCACTTTGTGATGGAGGTCAAGATCATGTGTGCTCAGTGCAAGAAATCAAGAGGAAAAAAGATTAAAAAAACCAGAATCCTAAGGCAAATAATACAAGATAGGATCTAATATTGGGCTTGGTTTCTCTCTAATATTACTTACTACTGTTAAATGCTCTACATTACACCTGGATGCTAGCAATGTGGTAAAAGAATAGGATAACACAGATACGTTAGTACTCTGGGTGTGGGTTATGTTCAAGCTGACCTTTCCGTAATGCTGTCCCAACAAACTTAATTTCAGATTTTCACAATCATTAGAGCTAAACTCAGATTCACTTTGTGAAGAGCTCTTCATACAGCTTCAAACCAGAAACAAATGAAGCAGGTAATAACACAGAGCAGTTTCTCTCAGTTCAGCAAAGAAACACAATCAGAAACAGTTAAAGCTTATCCTATAAGTACTGTCATTAACTGATTTTAGATTAGTCAGCTATTCAGCTATCAGATGGCTTAAGTGTCCATTCAGATATATTTAATCAGAGAAATCAAGGGAGGGAAATCAATGTCGGGGGGTGGGGGGTGTTACATTAAAAGTTGTTTGAGGCATCTACCACTGATGAGAAACATTCTTCAAGTCTTCATGAAAAAGGGCAGTTATATCTGTGCAAATACTCACTGTCAGCTATCAGTATAACAATTAGCAAACTAAAATAGTCTGGGATTAATTAGTAAGGACTGTAGCAGTGAAAATGAATGAAAATTTACAAAATTCAAAGGATTCAGGCATAAACAGAGCACTAAGAAATTTCAAAGGTTATACCAATATATTGAAACAGTTAAAGGGGTCTGGACAAAGCAACTAGAAGGATGGGACACTGACTAAAGTTCACTGCAGATAAAAACTTGGAGATTTGCCATTACTTGAAAGGAGATGCACTGGATGACAAGATTCAGGTGGCAGGGCTCAATTTGTTCCTGAAAGGTTTAAATGAATTGTTGTATTGTTTTATTGCTTCTGTATTCGGTGAAGAATTTCTTTTTTCTTTTTTAAAATACAGATAAGATTTATGTGTCCCATCAGGATCCAGACAAGATAAGGACATTCTGTCCTCTTGAACTGGCCTTGGATATATACTATTCATATGAGAATTGCTGTCTCCTTGTTTTTATCCTTAATAAATATTTAAGAAGAGAGATCCTGAAAATAAATGCTGTGCTAGCACCACCTACAAATAACCTGTCTGTTCAACATACTTTATCAGGAAAAAAGCTGCCACATCACTTCCTTCACTATTTGTTTTCTTTTATTCAAAAGAATATTTGCTTTTGCAGTATTACTTAAAATACTACTGAAAACTCCTGGTAGCACTGAACTGGAGTAATTCACAAGTCAGCAGTCTATTAGGATTTCTGAAAGAATACAGAGAGGAAATTGCACAGAAAGCAAATGCTTCTATCAACCACAGCTCATGTGATGAAATATTATCATTTACATCATACTATCAGTTTTTCTTTTTGTTTCCACTTGTAATTTTTAATCAGCTAGTAGGTCATGTTGATGACTCATGTTTCTTTATTTACTTGTTTCTCATTTAAAATTAGGAAAATTCACAGAGAAAAAAATGTCAACAATTCTAAGATGCTCATAGTAAAAACCATTCTCAAACAAACTGAAAGGAAGAATTCACTTTTTCAAGCGCATGACCTTCCAAAATTCAAATCAGATAAAAAAGAAACAATTTAATTTTGTTTGGGGTTGGGAAAAATATCAAGAAATTTAATTTCAGAGGTGACAGTGCTAAGAAGTGCCAGTCTTCTGGTGTTGACAACAGCAGAACTAATTACCAAGAAAGCTAAAATTATTCATCACTTATCCTAGCTCCTAGGCCATTACACCACATTTTAATACTGTAAATAGAATAACTTCTGTGTAAAACTAAGGTTAAAACAAATTATAACTTTTGAACATCTTTGCATTTGCTCTTTATTATGCATCCAGCCATTAAATTTCAACTTGACCTACAGACCGAAACCCTTACTTACATGCCTATTAAAAATATTATCTAATCTGCATTCCAAGTGTTGTGGGCAGCAAACATAGTATCATACCTGTGAACATTTGAAGGTTATTGATGCCTTGTGATTGCCTCTTCCAAGGGCAGACGGACAGAATTGCACAGGTACTTCAGTGGTGGAATGAGGAGCGACAACCAGCTGTACAAATACAAGAAGCAAAGGATAGAGGGGGGGAAGTCAATTTTTTGAGCCCTTTTGTGCTTTGCATCGACAGCGTTGATGCTTATGTGATTAATGTGTTCCACCAGATGCAGTCTCCTCTCAGCAAGCATAGGCTGCTAAGGCAGCAAGCGTATTGCAGTAAACAATACTAGTGGCAGTCACTGCACGTTCATTCCCCAGAAACTACAGAGCTGGTGTTACAGATTGCCCCAAGGACATGGACAGCGGCTCTCACAAATACCGCTCAAACATGACTTTGGTGTCTGATCATATTGATGACACTAAAAGGTTATCACATTGACCTACAAAGACAAGAACTGGCTTATAAGGGAAATACATTGTAGGTTTTAATAAACTAATGCTTTGCCTCTCTTCTGCTTACCTTTATCTAAACTAACATTGTAAATGGTGTTGCTGGTGTTCTCTTCATCTGAAGTATGCTACTTGAGTCTCAATTGCACAGGGAAAAGCACAGTAGCTGACTACAATGGGGTCATAAATGTTTTTAAGAACTAGATAAGCAGTGAAAGAATAGAATTATGAATAATAAAAATGCCAGTGCATTGAGAGAACGATCAGCTAGAATCACTGAATACACAATTACCGTGTCTGGTTTTTTTAATTAAAAAAAGTACTAGGCTTTTAATATCATACATGTTTAAATAATGTTTGCATGTAAGAAGATATAAAAAGATAATTGATTGGAATTATGGACACTCAAGCTGTATTTTATAAAATGAATATAATTTACAACTAATAAAGGTCAGAACAACACCCTACAACAGCTGGCACTGACAAGACCTTTTATAAAGGAAATGTCAACCCTGGAAGAACAGGCCGCTAACAGGCAGTGAACAGGAGTTATTAAAACATTCATTTTTGTTTACTACATTTAATGGCTGCAAATGCCTGACTGCACCAACAAGCCCTGAAACCTCTTCCCACCCCAGGGGTTTGACTGCCTGTGCTCTGATACAGTGCTTGGCTCGTGGCTGAGGAAGGCTTGAGCTTATGGCACAGCAAGACAGGGACCTCCACCAGTAGCCTTGTCCCACCACACCCAGAGACGGCGAGCAGAGCCATGACAGGGACAGGGATGGGGGCCCACTGCGGCACCAGCACCACTGGCCATGGCCACAGCGCTGAGGCCAAACTGGAGGCCCCAGAGGGTGAAGCAGGGACAGAGGTGTCCACTCCCAGCCCAGGGCAGAGGCCCCTGATGAGGCTTATGTTGCTTTTCCTTGCTGCCCTGTGGCTTTCCCTGCCATCTCAGAGCTGGACCCGGGCAGGGGCCACAGGCATCCTGGTCCTGCCAGTCACCTTCTGGTGTGTCTATAGGGTGAAGCAGGGACAGAGGTGTCCACTCCCAGCCCAGGGCAGAGGCCCCTGATGAGGCTTATGTTGCTTTTCCTTGCTGCCCTGTGGCTTTCCCTGCCATCTCAGAGCTGGACCCGGGCAGGGGCCACAGGCATCCTGGTCCTGCCAGTCACCTTCTGGGTGTGTCTATAGGGTACCAGCACAATTACGGACTGGGATGCTGGTGTACCTTGAACAACAGATATTCCTACTGACGGCAGTCGGAGTTAGATTGAGCAGAAGAGAGGACAGACTTCAGATGTGGTCAACTAACGCACTAAACTTGAAATGTTATTTTTCTCTTTTGGGGGACAAGTTTTAAAATAACTTATCAGAATATTGCCATAACAGTTTATTGGTTTGAAGACAGTTAATGTCTTGTCTACTGGGGGGGTGGGACTGTATTTTTTCAAACTTTTCCAATTTAATTTGACAGTTTCCACTGCATGACAAAAAACATTTCTGGAAGGGTAAGTAGGTGGGTCTTATGCTCAGAGCATGCGGCTCACCGCTCTGGGCCCACTCCCACTCGGCTGTTACAGCACCTGCACCTCCCATACAGGGAGCACAGCACTGCTGTGTCGCCTACACTTCACAATCTCGTACGTCCCGTAGGTGAGTGATAACTTGAAAGCACATTTGCCACCAGCAGTCAACTGCCACCGTCCCACACTTGTCACCTTTGCAAGGCTTCTGTGTTACCCAGAATAACAGATCTGAGGGAGAGTCACCTCCCACAAACCACCTCCATCCCCATCTGCCCCACTGCCCAGAGTTCATTTAGCTGTTCATCATCTAAAAGGAGCCTGAACAGCTCATTTCTTAGTGAGTTCCTGGGCATGCACAGTATCCAGAGACCTTTTCTTGAGATTTTTTTACTTTCATCTGCAGTCTAGTTCCTACCTACTTTGTCCAAACCAGCCAGCCCCATTTATCAAACGAAGACTTACAAATGGAGAAAGAACCTTAATGATTACCCCCTCCCAAATACTTTTGAACAAAATGAAAAAGCAAGGTAAAGACAGGATGTCACAGCATAAGAACACATTATTAAATTAAAACTACAGTTTTTAAATTTTTAGTAATTTCACTAAGAGATATACATTATTTGGAATAATATCTCTCCCATAAAGATGAAAACAGACTGAAGTTCCATTTTCAATAAGCATTACTTGATATACTATCATTACACAGAAAATGCACTGCCACAATGAACCTAAATCAACATGGAGTTATGATAATCCAGCAGACTGTCTGCTCTGAAAGCAGAAAAGATTTTTATTTTTTTATGTTATAGATCTGTTTTAAAAAAAAACATTTTATATTACACAGTACTATGATCTACTGTATCCAGAAAGTAATTTGTTTTGAAATAAAGAGTTGGGTAAAAAGAAGAACTTACTTTCTACTGAAAACCAATGAATAAATTGCTTTAATAACTAAAATTGAGAAATAATGCTAACAACATGTCTAAAGAAGGTCATACTTTGCCACAGTGATTCAATAAAATATGCTGAAGTTAACTCATCCCCTGCCTTTCATTTTGTTTACATAAACAAGTGTCTTCCAAGATACTCATGTGAAAGGGAACTGGTATCATTGCTCTTCATAAGATCTCAGATGTAACTGTTCAAATACAGAAACTGAGTCTGAAGAAGACTGAGCAGCTACACATGCATTATTCCTGTTACAAATCCAACAAAGGAGGGAAATTTTTCATTAAATCTACTCCGTACAAAACAATACTCTCGGTCATTAACAAACTAATAAAGCGTGCACACAGAGCCTTTGAGACTGCACTCCTCTCTGCCATCCCTTCTTTATTAAGTTATTTTTCCTCAATAAAAATTGTGTTTCATAGCCGATCAGGATGGAAGACAGCTTCATGAAAAAGGTTTAGGCTAGTTATAAGCCAGGAGAATAGCAAGCTGAAGACTTAGAGTGAAAGCATGTTTCTTTTTGGCAATATAGATGATCCCATTTGTAAGAGGTTTTTGTACATTTAAGTTACATCATAAATATATGTGTGTATAAATATAATACACATACATGTGAAATCTGTCCATGTATTTATATAGAGGAAAGGAAGTAAGTTGGGGAACATAGCAATACAGATGATTGAGAATTTTCATCTGTTAAATGCTGAACATGAAGCCTTCTCTACTAGAGATAAAGAAAGCTGTTGTTAGGAAAGAAACACAAAACTCAACATCTGAATGACTGTTCCCCCAGAAACTCATAATGCCCAATATTCTAATGAAAAACAAGTTAGGAATTGCAGCAAACTTATGGGAGTTCACTTCTGTTCCAACTTTTAGAGAATTTGGCAGCATTTATAAAGATGTTAAGTTAACCCATACAGCGTAAGGTTGACAAGAAGGGAAACAAAAATTAAACGTAGCTTGTTAAAAAAAAAAAAGATATGAAAATCCAAATCACATTAAAGGAAATCCTTGAAAACTTTTATCAAATTCTTGAAAGAAAACCAAGATGGTATATTCCATTTAAAGCTGTTTAGGCTACAATTGCAAAGCTGCTAACAAGATACGTATACTTTTGTAATTTTCATCAGTTTACAAAGAAGTTAATGGAGTTGCTTCTAATTTACATGAAGCTGACAAGAGATTTAAAGCCTTCGATTTTCATTTAGACTTCATTAAGCACCCAGAAGTTCAGGAATACTTGAGCGTAATTCAACTGGACCTCAGGAAAGCCTATTATTAATGATGTCAGTACTTGAAGTTGAATCAGATCTATGGAAAATAATCCCTTGTGGTATTTCAGTAATGCCTTCTGTTGCAAACTGAAACTGGAACAAACTTCCACACACATAGAAGTATGATAAATATGATACTCAAATTTGTTTAAATTCTGAAATATTAGTCAAAATTTTGGTTAATATTTTAGGCAATTCATCTCCAGGAAAGATAAAATTTTCTCCGATATCTCTGTTGACTTTGGTTTATCTAACATAACTCAGTGACTGATGAAATCTGTTTGAGATATTTTCTGACTGACAGCCCAATGTCTTCGACAGTTCTACATCTTAGATGACATAAAACCAAAAATGGATAATTATATGAAATATTAAAATGACAGATTTAGAATATGCAGAATTCTAAAATGACTCTACTAATTCTCTTCAAACATTACCTATCTTAATTGGACAATCCCATCTTCAATCTGTTGTTCTAATAATTTGCTCTGTATTGCTGCATTTCATCTGAGGATCACTCAAATTGGAATTTTTCTGCTGACAAGAAAGCATTATTTGCTTTAAAGAGAGCAGAACCTTGAATAATTAAGATGGGAAACTTCTTCCACACATCACAAAGACATTGAGATAGGCTTTAATATAAACTAATACCTGAAACACAGGTTACAGTTTATAAGAACAAGCAGTAATCTTCCAGAAGTTGAACGCAGTGCTGTATGGAGGGACTAAACCTAGGACGCAACATATTCAGGAGAAGAAGCAGGTATTTAAACGCCACCCCCTGCCTTTGTCATCAAAACTATGAAGGAAATCACATTACCTCTCCAAACATGGGTCTGCAATGGAAGAAACAAGTTCAAAACGGGACAGATACATGAAATAAATGTTAGGTAGTTGCTTACAGCAAATTCACCAAAGCCATCCTTTAACTGGAAGAACTACTGTAATTCACAAAGAACATTTCAGAATTCAATGCATAAACAATATATAGGACTGAGTATTCTATTAAGAAGAAAGAAGGAAAGAAAGAGAGAGAGAAGAAAGGGAAGGGAAGGGGAAGGGAAAGGGGAAAAGGGGAAAAGGGGAAAAGGGGAAAAGGGGGAGAGGGAGAGGGAGAGGGAGAGGGAAAAGGGAAAAGGGAAAAGGGAA
>NW_008795695.1:17301927-17353050 GCF_000699145.1 Aptenodytes forsteri | reverse complement strand
GGAAAGGGAAGAAGGGAAAGGGAAAGGGAAAGGGAAAGGGAAGAAAGAAAATTACTGCAGTTAGTGTTGAATGTGTCCTTTCCTAAGCAATGTAATGTAGTTACTAGTGATATGTGAATCTCTGGTGATAAATTAGGAAAGCAGAAAGGAGAAGATTTTTTTTTTTTTTTTAATTTCCTGGACAAGGTAACATGCAATCTGCAGGAGCCAAAAGTCACTATAATTAAATCTAATACACTTCTGTGTCAATGACCTAAACATAGCCTGTATAATACTCCTAGATTATTAATATAGTTCGCATCCATTATGTTTCTTAGCTCCTATTCAAATACCAACTGATGAAATGATTAGTAATAGCACTTGTCGAGTTTTAACGTAATGTATGAAGATGTCTTAATATGCATGACATAAAAGATAGACTAAAATAAACACTTCACGTTTTATACTTTTAATTTAATATAATACTATGTATGCAAAATATAGGGCAGTTCAGTAAATAAGTGTGATCTCCTTTAGCTGTTAGCTTTAGAAACCCTTTTAAGAACATTTGGTCTTGTTGTACTGTTGTATTTGAGGCTGAAAGCTGTTTAGTTTCTGAAAGCCAAAAATGCATGTATTATGACTTTATAGCATTCCTCTATTTTCCCCATACAATCCATTTTCTACCTTCTCAGCTTTATTTTAGGATCTTACTACAATATTCCTCTCCTCTCCCTCTGACCCTTATACCAGTTTGCACAAATAAACCAGCTCTGGTGTATGTCTTCCCTGTATTATCTTCCTCATGTCTAGAAAAGGTGTAATTGCCATTTCTTTCCTGTCCGCAACAGGTTTCTTCATTTTCTTTTTTCACGTTAAAGGTTCTATATTCACATCCTAGTAAGAGGTCCCCCTAACCCCTTGCACCAGAGTTTCCACACATCTGTCCTCCCTTTTCTCATCTCCCCATCATAAAAAGGACACATATTTAATAGCATTAATTGTTAATAACATCCAAAGAGTTCTTTATAGGACCTGTACTATTAACTAGTAATCAACGGTCAATAAATATTTTTCAGAATCCTGACCATCTAGAACTCTAGCCAATCTCAATGAAAATATGAAAGCTGAGCCCATCTATACAACTCTCAGTCCTTGAAAGGACAAAAATGTTAGGCAGCAAGATGGAAGGGCTTCTGTGATGGAGGAGGAAAAAGTAATGTACCCAATAGTAACAGGATGAAGATTTTCTCAGTAGAAATCAGTCTCAGGGTAAACGTGAGTTTGGTGAATAAAATGATTCCAGGTATTTGCCTGAAGCTTCCTTGCAGCTAAATTGATCAAATTCTTATTCATAGGCCCTGAAAGTTGGTGCCATGACTATGAGATATTCTTATATTTATATTAACATTTTATCTACTTACCTAAATATTTACCTAGTTATCCTATTGATTCTTGGAAACTTGTGAAGCTTCTCATACAGCTGGTTTGTTTGCAACTTCTCCTTCTAATATCTCCTGAATATTATTTGCAACCAATACTGCAGTCCTTCTCAAAACCATTCCACAAAGCATTCCAGGGAAAAAAAATCTATACTTCGGCTTGCGTTGTTTTTCACATTTAATTGTTTTCGTCCTTAAGCTATAGAATCCCTAGAATACATACTTATAATGCCTCTAATCCTTGAGATTATGTTGTGTATTCTGAACCCACAGTACGATACACAATTCAATATGTTTTGAAAAGAAGGCTCTCTTCTATCGTTTTTGTGAAAGCACAGAAATCTTACTTACAGGGTGTTTTGGATCAGTCTCAGTTGAAAAATTGCTAGGATTGCTGTTAACAATTTCGAGCTCCAGAGTTTCATGTGTAGGATTAAAGAGAGGTATGTAAAGACGAGCCCATCTGGAAAAAAAATATATATGCAACGACTATTAAGTACAAAGTTTCTTCCATTGCATTTTATTATTCATCACTTGTTTTCTTTCTTGAAAAACGAGTACTTTTTAAAATAAGAATTATGTTTTATTGCATGAGTATTTTTCCACTAGTATGGACACATATTTAATAGCATTAATTAATATTACTAATGATTATTAATAACAATAAAACCTGGTGGCAGTAACCATTCTAATACTTGGGTCATTCATAAGGGCAGAATTTGTCTTGCTGTACTTCAGTTGCCAGGAAGTTAGTTTAACTTAGTTGGTTAAAAGGACTGCCTAACTCCCTCAATACTCAACAAGGAGAAGAACATTTTCAGGGAGAATTGGCCCTAATGTAGATCACTAAGATGTGGAATCACTTTTCATTGTCTACAGGAGGAGCCTTGACTTGATGCCTTAAACTTGATGCCTAACTTTTAGATAGAAGTATGTGGAAATGAATCCTAGTGTCTCTGATACCACAGCTTCACATTTATTCCTAGGCTCCAATTTGCAGATTTATGTCTCACCTTTCTTTCCTTACTTTTTGCAGATCTAACTTTAGAATAAAACATTTTAGTCAAATAGATAATTCAGAGTGCCAAGGCCAACAAAAAAAATGTGGTTCCAAAAAGTAAAATAATCTTATTATTCTGTAGTCTATCCATGGATTCATAGTCTGCCTCAGGAAAAGCACTGGACAGAAAATAAAGGTAATCGAATAAATGGTATCTGTAACTCCTTTCTGTCTAAGCAATGGTTTACAGGAAAAGCTTGTAATTAAGTGGTGCTGCCAATAGCTTTTGATTTAGTGCCACTAGGCAACCATTCTTCTCGATCATCCTGTAACCCTGAGATCTCAAAACAAACTTAGTGTTCCACACCAGCCATTTCAATGCAGGTTCTGCCTGCTTCCCTCCTCATTCTTCCTCTGCATGGGCTCAAAATCTGTTTCATTTTGTACAATTGTTGCATTGTTCATTATAGCATAATGGTAAATCATTATGTTGCACATGTAGATTATGTATTTTAAGGAGTATTGTGGCTGTCCCAGAACAAAGATTGGAGTATGCTGATTGCCTAAATGTTATGCTTTAAATCAGCTGGCACTCTATTTTACAGACTGTCCTTTATTTTCTAATTAAAGAATAAACAAACACAAGATACCTTCAATAGGGAGCACAATTTTCAGAAGAATTTGTAAGACTCCCAAAAATCCCTCTAGTATGATCAAAATAATGTATTATTTGCCTTTAACAAAGATATATGACCATAAATCACGTTCTCATTGTAACACCAAGGGACACAGAAAAGAGATTCAAGGTGAATCAGTGAAAACATTAAATAAGAAGATGAGATACATATAATTTATCTACCTAATGGATATTCCCTCTAGTCAAAGCTGTGACAGGTCAACTGCCAGATTGCTCCACATATTTATCCTCTGGAAAAAATTAGTCAGTTGATCATAGCTAAATCAGTAAGGAAAAAGAAAATACAAAAAGCAACACTGAGAGGAGAAGGTATTTCAGTCAAGCTTTACAACTGTAACTTCAGGCCCTAAAACTTGTGTGCAGGTGGGCTCCTTCCAACATATGCAGTGATATAAATCCCCAGCAGCTGAGTGGCAGACTTGTTTTTGACTAACACTGTCAAAGCATTGTATCACTGAGGTCTCAACAGCAGAGAGTAGAGAAATTCCAGGAAACTTTCACACAAGAACCTCAGATTCACTTGATAATTCCCATTTTTCACATTTACCATCTCTAGCCTTTACTTTTTTGCCTGGTCTCTTTCATACATAATACTTTGTCAAAGGGAAAACTATGTTGGAATATCTGAAATTTCAGTAACTATTTGACTGTTAGAGGTTCTTCAAGGGATCAAAATCCATTAAGAACCTCTGCCAGCCCACACAGATTGACTACCGTGGTTATGCTAGAAAAAGTTGTTGCATATGACAGTAAATTCAAGTCCACTGTGAACATCATTTGACTGACTCATCTTCAATGACTTCGCTGTGGAGCCCATAACAGGATGGATAAATGAAGGTGGAGAATATCAATGAGAAGGTTTCCTTGCTTAGAGGCGTATGCTAAAGGATGTGTTAAATCTACCTTGACAGAAACAAAAAGCAGATCTGACTGTGATAAACCCAGAATGTTAGGGTGTCTGAAGAAGGATTAAAAGAGAAACTGTTAGAATTTGTTCTTTTCTCTTTCAAGAATTGGTTAGAAATTGATTCTAAGTGTATCAATGGGTTCTTGGCTCCTAATCCAGTTCCAAGTGATGTTTCAAGGACACAAATTCTTAAATTCTTCAGATTGATAGCAAAAAGAATGCGGCAAGAACATAATGAAAAACATTATTCTTAGAAGGACATCACATATGATAATGCTTCTTCTGCATTCAAGGAAAAGGTGGTAGAATGGAAGTTAGTCTCTTGAAGAACTACAAAGCTTCACCAACCAGAAATGCTTCAAACATTTTATGACATTTACAGTCCACGTCTCTGGGAACATAGCAAGGAAGTACACCCATTCAAAACAAAACAAATGGATACCTTTCTTAAACGGGCAACACATAAATGTCTACCTGCATTGCCTTTACATATTCAGAATACATTAATGCAGCCAATTTACTTGGACTATCTCATCTTTTCAGCAGGTAGAGCAATTCTCAGTAATTTAACTGTAACCTCAATGCCATCATCGATTGCCATTGTCCAGAATTTTGCACTTCAAGAAGAGGACATTACGCTGATGATACAATAGAAATAAGTTTCTGGGAAAAGGAGAGTGTTGAAGGAAATAACTGAACAAAAAGCAGGAGACTTTATGAAACGAAGAATATGGCAGATAATGCAAACAAAAAAAAGGAAGAAGTTTGTCAGTTTTGTTATACTGTTTTATAATGTATATATAAAAAGATATATGAAAGAGACTACTGTTAATTTCCTGTTATACATTATTGTTGTTGCTGCTGTTGTTAATAATTAAACTAATAGTACTTCTCTGTTCTTCCACCACTGTCTGCTGAGGGCAGATGTAGATGAGTTCATTTACATATGCATAGGAATTACAACACGCATCTACTTGTAAAGTGGAAAGAAGTCTCATTTGAAAAAATAAAACATGGAATTCAATGCATTTGAGATGATAGATTTGACAGGCAAGTGTTGTAGTTAATGGAGCTAATCCTTTCCAACATATGTTTTATTTGCAGTAGGCAGGATGACTTGCCATTCTCAGCCAGAAGACCACTTGTGCATGTAGTTTACAGGTAGTGCATGCTAGAGAAAATTACGAATGCCAGATAGTCTGAATGAAAAGGTTTTAAGTTATTTCTAACTCCTAACAGTGTCAGCCTACATAGTAGAGAAAAAATACGTTTTTCACTCCAGTCGGCCCCGAATTTTAAAGTAAAAACCAGGAAATGGACAGCCCTACTGATTTTCTTAGAAAAACATAGTAACAAAGGCATTGCCAGTTAACTCTGGTCTGTACATCGTATACGAACAGTAGAACATATTCATTCACAAAAATTTAATCAGGCAAAATTTCATGTTGCACTCTCTAACAACATTTTTTGCTCAGTCTGTAATGTATATTAATTATAGATTTAGTCAAAGATAAGATATACAGAAGTAAGTGGAATTTAGCATTCAGAAGAGCAGTGTGTCCACAGAACCTGCTACTAAGCAGAGGTAATAGGTGGAAGAGCACTACTGAAATTCTGGCATTCTTGAAAGTCTTATCCTAAAAGTTTTGATTTCTGTCTTGAAAGTCAGAACTGAAAATTATCTATCGAAATGCAAGATGAAATTTTTCCGAAGGAAGACAAGAATTGGGTTCATTTCTGTCTGCTCTAAGTAGCTCATTTTCTTAACACTCGCAGTGTTCCAACCATGTCTAACCCCAGGATCTGCAGGACAGAAGTTGTATTACTTTGCCATTTCTTCAGAGGTTAAAAGAAATCGATAACTGGTGTACAAGCATTTGTAAAGCAGGTCTGTCAGATATATACCTAGTTCAGAAAGAGAAAAGAAACAGAAAATAAAACAAACCTACAGAACTCTGTATTATGGATCTTTATGATTACATTCTGCAGTATTTTCAGAGTGATTTCTATATAAAGACTTCAAAGTCTACATACAGGCTACAATTCCATTTCAATTCTTTTTCTGCAAGGACAATTTCACCTATCTACACATACATCTATTAAAATTATCTGCAAACTACTATAGTACATATACAGCACTATTCTGGCTTTTTGATGTAAACTCTTCATATGTTTTCCATGATATTTCAAACCAGTGACCAAGTTCAGCACTATGAACTACATACTTACTTTCCAAGCTCACACTCTATTTCAGGTAGACTAGCTGGCAGTGGTTTCTCTACAGTCAACTTCAGTGCATACCAAAACTCTCCAACCATATCTGACAGGAATATGACACTAAAAACAGATACATAAGCTTAATATGACACAGCTTTTGTGCAGACAGTTAAAAATGTACAGATTAAAATTCAGGAAAAACCTAATGAGTTCAACACAGCGAGTTCTTTAATTAGCTCCCAGTTTTCCTGTAACACTTCTTGCTGGTATCTGAATTCAACTACCAAAACTAATAATATTTACAATTACTAATGCAACAAAATCTCTTCTTCATCTTTCTTAACTTTTTAGCATAAAAAGTTGTTGGGTTTTTTTGTTCATGGGTTTTTTTTCAAAAATACAACTCAAAAGCATTTCAACTGCTAACTTACAAGAGTAAGCTTTAATTTCATTTCAATGTCACAGTATTTTCTTTCTAGCCATTTTGAACTCAAAGGACAAAGAAATAGAAATAGCATTCACTGATTTTAAAAAGGAAAATCTTTTCAAATCTAGTGATGAAAACTGAGGAATTTGTTCATGGGTTTTTTTTCAAAAATACAACTCAAAAGCATTTCAACTGCTAACTTACAAGAGTAAGCTTTAATTTCATTTCAATGTCACAGTATTTTCTTTCTAGCCATTTTGAACTCAAAGGACAAAGAAATAGAAATAGCATTCACTGATTTTAAAAAGGAAAATCTTTTCAAATCTAGTGATGAAAACTGAGGAATAGCTATAGATACATTTACATGAGCATGACAAAGATATGCTTGAAAGGAATATTCAATATACTGTTTTGGTTTATAATCAAATGTCATGACTGAAAATTGCTTGCTGCTAGGTGAGATATGTACAGCTGTATATTTCTGTGACAGACATTCTAACACATTACTACTCTATTGCAGATTTCTTTTTCTATTTCTTAGTTTTTTGAGTAGCAGAGTCATAAGAACATTAAACCAAAGCACTGTAAGCATATAAAAACTTACATGAAATGCACTGTGCAAACCCATGACCCACTAAGGACCAGTTCTTGTTCTAAATGATAGATAACTATGTCTGTTCCATGACTTTATGGTTCCAGACTATCCTCTGTGCCAACAGAGCCTTTAAAGTGAGCATAAAATAGCTTAGGAAAGAATCATCCATTTGAAAAGGTACACCTGCCACAAACAGTTTTATAACACTTCTTCCCAGCTGCTACCACAGCAAAGGAAACAGAGCATGGCTTCAGAAAAAAAAGATAATAGTGTGGATATGATGTGGAAGTACCTCTGTCTAGCTGTAATTGTAGTCCTTGGGAGCTATTGCAATTTAAAGCAACTATTAGACAGCTTTCTAGTACAGTACTGCATAATTGTATTGAATATGTACAGGCGTGCTTTATGTCATCTTTGCATATATTCCCCTAAGTCCCAGCCTACCAATTAGCTGAGCCCAAAGTTTTGCCAGTTAAAACAAACCTTTATTTTATTATTTGGAAATTCTGCACTGAAAAACACCAGAAATATTATCTGGTATGCAAAAATGAGGTCTATTCTCATTCGCAGCTTCAGAATGCATAATTTCTACAAATTCCCACAGAAAAAAATATTTACTAGAGTGATAACAGTACTCATTTTTATAAAACAGTATTGCTTGAAAGCTGTATTGTACAATGATACCTGCCATTGTTCTGGTCTTTGGAAAAATCAGTACAAGCAAACCGAATGAAACTTTGAAATACATGGATTTTGGCTTTGTAAATATTTGGTCTTTGAACACAGGTCATCTGTCTCTGCCCTCTTCATAAACCACTATCCCACCCTCCTCCCCATCCCCGTATTTTTGCCAGTCAATTGATATCATTGAAAGACAGGGAATTGTTTTTCAATCAGCCCTTCAACTAAATAATGCTTTGCTAATCAAATTCCAGGAAAATAAGCTTTGCAGTTCTGCACTTTTCAGTTACTTGCTGAACTGGCTTAGCTGAAACTAAGATCAAGAGGTCATCTGTCTTTGTATTGCTAATTATCGTACAAGCATGGTTGCCTTGGGATTTCCAAGGTAATGAAAAATTTGTAATTTAAAACCTCTCCGTATTCATTTAGTAGATCATTGTTAATTAATGGAAGATTCAGAAGCTAAATGGATTTATGTGAAGACTGTTAAAGGGTTCTTCACCTGGGTTTAGTTATGTTGTTATAGTTTCATTCCTTCTCAGAAGAAAAATGAAATCATGTTATTCCTTTCCTTTACGGAACTTACAAATTTACAAAACTAACAATTCATCTGAAGTTTTCAGAGGGGACTTCTAATATTAAGTAAATTTCTAAAACATCATTCACTGAATTCCAGTGAACTAGAATAACTAGGGGTTATTCTACTGCCTGTCAGTCAGGTTTTTCCCCTCAGAGGAAAGCTGCTATTTGGGATACAACATATTTAAAGTTGGAATTTTTTTTAATTCCATTTATGACATGTTGTGGGGTTTTTTTAGGGTGATATCTACATCAAGTGACCGAGGTTTCAATGAAAGTAGTTCACTTATTAGTACAAGAGCCACAACCACAAGTATCAAAACTCTGCAACTTACCTTCCATCTGAAGTGCCAACAACAGCTGGGGAAAACTTCAGTTGATACAAAAATGTTTGTTTGGGCCTAAGAGTGAAAGCCTTTTGTCCACAAAGTGACTGATTCTCCAGCACCACACTCAGCTGGAGAATTTTATCTGCAGGATTAGTGATGGGAATACGAATTCCAATAGTATCCTAGAAAAAAACCACAAAATGAATTATGAGCCATTACACATAAAAGATCTTTCTCAAACAAGTGTAAGATGATTACTCATGATTTACACTTATGCAAACACAGGCTGCACCTTTGTTTGATGCGTGAACTAACCTAAAAAAGAGAAGTTGCAGCAAGAGGCATTTCAGCCAATCTTCAAATTGTAAACTCTTTAATCCCATAAATAAGGAAAAGTTCAAGTCTTCCTGGCCAGTCTGCATTCTAACAAGCTGCTTCACCTTCCAAGATACGGCTGAGGCTTGCCAAAATACACCTTACAGGCAGATCTGCTGTAGTCCCAACCAGGTAAACCCTCCAAGCCATCTCCCAACAGCCACGCACAGACAGTTGAAAACGTCCACTTTGCAAGCTGGCAAATGATTTAGGCTGAATTCTGCAGGATCTGTTCCTCTTAAATTTTAAGTTACATCATAATACTTGACATTAAAACAACACCACCTCAATAAACATTCCCTCTCTCGTTCCTTTTTGCCATTTCTCTTACTAGTTGTCTCCATATCTTTCTGTTTAAAGTCTATGAACGCTTCAGGCAAGGACCATTTTCTCTTGACCATCTGGAAAACATAGCTACTATTAAAGACGCATATTAAATTCCAGTTACTATAATAAAAGGGAGCCAACCTATGGCCTGATTAGATAAATATGCATACTTTACACATGGAACACCTTTGAGATGAGCAGGAATTGGGCACAGGCACCTCACTCTGCACAGCTCCTACACTGCATTCTTGAGCAGTCACAGTGTTCCAGTGACCCCCTTCTTCACCGTAAGGTTAAAAATAGTGTAAATCCATCCTATGTACCCTATGCGTGTAAATATCAATACACTTTATGAAACGAAAGACTTTAAACAGACAGGAAGGAATATATTAATGAAGTCCACCATCACAGTTCAAGATGCATACCTGCAGTTTAAAATACATATGTTCCATTCATATATGTTCATCTATATAAAATATGCAAAATCCAAAAACAAATGTATGTATTTATTTCTCTGTATCTATATTTATCTCTATCCCTATTTTGGTCTCTTTCCTTTGCTCTAACCAAGCAGTTTATTTCAAAATGCAGGTGGTTTTTTTTAACATATGGTGATTTTGTTCTCACAGCAAAATTTTGCCATATACTTTTTTGTGAAAAGTAAATAATTCAAATTGCAATATGAAAGGAGAAAAAGATAAAATATCTATTAAAATTAATAATACACTAAAAACTGAACATGAAATACTTTACAACCCCACACACAGCTGCCTCACTCTGGTTTAAGCCTGCCTATGATTTGGTAAATTTCTATATATTTATATTTATAGAAAATGACTACTGGAACACACATAAAACACATTTAATGTTCTACAGATGGCAAGATTACACCAACAATTTAAATCATTCAAGTGCCTTGCATCAGTAAGATGGGATTTAAATTTGCCATAAAATATTTTAAAGCTCAGATTAATACTTTTTACTGGTGTAAACAAATTTCTAAATCTATCTACCATTTTATTGCTAAAGGCTTCATAACAATTTTATAGTAAAACACCTACATGCTGTGTTGAAGAAATACTTTTACAGTCAAAAGGAAATATTGGACTGCTTATTTAGGAAAAAAGCTGCAACTATCAAAGAAACCTTTGTCATCTTGTACACAAAGGAGATTTTATATTGCCAACATTAGCTTAATGTAAAAGAGTGTTCTCTTGCCAGTATAAAATTAATACCTAGGATTATGTATTTCCCTGGAATTTCCCAGGAATTTTCCCTGGAATTTTCAAAGATCTGCTACTTCATAGATTTCTCAGAAGAAAAATGAAATCATGTTATTCCTTTACGGAACTTACAAATTTACAAAACTAACAATTCATCTGAAGTTTTCAGAGGGGACTTCTAATATTAAGTAAATTTCTAAAACATCGTTCACTGAATTCCAGTGAACTAGAATAACTAGGGGTTATTCTACTGCCTGTCAGTCAGGTTTTTCCCCTCAGAGGAAAGCTGCTATTTGGGATACAACATATTTAAAGTTGGAATTTTTTTTAATTCCATTTATGACATGTTGTGGGGTTTTTTTAGGGTGATATCTACATCAAGTGACCGAGGTTTCAATGAAAGTAGTTCACTTATTAGTACAAGAGCCACAACCACAAGTATCAAAACTCTGCAACTTACCTTCCATCTGAAGTGCCAACAACAGCTGGGGAAAACTTCAGTTGATACAAAAATGTTTGTTTGGGCCTAAGAGTGAAAGCCTTTTGTCCACAAAGTGACTGATTCTCCAGCACCACACTCAGCTGGAGAATTTTATCTGCAGGATTAGTGATGGGAATACGAATTCCAATAGTATCCTAGAAAAAAACCACAAAATGAATTATGAGCCATTACACATAAAAGATCTTTCTCAAACAAGTGTAAGATGATTACTCATGATTTACACTTATGCAAACACAGGCTGCACCTTTGTTTGATGCGTGAACTAACCTAAAAAAGAGAAGTTGCAGCAAGAGGCATTTCAGCCAATCTTCAAATTGTAAACTCTTTAATCCCATAAATAAGGAAAAGTTCAAGTCTTCCTGGCCAGTCTGCATTCTAACAAGCTGCTTCACCTTCCAAGATACGGCTGAGGCTTGCCAAAATACACCTTACAGGCAGATCTGCTGTAGTCCCAACCAGGTAAACCCTCCAAGCCATCTCCCAACAGCCACGCACAGACAGTTGAAAACGTCCACTTTGCAAGCTGGCAAATGATTTAGGCTGAATTCTGCAGGATCTGTTCCTCTTAAATTTTAAGTTACATCATAATACTTGACATTAAAACAACACCACCTCAATAAACATTCCCTCTCTCGTTCCTTTTTGCCATTTCTCTTACTAGTTGTCTCCATATCTTTCTGTTTAAAGTCTATGAACGCTTCAGGCAAGGACCATTTTCTCTTGACCATCTGGAAAACATAGCTACTATTAAAGACGCATATTAAATTCCAGTTACTATAATAAAAGGGAGCCAACCTATGGCCTGATTAGATAAATATGCATACTTTACACATGGAACACCTTTGAGATGAGCAGGAATTGGGCACAGGCACCTCACTCTGCACAGCTCCTACACTGCATTCTTGAGCAGTCACAGTGTTCCAGTGACCCCCTTCTTCACCGTAAGGTTAAAAATAGTGTAAATCCATCCTATGTACCCTATGCGTGTAAATATCAATACACTTTATGAAACGAAAGACTTTAAACAGACAGGAAGGAATATATTAATGAAGTCCACCATCACAGTTCAAGATGCATACCTGCAGTTTAAAATACATATGTTCCATTCATATGTGTTCATCTATATAAAATATGCAAAATCCAAAAACAAATGTGTATTTATTTTTCTCTGTTATTATATTTATCTCTATCCCTATTTTGGTCTCTTTCCTTTGCTCTAACCAAGCAGTTTATTTAATGCAGGTGGTTTTTTTTTACAAATGGTGAGTTTGTTCTCACAACCAAAATTTTCCCTATCTTTTTTTTGCTTTTTTGTGAAAAGTAAATAATTCAAATTGCAATATGAAAGGAGAAAAAGATAAAATATCTATTAAAATTAATAATACACTAAAAACTGAACATGAAATACTTTACAACCCCACACACAGCTGCCTCACTCTGGTTTAAGCCTGCCTATGATTTGGTAAATTTCTATATATTTATATTTATAGAAAATGACTACTGGAACACACATAAAACACATTTAATGTTCTACAGATGGCAAGATTACACCAACAATTTAAATCATTCAAGTGCCTTGCATCAGTAAGATGGGATTTAAATTTGCCATGAAATATTTTAAAGCTCAGATTAATACTTTTTACTGGTGTAAACAAATTTCTAAATCTATCTACCATTTTATTGCTAAAGGCTTCATAACAATTTTATAGTAAAACACCTACATGCTGTGTTGAAGAAATACTTTTACAGTCAAAAGGAAATATTGGACTGCTTATTTAGGAAAAAAGCTGCAACTATCAAAGAAACCTTTGTCATCTTGTACACAAAGGAGATTTTATATTGCCAACATTAGCTTAATGTAAAAGAGTGTTCTCTTGCCAGTATAAAATTAATACCTAGGATTATGTATTTCCCTGGAATTTCCCAGGAATTTTCCCTGGAATTTTCAAAGATCTGCTACTTCATAGATGGTAATAAGAGCAGATGTATATTTATCAACAGAATGTATATATATTGTACATTTCTAGGCCTTAATGGATTGTTATGGAGACATAGTACTAGGATAAATAACAAAATGCCCATGCAATTGCTAAGAGTATTATTTTTCCTGAAAGTACCATTTTATCAGAAAGAATGCAAAGGAGTAACATCATAGGCAAGTTCTAAACACATTTATAGTCATTAATTTAGATCCACATTTCAGTTGTGGTTTTTTATAAACATTTTGACAGGGGAAGAATGTAAAAGTTGAAAAAAGAAGAGAACTAATCTCATTCCTCAAACTGTTTCTTGTATCAAGACTGCCAGTGCCCAAGATATAGCCATTCTGGTGCAATATATCATGTTTTTATTCCTTTAGAACTTGCTGTGATCCACTTCTTGTCCACTGGAGGTCATTTAAAATAATCTAACATAAGGTAATATAAAATAAAATGAAATGTAAATATGATATAACATTTATTCTCTGTGGAACTTGAAAAAACAATTGACTGCTTACACTTTAACCTACGCTAATAGCCTGAGCCTATGTATAGGTGTACTACTCTGTTATCTAGATTTTGCTTCAAAAGATGGTCACCATCATCAATTGTTCTTTTGTGATATTATACTTTGAAATTTTTATTTGCTGAACTATTTTCCTGACATATTTTATACCAAAGATTTTCTCACCATCCCATTCTCTACATCCTTCTTTTAGCAACTGGACCTACAGGATTTAAGTCCATAATATGTAATTTTACATTTTATTAATGTACACACTGCACTGAACGATCAACTAATCCTCCTCTAACTTCAACAAGGTAGGTTACAGGAAGATGGACACATTCTAAAATTACTGTGCATAACACTTCTCTGTGTTCAAACTTCAGTAATAATCCTATTTTAACCATCATCAGGTGTCAATGAAAGCGCTATCTGGCCAAAGTTTCTAAAAGACTAACTACACTTCTTAATGCTTTACAACAATTGTTTTCAATTAAAATCCAGTTTCATTAAGGAAATGACATTCACTCCGCATGTGTTTGCAGCTTTTCCAGTCCATGGACCTTGAGGAGAAAGCATTTGTATTTGCTCCCGAGTTTGCCAGGCTATTGCTATAGAAGCAAATTTTCAAGTCACGTAAGTGGTAAGAAATTTATTTTGATAGGCCTGGTGAAATAACGCAGCAGAAATTCTTCCCTTTGTAGGTCCTTGTCCAAATCATAGTTCTTCTAGACTGACAAGTAACAAGTGCCTTCTTTCTCTGTGCCGCACCTCATGACAAGCAGGAATGTTGCTTACTCAAAGATTGAACTTGCAATGGTGGCAATGTTCTTAAAAAAATAGATCTTGGCCTTCTATCTTCCGTAGGCTCAAAATGATCAGGCTTTCAACGTCACCATCAGTGTGTTTATATGTCAGAAGTAGTTAAGCTAGAGTCTCCTGTTGTATCCTTATTATTTTTCACTTCCGTTTCTTGGAACAAAAGAGGCTCGA
The DNA here is from genome assembly GCF_000699145.1 of Aptenodytes forsteri. Lineage (NCBI taxonomy): Eukaryota > Metazoa > Chordata > Aves > Sphenisciformes > Spheniscidae > Aptenodytes > Aptenodytes forsteri. The sequence goes on along the minus strand of NW_008795695.1, from coordinate 17,338,293 downwards.
GTGAGTTGGTCAGCAGAGTTGATGACAGAGTTTCAGGGCCATGCTGAACATAGTTCAGCCCAGTTTGGTCAAATTAGTTTTAGAAATCAGAGCCGGCTGTTGAACTGCTTGATGCAACGTGCCTCCAACACACACCTTACCTCACCACTTCTCCTCTCCACACACACTTCTAATCCAGACCCACATGTCCACACTCAGCTGGGCCTTTCTCGCATTGATCATTCAGACACATGGAAGTCCTAACCTCTTATGTCTTGAGGGGGTGAGTCCTTCCAGCTTCCTAGTCACTCGTAAGTTAATGGAGCAGATCTTTGTGAAGTGAACCACCTCCCTCTCACCGTACAAGCTTTTTTTTTTTTCCCTCTCTGTGATGTAAACTAATTGCCACGATAACCCTCTCCTTTCCATGTAGGGTTATGATGACAGAGAATCACAGAATTGCCATTATCTTGATACTGTATTTTCCCATTTTACTTGGCATATTTTGCCTTACAAAATATCAGCTTGCAAAAAGGCACCAACTGTTCATCAACTGTTAAGTCTTTATCAGAACAGCAAATTGAACTACTCAAAACCTAGGACTAAACACTTTAAGCAAATTATATATTTGTAAAACTTGCTTAGTAAGGAATCCATTCTTATCACTATTACAGTACAAGAAACTAACTGGAAGAAAAAATGCGCACAGGACATTTAATATCAGAGGCTAATAGTGCAATGAGCTTCAGGTGTAAATTTACATATAAATTTACATATAAAAATCATACTGAATTGAACTTCTTTTAGCTGAAATGTGCATTAGTGCCTAAGTAATAATGCCCTAAGACAGAACACAGAGATGATTAGTTCATAAGTTATTACAATAATTCTAAGCTCACCGACTAAAAAATACTACACTGTTAACCTCCTAATAGGGACTAGATATTGTACCAAGCAAACAAACTGGTAAAACAATGTTTTGCAATAGAAGATGGCTAAAAATGTCTTTCTGAAATTGAAGGAAAGGAGGGGACTGCAAAAGCATTATATTCTGTGAGTGAAGCTATCTATGATGTCCTCAGCTCCACCAAAAGAAATCATGCACAGAGAAACCCACACCAAAGTGATATTACAATAATTTGTAACACATACAGGAAAAGTTAATGAACTAAATAATATGCACGTATTTGAACTTCCATGCACCCCAGTTTTGCCCATCTGTATAACGTAAGAGGTTTGGTATAGATAGATAGATAGATAGATAGAAGAAGTTGTAGCAAAGACGAGTTGAATTACAAAAGAAATGCTATATTAAGATAATTATAAAAAACATACCTGACAAGTGGATACAGACTGACTCAAAGTCAAGTTAATATCCCAAATTCTCATAACTGAGAAGTAATAACTATGCTTACATCTTAATGAATATTCCTTTGCATATGAAATCAAGGCTACCTCTGAGTCCACGTAGACTGAAGCTCAATAATTCTACATCCTCCTGAGACCACAGGCAGATTTCCTTTTCAGATCCAGCAGTGTGAGATGAAGAAATTACCAATTACAGCTACTTTTTGCCAGCCTCTGTACTGAAGGTTGGCACTTCCAGTGATCAGCTCAGTTGCCTAAGCCACCGTGTACAGTAACCTGGCTTATCAAAGCTGAATCAGGTTAGAGAGCACCAGTGAAAAAATGTAATAGTAGATTAATCTTTTCCATTACCACAGCCAATCTGGAAGGAGATATCTGCCACTGCATTGATGTAACAAAGGACCAAATTAATCTTCAGAGGATTTCACAGGAAAATCATTTACATCTACTTTGTCAACATTTTTGGAAAGCATGACTCAGCAACTGACAGATTGCAATACAGCTCCTGTTCATCATTCTTATAAGTCACTTTGCTGTGCAGATACATGTAATATAGGAGGTGCCAATGATGGAAAACATAGTTTGAATCAAATCAATAGATGTATTTACAGTCCTTGTTCAACAGGACTATTTTGGATGACTGACACTTCAGTAAATCCAGGCTGCATCTCTCACAAAGAGACATTTCTCTTTTTTTCAGAATGTCCTATCTCCTTCGTAGACTGTCATATCCACAATGCCAGAACAAAATACTTGTCAGTATCACTCAATAAAAGCACTAGAAAGTGCAACATTTCTAAGTTAGAAACGTACTGCTCTTAGATAATGAAGTCAAGAGAGCTATTGGTTACTACTGCATTTTCAGAGAGTCAGTTATGTCTCATGGAAAGGTAATATGCAATTCTTCTTCAAGCATGTCATGACACAGAGGTACTTGCCCAAAATCAGCCTCAGAATAGTGACAATCGCCATTTGTAACCAGTCCTTTCTTTCAGGGAAGTCAAGGAGGTGTAGAATATAGGATACTTTCAGTTTCCAAATAGCTTCTGATATATCAGGTAGACAATTAGCAAAACCTGTCTTTTCCAATCATGTCTCAGATCTAGACTAAATCTTAACCACAGAGATCTTTGTGAATGTCAGTCAGGTTAAGTATTTAAGCAAATCTTTGTCACTCTCTTATTTACCAAAGAAGTGCACTATTATCCCCGGACTTTGAATGTATACAGAACTACAAAGTTTATTTCCTGAGGTAATTGTATCTACTTATATAATGCTACAACAAACAGTTAGCTGCAATTATTTTCTGCTGGTCTCACTGATTTGTTTTCAAGTGATATATGAAGTTACAATAGTGCCATAAATTCAAAATTCCAGTAGATTAGAACAGACTTTGGAAGGCTTGGTGAGTGCTGATGATTTCTGCATATTCATAACGAGGTTAGCGACTGAAACGAACAGAATTACTTCCAGGAACTTATTCTAATAGCATTTAATTTACCCTATTAGACATTGAAACTGATACTTGGGCATACTGTCCTGGATTGAAAATTTGATGTGGTGAGGTTAGAAAGCTCCCTCTGGCATGAAACTACAAACATGATAAAGACTACGTCAGTGAAATGCTGAGGTATCAGCTTGCTCAGAACTGATCAGGAAAAGGCAGTGACCAGCACTGCCTGTATTCCAGTGCTTCCAAGACTTTCAGAAATACTTGGTAAAAATAAACTTACAACCACCTATCAGAACCTAATGCTACTACGGTAGAATAGCAGTAATGACTAATTATTACAATACTTCCATCAACTTTAATGACTCCCGCTACACATGTGGAAGCAAATATTCTACCATGTGCCTCTACTCCCAGCCCATGCTGTATGAGCTAACTAAAAGTACTTCTTTACTTTTTAAAACTAGTAACCAACTCTGATAATATTTCATTTTATTTAATTTTTATGACCATACTAATGAGATAATTTACATCTCAGCTACACCACCTACCATCGAGTTACTCAATCAGCGGAGGTAAAATGCTAATTAATTTGACTGTCTTAGGTCTTGCACCTACTGTAACTCTCTTATTCTGTAGGTCTGAAAAGAGATTTTTAAGGAAGCACATTTCTTTGCAATTTAAAAGACTGATACAATAATTATCATTGGCACAAAACATATAGAGGTCGAGATAATTCTAGAACAAAACTGAAATTGTCAGGGTTTGTACTGAGAATAACTTTTCCTCCTGAATTTTCCAAGAGTAGAAAACTACAAATAAGTTCATATTGACAGGTAAAATGCCTTGGTGTCGTTGTTTAACCCCAGCCGGCAACTAAGCCCCACACAGCTGCTCACTCACTCCCTTCACAGTGGGATGGGGGAGAGAATTGGAAGGGTAAAAGTGAGAAAACTCGTGGGTTGAAATAAAGACAGTTTAATAGGTAAAACAAAAGCCGCGCACGCAAGCAAAGCAAAACAAGGAATTCAAAAATTTCTTTACTGAAAGAGTGGTTAAACATTGGAACAGGCTGCCCAGGGAAGTGGTTGAGTCCCCCTCCCTGGAGGTATTTAAAAGACGAGTAGATGAGGCACTTAGGGACATGGTTTAGTGAGCATGGTGGTGTTGGGTTGATGGTTGGACTCGATGATCTTAGAGGTTTTTGAATTCATTCACTACTTCCCATTGGCAGGCAGGTGTTCAGCCATCTCCAGGAAAGCAGAGCTCCATCACGTGTAACAGTGACTTGGGAAGACAAACGCCATCACTCTGAACGTCACCCCCTTCCTATTTCTTCTTCCCCCAGCTTTATATGCTGAGCATGACGTCATATGGTATGGAATATCCTCTTGGCCAGTTGGGGTCAGCTGTCCCAGCTGTGTCCCCTCCCAAAGTCTTGTGCACCCCCAGCCTACTGGCTGGTGGGGTGGTGTGAGAAGCAGAAAAGGCCTTGACTCTGTGTCAGCACTGCTCAGCAATAATGAAAACATCCCTGTGTTATCAACACTGTTTTCATCACAAATCCAACACACAGCCCCATACTAGCTACTATGAAGAAAATTACCTCTGTCCCAGCCAAAACCAGCATACTTGGATAAAAACCTTCCTCTCCCAAATCCTAGACACTTGGTTTTTTAAATCCAACTTTTATTTTTGGCATATCTCTGCAGTCCCAGGAGCCAGAGAGTATCAGTATTATAATGCAAAGAGAACTTCTTAAATGTTCATAGCTTTTCTGAAAACAGAAATATATGTGAATCTGAAGGAATAGTCTCTATAAGAGTTATCCAGTTCTATGCCTTACTATGACTTAAAAGGTCAGATAAACTTTAAAAAGAAAACATCCTCATTGTTAGTTGTTGCTCCAAGCAAAGTTAACTTTTAAGTCCTTGAAGTTTGCTCACAGATTATTGTCTCACATACAACAAATAATGCATTATTAATTTTGTCTTCCGTACGTGACATACTAGAGGTATATCTAGCAATGTGTCCCACATGTTCCCTTAGTATTTACTCTAAAAAAGTAATACAAATTCACTATATCACAAGCAATGTTTATTAATAATATTAACATCAAAATATATATCATGATTGACTGATATCTGTTACTAGAACCTCTGAAAGAGCTAAAATTAGAGCAGTCTGAACCAAGGTCCACCCTTGCACTTCTCTAGATCTCTCTATGCAGTCAGACTAGTTCTGCTGTCACCCAGAAAGCAGCCTCTCCCTCTGTATGGCATAGTATGGGAAAGACGTGAAAGAAAGTGTTTTATTAAAGAACCATGGATTTATGAGTAAGAACATAAAGCCCTTTAAATCCTGATCTCTCCATATTCCTGTGTGCTCAGTTTTGAGTACCTGGCAGATGATCTTGTGAGGGAAAGGACTGCTATTACAATCACCTGAAATATACTTTTTTTGGCATATCCATGTATCTGGCCATGAGCCATTATTTCATCCTTTATCTTTTTTTATAGAGTAAAAGGTATCCTCTTGAGATTTCAATTTTAAAACTTGGGTAAATATCAATGAGGTGTTTCTCAATTGTTATATTCACCCTACAGTCACCATCTGCTGTGTATGGATCACACAGACAGTTGCATTCATTTTTCTAGAGACTGCCAAAAATGAGGAGGTTTGAAGGTTGGAAAGAGCTGGAACCAGTAATGGAAACACCCTGCCTATTCTTAGATCTGCATGTAAACATCTTGCTAAGTGTGAAGACTGTGACAATGATCTTTTAAAATCACCACTGAAGAGTGCAGAAGCAGTGCATTAGTGGCACGGATCTGGGAGCCATTACAAATGGCAACAGTGGCCCAAGTTTCAAGTCAGCAAGAACAACTCCTGTGGAAGTGGGGGCAGGCAGCATATGTTTCAGAGTTACATCACCAACTTTTGAGTACTCATGTGGCTCTCAGGGACTTGAGAGAGAGAAAGAGAAAGATGTGGCAGAGAATAGACAAAACTATTGTCTCTGCACTTACGTGGAAACCAAACTCAATCCCTTCCAGCCATTTGGTTTTATTAAAGCATAAACTAATAATTCACTGTTCAAAACAGACCTTCCCCTCTGGCTTATCTCCTGCTGTACAGATCCTGCTTAGAGCTCACATATTAGACACTTCCTCTCAAGACAGCCAATACTATTTTTCAAATATATGGATGGATTAGAAAGTCTCTTGACTCAGTGAACCAGCAATATACACTTAGAATTTTCTCCATTAAATAGACAACTGCTAAAGAGTAAGTGTGCTCAAAGCAATAACTGCCAGCCTTTTAGACATTTTACATAAAAACTTAAGAATCGGCTTACTACTTGACCTCTACATACAACCTGAATAAATCCATTAGAATATTTGCAAGGCAAAGTAACTGTTACAGTCCATTTTTCTAAACAATCTGAGATAATGGACCTGAATTTATCAGCCTAAATTCAGCCTCTGTACTACTGTTCCCCATTGGGAAACCCACAGTAAAGACCAAAGTAAAATACAGTAACCAAAAAATATTTTTTTAAAATTGTAAATTGTTACAATGTTGTCAATGGCTGAAGAGACTTAATAATTACCAGTTGGTAAAATTAAAAAATATGGTTGTTTTCTCTGCATTTAGAACTAAAAATATCTGCAAATGTACAAACTACTCATAATAACTGGAAGTCTTACTTAATTAATGAAAATTCATGAACAAATTGTAATTTGGCTTTTAAAAGCTTCCTGCTTTCTCAGATGGTTCCTTTGAACTGTGAAAATTCTTTGTAAAGTATCCTTTCTAAATCCCAGAGAAATATATAAATGAATAATTGAGTCCACGTTCTCTCTCTCTTTCCATGTGAAATGAGTAAGGCTAATTTTTACTGCACACTTCTCTCAAACAACTTTAGCTGGAATTTGTTCAATAGAAATATCTGCTGCAGGGAACCAATTCGTCTGACTTTTACGTTACTTTTATACAAATAGTTCTGGAGTTTAAACTACAATGTAGTCTCTGTGCTCACCAAGACTTTACCTTCTCTTTAGTCTTCTAAGATTTCAGTTGCAATGATTTTCATATACCTTTATACCAGGAATTGAAATCAAGCAGCAAATTCTTTTAAAAAAGGCTGAAGAACAGTCTTCAGACAGTAACAGACACTGGTCCCTCCTTTCTAGTGAGGATGATGATTAAGCAAGTGCCAGAGATACATTCTCATATTGTCACAATTACATAGTTATTCCTTACTCTGATTCAAATAGAAGAGGAAAGACCTGGATTCTTTTTTCAATAGGCCAAACCATCTAAAATACGTAGGGTTTTAGCCTAAAGTAAAAATGTCAACTAAAATTGTATAACTTAAAGCAAGTAATTCCTGAGTTAACGGCATTTTACAAACTTCAACACAGCATCTGTTTTCAAATCAAATCTGTAATCAACTAGTTTTATGTACTTACTTGAAGTTCCTGATTCAGATGTTGTTTGAGAATGTTTGTATGTGTGGATAAAGTTGTTGCTCATTGTAATGATGCCATTTAATTATCATTTGCTGTTTCAGAAGCTGTGCATACTATCCATAGAAATCCAGCAAAAAAGAACAGCTAGCTGCTTCAACCCATGTTCTAGAGATGCACGACTATAAAATAGTATTTGAATTTCACTCCAGCATTTTTAAATAGTATTCTGATCACGGGAACACAGCAATACTACTTTGGAGAAGCAGGGATATTGCTACATTTTGTGAGAGCAGTAGTACCCCTGCCATCTTAGTCTTAAGTAAAAGATACAGCTTCCTGTTATATAGATGGACAAACTTCACAGGAATGGAATGAATAATAAAGATCCCTTCTTCCTTTTTTTTCCTATTACACAAGGAAAGCAGTGAGTTCTCACTACTCACTAATTCACATTAATCACTGAGGGGAGAACAAGCGGCAGTACCACCAATTTTCTTGGCCACTCAGAAAAATGGCAGGACAGGTTTAAAGGTTATACTTCTGCAGAAAAATTCACAGATCATCACTTGTAAGAGCTTCCAAACATAGTCTGAAAATTTATACTTAAGTTAACTACATTTTTGGAGGAATTCTCACTGTTCTCTTTTAGGTTCCTCACATTGTTATTTAAAAAAAAAACCCAACACAAACCCCACCCCTACAGAGTGTACATACAACCGTGTTTTGTCTTGAGCTAAAAATCTAACACAAGTTCCACTGATTAAAAAGACAATCATTACAGAGTTATATCCAGGGAACACAGTTCAAACATTAAGTTTTCCTTTCAGTGACGTTACTTTAATAGCTAATTCATTAAGCGATAAAATCTGTACTCCAGGTACCATCAGTGAGCAAATTTTTTAAAAATAACTTTTTCTGTGGACTTGCTGTGTTTAATAATTGAGCAAAAACACCTCTTCTTTTGATTCAAAAGCCACAGGGCTAGCAACAGCAGTTATGGATTAAGTGACATAGTAGTTTAATTATACAAGGCTACTCTCTTTCTTCACTTGACAGTTATTTTTCATATATATGACCACTCATCTAGCATAGATGAAACACCCCTCTATTTACTTGGTTTAGATTTAACCTTACATTTTTGTTCAATGGCAGTTAGTGACAGCTCAGCTGTCATTTTGTGATCTACATTAGCTCCCTGCTGTTGTATCACAGAACTGATTCGTGCATCTGTAGGGAAGAGAGGAGGGGGTTAGCAGCTGCTATATATTTATCAAAAATTTTCACTCACATTCTAATATGTCTAATTTACCCCCCTCCTTTTGATAACTCCTTTTTTTTTTTTTTTAAATGGGCTATACAAATATGTTCTGGTCTGAATTATTTGCCAAACTGCTTTTAGTTAGAGTGATTAATAATTACCACCTTTCCAAATTTGTTTTTCTTCCACAAACCATGTTGCCATGGTTCTTTTAGAGAATGTTACTTTTTATGCTCCAATTGTTATGAAAGCATATTCTAAAAATTGGTCTTAGTGCATGATTCATAACTTCAGGTTACTCAAGTTCTGAGAACATGATCAAAGTATCAGCCATGTATAACAATGTTCAGGTTACAGTTTAGCTTAGGATTTATGAAAAATTAATGTACCACAGCTATGAAAACAATGTGTCACTGTCTTCAACTGCCAAGTTACATAATTACAACATATTTTTAATTATATGCTTTTTACTTTTAATTAAATAAATAATGGAAAAATTAATAAAGGAGACACTGACATAAAATTTAAATCCTAAGTTGGATCTACTTTAACACTGGCTGTATTTGTAACAAGCTCTCTACATTTTACTTGTCTATTGACATAATGCAGTTCCCACAAAATGCAAACTCCTGGTAGAATAAACATGACGCAGTCTTTTTTGACAGGAAGAGTTACATAGATTTGGGTGCTATGATCTATCTATATTAGCATGTAGCAAGACACAAAAGGAGTAGACACGTAGAGCAAAACAGTTGGTGGTGAGGACCCAGCATCCACACAGTACGAGCGCCCGTGAATGTTTTGCTTATGAGTAGTTCTATTTCACTCCCATGAACTTAAACACCCATTAATGGTTGAAGAACATTAGACAAGCACCTAGAAAATATTCTCCAGTTAAGTTACACCCAAAAGAGATGCATTTCATGCTCTCCAGGACTGCTGTGTGCTATAAATGAAAGTGCAGTAAGTGGGGATGATCAGGAGAGATACCCAAAAAACACACTGTTGCTGTGAACTGAAAGGCTAACACAGATGCATCTTTCCTTGTGGGTTCCCCTCAAGTAATTAAACAAAAGAAGTAGAGGTGCCAGGGAAAAGGCATGATCTAGAGAAAATTAACACATTTTTTGTGCGACCTCTTACTGTTGTGGCTCTCTGTAAAACAGTTATGGATTTAGAACAGACTGACATCTCCCACAGATGGCTTCTACCTCTACAATCCCCAAAGCATGATTCCCAGGTGCTAAAGATCTGCCATGATTTTTGAGGGGAACCATTCCTTGAGCCAATATATCCTATGAGAAGAAAAACAGTTGGCAAGGGTGCTACTTCTGATCTACAGCTTATAAATCCACTGGAAGGCAAAATAATTTCTGGAGTTGGGTAAGAAGAGTTTGAGGAGTAGACCCAGCAGTAGGACTAGTAGGAATCCCATTCTGCTATACATCCTTCCTTCTCAGTCTACGATCTAAAGAAGAGAGTAGGATTTGGGGAAAGGGAAAGGATGTCCAATGGATGGCTCTTCCTCTCTCTATACAGTAGGCTACATTGTGCTAAGGTCAATCCAGTTCCAAACAGAACTGTTCCTTATCTGCTTCCTGACTTGTATTTCCAGATCTAGCTTATAAAAAGTGTGCTGCTTCTTGCTTCCTCTTAGAGTTGTAGAACAACTTAGCTATTGACAAATGAACAGCATTCTCGTGATCAACATAAATGATAGCTCCACATGCTAAATCACAGAATCTTTCTTGTGATCATATATAAAAAAAACCCACAGCCTGATTTTTAGAATTCATAATGAATTTGAAAGGCTGTCAGCTACTGATGAACAACAGTCTGATCTAGCCTGTGCTATCTAGAAGTCGCTAACAGAGTAAAACCCACAGAACTACTGAAATATACTTTAGAATTATTTTTAAAGTAAAATATACATTTGAAAGTACACTTCTGCATCCTGTACCATCTCTACTGTTGCAGGTTTGTTTTCTTTGCCTTTGAGATTCATTAGACTGCCACAGGCTGGTCTGGACTTTTAAATGAAATAAAAATATTGTAAGGCTTTCATGAAAGGAAAAGGAAGTTCCTGGGCAGACAATGATCACAGAGGGTACTTTCTCCCTTTTTCCCTGAACTAGCTTTTAGCTGATCTCTTTTAATAGAGCTGACGATCTTTGTCAGGGTGCAATGCAACCTGAAATTTGCATTGGCGGAGAGGGAGGCCAAAGCTGACAAGTCTCCAAAATCAATCTCCCTTACATCACGCAGAACAAAAGAGAACTTAGAGGGATTTTTCAAAATGATAGAATAGGTAATGAGGCCTCACAAATCTGAAATTTCCTTACTGGAATTATTTCCAGCACAGTGCGATGGAAATGTTTATACAAGTAGCACAATTGATGGAGTTTTTCATTACTGTGGGGAAATGTTGTCTATAGGCCAGCAGTGCCAACTGCCAGAACTGGTTCTCAGGCTGGACTGAAAGGCAAAGGACACTGACAAAAGATAGATGTACTTAGAATTTAGATTGATTGCTTTCATTATGACAGCTGGCAAAAAACAGAGATTGAAGCTGGGCAGTGACTGATGAAGTTGTAAGGTAAGGCTGGAGGTGTTCATTATAAGCAGCAGTAGGATTGACTGGGTTATTTCAGTATTAACAATACTTTATAATATCCCTCCTCTGAAAATAGGCTTATCATCTAAGCACATCTAAGTACCCTGTTTACCACGCTTTAACAATCAAGGCGGGCAGGAATCCTTCACAGCTGGAATGCATCCTTACAACCTTTCCAGGCTTCACCAATTGATCTAATTTCTATTAATATACATGGGGCTTCGAAAATAAACCTGCATCTGGCTAATCCCCCTCCATTTCAATAAGGTTCTTCTCATTTCTGGAATGGTGATGAGTGGATTTCAGAGTGTTCAGGGCCTGGATTAGAAAAACATCCAGATCAGCAAGCTAAAGGGTTTACAGCATGAATCATTGCAACTGCTTATAACCCGGTTGATGTGTTCACTGCATGAGTATATTGTCTTGTTTCTCTCAGAGATGCAAGATATGGTTGTAGTCAAAACATTAGGTATTCAGGCAAAATAAAAAAATACGACTATTGTCAGAAGACACAAACTGTACATGGTTGACAGTACAATGAGATTTATCACAAGTACTCAATGTAAAAGCAGGAAGATAAGTTATTTTCATTTAATAGAAGGCTGCAAAATATACTTAACTGGTTATCATGTATTTCTTAAAGACCACTTATTAGATGAAATATATCAGGAATCTTGATTAATCCATCTATTTAATCAGAATATAACAATATAGACACATTCTTGATTAGAGGACTAGTTTCTCAAGATTTTTGAGCTATTCTGTGGACATTCTCAAGTGTGTGATATATATATATGTATAAAATGAATCACTCAAAGAAAATGCAAGCTGCATTTAAACTACATAGCTGTCCATTGAAAAATTCTTGCTTGTGGAAGATTCAGGATCTAGCCCCAAGCCTCTTCACAGTTCTGTATGTGAAACTATTACCACTATCTTGTACAATGTATAAAGATCTATGTTTCACGCAAATAAGCCAATGTATCACCCTTTTCTACAGTTGCATACATGTTTATAATAATTAATTTGTTTTTTAAGAATGCAAAGATGAACCCTAATTATTTAGAAGACAGTCAAAGTGATCTGAACACACAAAAGATGGAGACTACATATAGGAAAATTAAAGTACCATTATTCCACAAAATGAAACTTAGCTAAACCAGACACTCCTATGAGTTCAGGATCTTACTCACTGCTTAGTCTCATTGTCCTCCTTCTAATAGTTGGAATAAAGTTAGGAATAGGAGGGGGATCTACCTATAAAAACTAAAGCCTTCTCACACTGTACTTCACCTTACCAGCCCTTGCATTAGGAGCTATGGCTACGCTTAGGTCTTGGCCATTAGAATCTTCATTCCCATGCTGGGAAATAGTTATATTACTTCTTACAGTTTCCTGCATGTTGAGCAGATCAACATTATTTTTAACTCTATGAATATTTGCCATGGACACACTGGGCAGGAAAAGATGAGGAATTGAGGGAACCTCACATCAGAGTTACACACTTTTCTTCAAAGTAAAAGCTATACTCTTACTTGACAAATTAAATTCTTCTTCTACAAAAAGAAAAAAAGAAAAATCTCCTCTTTTGTTTAAGCGTTTTACAATCAGAGCTTCGCAATTCAATGTTCACTGCAATACTTCCTAACAGCAATTGCAGGTTATGAGTAAGACAGCTTGCTTGATTCTCGAGAGTGGGACAAATAATGAGGTCTTCCTAGCACCACTTTTAAGATTTCATTTAAATGGTTGGTATGGTCAAGTATTGGCATCAAGGAAGTTTGTCACAGATTGACTTTTGATAAAAGGAGCTGCTGTGCTATGAATCACTTTAAAAGGTCAATGGGATTTAGCAAATCTTGTTAGTTTTCACCTAATATTTTTAAATGTCATCGATGGAAAACTGATTTTTTTATGTTGCATTGGATTTTTTAAAGTAGTAAAATTTCTAAACTCAAGATATTGCTCAATTATCTCATCATTGCTTTGACTTATATCAACTGATAAGAAACCGAAAAGGCTAACTGGTAGAGCTAAGTTTTGAAAGCTTGGTTTTGATAGCCACACTTCAAAGTACATCAAGTGAAGCAGTTAGAAGACAAGCACTGCTAAAATCCAAATTATTTTCTTCCTTTCAATACGTTTGATCATTTTTTTTTCTTTTTGAAAGAAATACTTTTGGAGAAATACTACAATAGTAAAATATGAAGGTCCAAGTGGAAAACATAAACGAAGATGACTACCTTATCATACTCTTCATCTTGAAAGACAGATAATTCAGAACGGATATATAGAAGTCTACAAAATCATGAGTAACATGGAGAGACTGGATAGGGTTTAACTGTCCACTGACTCCTGTAATTTAAGAACTAGGGGGCATCAAATTAAAATAAAGAACACAGCTAAAAATAAAGGTAATGGTTCCTACACCAAGGTCAGTAAGCACTTCAAATTCAAAGTCAAAGGAGGTTATGGATACTAAATGTATACATAAGTTTAAGGACAGACCTGGCAGCTCAGCAAAAATGAACAGAAAACCCTTAAAAGCTGTGAAAGTACCATAGTATATGTACATACTCTTGCTTTTCCCTTGACATTTCCGACCACCCGTGGAGACAAGTCCAGGGTTCGTACCATAGGTTCAGACTGCTCTATTGAACTCTTTATAGGCTGTGCATAGAGAGTCCAGTGAGTTCAGAGGTTCAGAGAGTCCAGTGAGTTTCAGAGAGCCCAGAAAAAAATTTAGAGGAAGGACAACTGAACACTTACCCTTTTATGGCCTAAAAGACAAATATTGAGGCTGTGACTCTTCAGTGTTATGCAGAAATTATATGAGGGTCTGAACTTAGAACACTGCTTGCCATCTGTTTGCTAGACTTCCAAGTGATATATCTGCCTCACCAGAAAGTAAAAGTGTGGTTTATATGTGACTACTCTGCTTCATAATATTCCCATTCATTTTAAACTGATTTTAAATGTAATCTGAAATCGGGTACCAAACTGTCTAGGTTGGAAAAAACAAACAAACAAACACAAAACCCCCCAACCTTCCCCCCCCCCAAAAAAAAACTGGGGAGAAAAATGAGAAATAAACCTATCTTAAAGAAGGTCAGCTGTAAACTGAAGATACAAACTGTGATCCAGCCCTTGCTTGGAAATACAGGCATGTGGAATTACCATGACAAAACTTAAATGACAAAACTTAATACTAGTATTTGATTCTGCCATTTGCAAAATAGTGGCACCATGAATTTATCAAACACAGAAGATACCTTGAGTACTGATGATCTGGGAGAAGAGCTGAGAAGTGGAAGTGATTCACTGTCCCAAAAAGTCTGAATGTAACAATATAAAACAGTATTATCACTTGTATATTGACATTTAAAGCATTGTATCATGCCATGCAATCTGCGGAGGGCATTCTAGTGGCCACGGATAACGAAACACACACACACACCAAAAAGAGATGAAAATATTTTTATTATTCGAACATTGTATTGACATTTAAAGCATTGTATCATGCCATGCAATCTGCGGAGGGCATTCTAGTGGCCACATGGATAACGAAAAAATTAACCCTAATTCAATTTAGAGACAGATGTGTTTCAAAGTAGAAAAATTATTGGGTTTCTATGTTAAAAAAAACTAGGAAGAAAATATTATCTTTTAAAATTAAAAAGCCACTTCCTTCATTGTATTGACATTTAAAGCATTGTATCATGCCATGCAATCTGCGGAGGGCATTCTAGTGGCCACATGGATAACGAAAAAATTAACCCTAATTCAATTTAGAGACAGATGTGTTTCAAAGTAGAAAAATTATTGGGTTTCTATGTTAAAAAAAACTAGGAAGAAAATATTATCTTTTAAAATTAAAAAGCCACTTCCTTCAATTTATGAGTCAAATTCTGAGGTCTTTACTGAAATGTTTATTCATCCATTTCCCAGAAAGCCATACTATCTACTGAAGAGTAAGGACTACAATAGGATTTGAATCTAAACTTCCGGTTAGACTAAAGTTCTCATTTCAATGGAGCTACGTCTGGGACGAGATGGAAGCCAAACTTACTATTTACAGCTGGATGAACCAGTTTAAAAGTTAACGTCTTATCCTAATTTACAGTGATTCTGCTGCCAGCAAGCATGGATAACAGATGAAAAGATGAATTATAAGGAATCATCATCTTTTATTTATTGGAATTACCATTCTACTACTCTACATTTAGTAGACATTCTACTTGATCCAGAAAATGTATCCTTAGCACAGGATTAATCAATTAATATATAATATATATTAATTAATATATACACATGTGTGTGTATATATAATATACATATAAAGTTGAGAAAGTCCAAAAAAGAGTGTAATTCCATATTTTCCCTATTTTTTTGGCTGTTATTGGAGGGGGGGAAACAAAAATAGGTTTCCCTTGAAGAGGTGGCAAATTTCTGCGTACTGAAAAATGACATTTTCATCCAGCCAGAGAACCCCTTTCAAGCATTCTATTCAAATAAGGATATATCTTTTACTAATATAAAGTGATTAAACTAATTGAAATTAGATTAGAGCTTAAAAATAATGACTTTTTCAATATGGCACACTTATTCAATATTTTTATTTCCATTAAATAGCCTAATCATAATCTGATTTATGAGCAAAATACAAGCTTAAATGCTTTCAGCCATGACAAGCCGAAAGAGTTTTAACAAAACTTGAGCAGCATAAAACTGGGTTTGATCCATTTAACTATTCAACCTCCACTTTGAATTTTAGGTTGAGAGAAAGAACACATCCAAAAGTGATATGTAGTGAGATTGGTCTCATCAATGTAAAAATGCAAATTTATTATATTTCATTAAAAATGCGAGTTAAACCTCGCAAATTATCTCTAAGTGTTTAAGATATCTTTTCATACCTGCAGATAGCTTTTGAGACTGAAATTTTGAACCTTAAGGATGGTAAGACACAGAATTAACAGTGCAAACCAAAGATAAATGTAACTGGAAGATCCTGTGTTGTTCCAATTCAAGATCATGAATCTAGTCAGAATTATGTATTGTAAGACAGATGAAAACACATGCAATACTACTTAGCACAGAAAATCCTGAGCAAATTAAAAGAGGACAGTGACACAATGCCTTGTTAAAGTCATGTAAGTTCCAGGGGGGCAGTACCGACAGAACTGTGGTATTTCGTTTTAGCTGATTTTGTGCACCGAAAGCAGAAGAGAGCGACTCTGTCCTATCTCCAAGACCTGAGCTACAGTTAATTGCACGGTGCTGCCAGGTAGACCTACTTGTTTCTTTAAAATTCTCTGCACTCTTCAACAGAGGATTCCTTTTGCAACATCAGCTGATGGCCACTGCCTCAGGCCATGCATAAGGGTCAGAATATCTACAGAGCTACAAACTCAGTTTGAACCTTGACACACACATCTTGCCACCCCTTTTCATGTGGTATGAACTATCATCCTGTCACAGGCATTACATTTCAAACAGACACTCATTTATGAAGTACAAAAGGCTGAGTTAGCCTAAAGCATTTCCAAACCTCAAACACAAAACTGGAATCTGCAAGCAAATATATTCATCGAAGTCTTGTTAATGTCTATAGCACTCATGGCACCCAGGTGACATATGTCAGGATGATCCCATACTGTCCACTGTTCCTGGGATGCCCACCAGCCCTCACCTCCCTGGGGACTCCCTCTGTAGGGGAGTAGGAGTCCCTGGGGACTACCTGTCTGTAGGCTGGTAGTCACTGAGGCCCCACGTCTACCATTAAGAAAAGCAAGACATTAATATACACCTTGCTCATTTCAAAACTCTGTCCTGCCAACTTTACCTCTGCTGTAGCCAATTTCTGATGTTTCAGAAATCTGATCAGTTGTGTAAGACAGGAAATGTACTTTTGACATGCTGAGGATAAATTTGTATTGCATTTGATTATGGAATACAGCTATAACTACTGTCCAAAAGCAGTGTTATTAGTATTTTAAATTAAATGTTGCTAATCCTTTTCTTTCCAAGGGCCAGGAAGGAAGAAGACAGACTCCGAGGTCAAAAAGAGATCAATGCATTCATTAAATCTGACTCACTGATGTAGCAGATGTACCAGGTGTCTATGCTTTTTAAAGATTTATGAGCTTTTGAAGCAATTTCAAGTCCTCAGCTTTACAAGACTCTGTCTACTGTTTTCACCAGTAAGATCTTCCAATGTTTTATTGTTCTCATTACGAGGACATTCCACTCAAGATTAAATATTTCTCAGATTTAAATTTTTGGCTGCTATCTCTTGATGTATGTTGGTCAGCAAAACTGAGAGACCATCACTATCTTTTCAATATTCTTTAGTGAATGATCACATTCCTTCTCCATTTTTTCTTTGGCAAACTGAGTTCATAGAGATACTTAGCATTCATATGACAAGGCCTGCTCTTCCACTCCCCCATGCTTTTAGTGGATTTCTTTGATTTTCTTCCAGTATTTCAATACAATTCTTAACCACCGAGAACCAGATCTGTGAACAACATTCTAATAGCAGTACCACCAGCGTTATTTGCTTTCTGCTTGTATTTGACCATTCTTTAGCAGTCAAGGACTGTATTAGTTCCTTTTACCAGTGTCACGCTGACAGTCTATAGTCAGACATTAGCTAGGATAATCCCAGTCACTTACATTAGAGACAGAAAGTTCTCCCACCCCAAAATGAACTGCCTGGCATATAACCAGTCAATTCAGTAATAGCAATTCCGTAATAGTAATCACGTGTATTATTTGTTAGTCAAAAATCTTTGTGTCATCTTCAAAATTCATCAATAAAAATGGGTTTTTATGAGATTTTCCATAGAGGTCTGAAGAAGAGGTATAGCTACTTCTTTACCTGCTTCATCTTCCTAGAAAGGAATTATCCACATTCAGGTCAAGAATTTCAGTGCCCCATACATTGTAAAAGTATATTGGATTTTACTGTAAGTGTTTTTTGCAAGTTTTCATACTGAATTAGATTAAAAATTATAGGCAGAGTTAAAATGCACCTTGAGAATTTATTATACAATAGGAGTCAACAATATACTTCAAATTTAGCTTTTCCTTTTACCATTTTAACAGTATTTTCAGATCAGAAAATGATACGAGTCAATGCATGATCCTGTAGGACAAAAACCTACACTATTCTTTTCAAGGTCTCAAATCACAAACTCTTTTAGTCTAGCATTTGTGTTTCTTACTAGCACCAGACACCTCCTTACCACCATGCTCACCCAACACCAAGATTTTGAAAACATCATTATCTGTTTCTCAGCCCTACAGAAGTTCACAACCAGGATACTAGACTTCAAGGGAAGAAGAGCAAACCAGAAGCGGTATATGAACAATGATGTTTTAAACATTTTGAGAAACGCTCACCGGTTGGGATTTTTTCCCCCACATAAACACATACTGACATGTAAAATCAACTGAGGAGACTCTTCTTCCTTCCCAGCATCTGTTACTGGAAGAGGTAGTCCTCTAGTACTTGTATCACGTATTTTTATTTGCAAAAATGTTTCTGCAGCAAAATATCGTACCAGTCATTTCTATTCATAGAACCTGTTACCAGCATCCATTATTAAAGTCGGTATTTCTTAGATGCTTACAATTCATGCAGAAAGCAGGACATCTGGATGATAAAGCAAATATCCATTTACAGAAGAAAAATATTAGCTCTGAAAATAAAAACCTTACAAAGTATAATTCAAGGATAAATACAATTACAAATCTTTGGAGAATAAAAACAGTATCAACTAAGCAAACATACTAAACAGTTATTTTATCTTCACATACTTAAGTGATTTAAAACATACAACTTATTTAATATGACATAATCGTTCTTCTAAAATGACTAACATCATTTAATTAATTCTTGAGAATGAAAGTATGTATTTACCTAGTAATACAAATATGATTAAATACATTCCGATGATTAGTGAAATCTAAAAAACAATAATTATTTGGCATGCATAAGGAAGGAGGGTACCAAAAGAGACTTATTCTGTTGTGGACTGTACAGAAACTGCTTGAAGTTTTTGTTGAATTCAACCTTATCTGAGATCCAAAATTAGAAGCAGATGTCAGCAGAATAAAAATGTAATTATTCAAATAGAATAAAGAAGACACTTTTTTTCAAGCATTCATTTTAGTTCATATCACTGAGCTTAAATGAGGTCTTAGTAAGTATTTTTATTATTCAAAAAGTGATTGTGTGTGGTCACTTAATAAAATTGATTAATCCTCTGTGATAGGAGTCAGACCAACAATAAAAATTACGTTTTTCTTCTAATGCAGTAGAACAAAATTAAACATTTAGAGTAATCTTACCAGAGCTCTGCATTTCACATCTATCTTTCTTTCTGGTGCTGCAGGTACGCTGTTAATCTTTAAGGAGAACCACACTTTGCAATTTGAAGAACTTCCTCCTATGTTAAAAAGAACAAAATGCCTTACAGATCATCTCATAAGCTGATCAATTCTAGCAGCTTTCAAATCAATGAGAAATTTGGACTTTTAGCAGAAGTGCCAGTCATTGTTCATACTGAGACAAAGCAAACGGTGAACTGAATTAATTGCTGTCAACCAACTGCATTATCTAATCCCTTCTTGTGTGGATTCAAAATAGTAAAAAAATCAATATATACACAAACTGAATGGAAGTAGCACTTTGGCAAATTAGTTTCCCAGACTATCACATTGTTTCAGAATTTTAAATATCATTGATTCGTAACTTTTTCTTCAACAAAGACAATGCTAAAAAATATTCTGAATTAGTTTTTTATTAAAAGCTCGTCCACCATAGATTCAAAACTACAAGTTATTCATTAAACAGATCAGAATTTTCAGTTACATAGAATCCATCCTCCACTACATGTTTGAACATACATTGATTTATACTGCAATGCATTTGTCATTAGGTTTTGAGACACGATGTCCTGAGTTATTGTGATAACAAACAAGTTAGCGTTAAAGAGACCGAGAATGCTCAAAGATGGTAAATACATGCATCAAAACATTCACACATCAGTATTATCCTGTAAGATCAGATTCATTATCTGTCTTATGCCAAGCTGTTATCAATGACTAATAAAAGTTTGGCTAGAAAAAACGTTCAATAAACTCTTGTAAACCCACATTTAATTACATGATAAACTGGCGAGAAATCCAGAAGATTCGATTCCGTTTAGTATTTTGTATTATCTAGTCCAAAAACGAGAGACGGGAAATTCCAATGATATGTACAAAAGCTGAAATGCATCAGGGACTCAGTTTGAATTTTGGGGATCATTTATGAAGCCACAGAAGACTATTCATCACACACGTGTATGCTTGTGAAATTAGAAGGATAGATTTTAAATTCTGCTGATGCTGATGATTATGAAACCCTTAAATAATTGGAATTTGTATGAATGTTACAATTAAGCCAGAAACAGGGAAGTGTTTACTACCAGTAACCATGGGAAGCATAGGCAAGCAGATCTTTGACCTGGAGGCAGTCCATATCAGACTGATAGTTTTTTTAGAATTTTATATTATATCAAGCAAAATTAAATCAAAATTAGTTCATCTAATACGACCTTTGGTATATCACAGAACTTAAATTCTGTTCAGTTATATAGAATTGTTGTTGTGCAACTTCAGTCAAGCAATCTGTGTTTTGCTAAAGCATATCTTCCAGATAGACTTTGAGCCTTGATTTGAAGACCCGCTAGCAGTTTGTTCTGGTGGCTAATTACTGGCGTTGGAAGATATTTAAATATGAGTCTAATGTCTGATTTCCATCAGATTTACTTCAACGTCTGGTCAAAAGATCTTGTAATGACTTTCTCTGATAGATTTAAGAGATCTAGCATTAAGTATCTAGCATTTTCCTGTATTTAGAACATAGTCATGATGTTAATAAAATGTTAATAAAATTAGCTCTTCAATCTTGTTCAGATAGGTGAAAGAGATTGAGCCCAAAGTCTCTCATCATAAGGCCTGATCTCCACAACACAAATATTTCATGTGGTAATTTTTTTACAAGTATAAACGGTTGTTCAGCACCTTTTAAAAATGCATACACAAGAACTGCTTGCAGTATTCCTGTTTGTCAGTATATTGTATGAGATGAAAATAAGCTTAATCCTCCTACTCGCACTTCCCTGAACTATACACTAGAGAGCTACATTAGCAGTTCTGTTTTACCACAGCATTAGTCTTGGGAGCTCCTACTGTTTTTCTTTTCTGCTGTGACCCCAGCTCTTCTCAGAGCCACTGCTTTCCTTGTTGCAGTTCCTCATTCTGCATATATGATTTTATTTCTAAACCCTATTTCCAATAAAACTGTGTCTGACTGGCTTTAATTATATTACTTTTTTTTAAATCTTCACTGAATACATCCTGTATTAACTTACCCATTCTTTTGTTCAGGCTAATTTGATATGCATACAATTTACTGGTTTTTAATACCAGCAGAATATTACAGTTTTCCAGTCTCTGGAATAGCCTCAGTATCTTAAGACCCAAAGAAATTAACATCATTGAGGTAAAGACATCTTCTGAATGTCCATTAAAGGATTCTGGCATGCACATGACCCTGAGTTTAATCAATTAAGAAAAGTGAAGAAAATAGTATACAGAAGAGAGATGACTTCTGCAAGAAGGGAGGATCCCCTTACACCAAAACAGAACACGTCACCTGGAACCTGAAATAAAAGTTCTCAGTTAAAGACCAAAAGAAAATCAAAGGGTGCCCATAGCTTGGGACATCATATCCTTCAAGAATGCAATCCAACTGTAGGGAAGGGTACAACAGAAGTCTATAAAATTCAGGTAGGAAACAAGAAAGGAAAATGTCAACAGTAAAGTTCCATTTACACAGGATATGTGATTAAACAGCAGGACAAAGGGCTTTATTAAAGTAAAGCAACACATGCACAAATGAATGTTCTGTACAATTAAGGAAAACAGAAAAGAGCATAAACTGTTATTTAAACAGAAAATTAACAAGGCTGCCTCCCTGTCCCCAAACCTCCAAGAACACCTGTACAAAAAAAACCCTTTGAGTGACAACTTGCTAAAGACTTAAAAAAGCAGTAGTAAAATCTTTTCAAACACATCTGAAGCTGGTAGCCTGCCAAACTCAGAAGGGCTGATAGATGATCAGGGTGGAAAAGGAATGCCCAAGTAAGATAAGGCTGCAGCAGAAAATCTAAATTAATTCTTTGCAGTAGTGTTTGCTATAGTGGAGTTCGGGGGCTTCCTACACCCACCCTAGAGCTTGTTTTGAGGGGAATGGTCAGAGGGACTCTCCCAAATTAAGGTTTCAGGAGGAAAGGTTTTGGAGCAGACTGATAAAGGGGAAAGTAGCAAATCACCTGGGCAAGAGAGTCTCTGCCCAGCAATTCAAAAGGAACTCATGTATGAAAGCCCGATGGTGCAAACCGGCATGTGACCCGTTGCTTAAGTCAACTTCAGGTACAAAGAAATGACAAGGCAGAGAATGTGCTGCCAATTTTTAGACAGATCTCTGGGATAAGCTGAGAGATTACAGATGTGAGTTTGTTTATATATTCCAAAGAAAATTATTAAGAATCACAATAAGGGAGAGAAGCCACAACACACAAAACTATTTGAATTATTTGACAAAGTCAGCAGCTGTGTGAATAAGGGAGATGTGGTTCACATAGTACCCTGGTTTTCCAAACATCTATTTCTAAGATCCCTTTCCAAAGGCTTCTAAGGAAACTAAGCTGCCGAAGAGGGAACGTTAGAAGATGGGATTAAAATACAGAAACCAAAGAACAGGAAGAAATGGCTAGTTCTTGCCATGAAGAGAGATAAAGAATGAAGTGAAAAAGCTTGCTTTTGGTATGAAAAGTCCTTAACCACGTTTTCTCCCTAGGACAGATATTGTAAGTATCATATTCTGTCTCTAACAAACTGATCAACTGGAAGTGTATCTCTAGAGTGCTAGGAGTACTTTCACTTTTTCCCTAATGCACAACCACAAATTTTGTGGAACTGCTTTGTTACTTGTCATTACAATGTTATGCCTTCCAGCAATGAATACATCTATACTGCTACCAAGATATTTTTCCACATAGACTTACAGCCTGCTTTGTTGTCTCTGATCGCAGATTTTTCCTCTGTACTCTTAACTTTCCTGAATCATTTTTCTGTACTTCAGAATTACAGTAATGTAGAAGTTATAATCTACTTGCCTTTTCTCTTCTTGCTTTTTCATATAAATTCATTAACTCTGTTCATACAAATTGCTTAAAAATACTCTAATTCCTGACATATCTCAAAAGCAAAGCTTTCAGGTCAAGTTGCTTTCTGTTTAGTTTTGACTTCAAGTATTTTGAGCTATTAAAACCTTTTTTTTGTAAGGAACTCTGAATTTCTTTTTGGACTTTTTATGCATTTGAATGTTTAGATTCATTTCTCTTTATATTTTCCTCAATTTTGGAAAATCAAATATTTTTTCTGGAGACCCTAAATAAACAACACAGCCTACAGATTACCTTTCTGGAAAACAGCTACCATGTTTGGGAGGGAATATCTTGTATGCATTTTTAAATGATATTACATACATTTAGATACTTTAGATCATATTATTATTTGCATAACACCTTCAACAGGCATTTCCCTAAAAATCGTCAAATACTTTAATCGAAACACTTTTCTTAACACATGGAAAGAACCTGGCAATTCTCTGCTGAAGGAGCATCTTTCCATTTATTTTTGCAGCTGAACTCTTTACCAAACAAACATTCCTGCAAGTATCGTTTGGTATTAAGCCTTGAAGTTGTATAAACTTTGATGTTCTGTCAACTTTTACTCAGTGAAAACATAGCTGAATGGTTGCTTTGCTGCCCACTTGCATTGTTAAAAACATAAAACCTAGGGCTTTGTCCCCACTTAACAGTAAACCTGACACCAAACAGTGACTTTATAGATGAGTCCCACCTCAGGTCTTTATCCATATAATGTATTTGAATGGGCTAGCCCAAAGACAATTTATTTCAAGTACTCTCATTCTCAAGTAATTATAGCCTTATTTTACTCTGAATTTCTTCTCTTCCCAAGGCAACCCACAAGACAGAACCCAGTTCTTACCCTGAGAAATACTCAGAAGTCACTTCCAAAGTTATAAAAATCTACTAAAACTTCAGCTCCCTGAAGAAAATGAACATAAGCAGATTAAATTCACAACAATTGCTCTTGACCTTTTCTTTAGCTGTATCTCCACCTTTCTGTTTCAAACCTGAAGAAGAACCTGCATGGCTGAAAATAGGTCTGGTATTAGAACTTCATCTGCTAACGTATAGAGCAGAAGGTTGGGGGGTTAGGGATTTCTTTTGCTGGTTTTTGCTGGGTTTTTTTAAAGAGTTTTACTTTACCAGATAGTAGATGCTGGGAAAACAAGGCTGAAACGTCACAGGCAATGGAGATAATCTCAATACACTCATGCTGAGACAGAGATGGCTCATTCCCAACTCACAGAACAAGATTATATCCGTCTGTTTCTGTTTTCTGCACACGTTTAAAAAAGAGGCAGAAAAAAGTAAACACACTTCTTTTTTTCTTTACCCCAGAAAATGTTTCTTCTAATACAAAAATGTTCCAAGTTGATGACATTGTTTTGAGATGACTCCTTTTTCTCCACGTAAAACATCTCAATCCAGAATGTGATGTTCTTAGAACTCCATGAACAACTCAAAACAGAGAATACTATTGCAAACACAAGTATAACTCACGCTTACCTATACACCCACTTTTCTAAACTTGCATTGACATTTTTAATGCATTTGAAGTCTATTCTTAGGGCCTGAGCACCGTACTTTGATGTGTTATGAGATAAACCCGGTTTGACTTTAGGTCTGTATCTCTTCTCATCTCACTCTGGGGCTTCAATGACAAATAAAAATCCTTAGCTTGCTTTATGCAACCATCAGGTCATGATCTTGTCAGATCTCATAAAACAAACAAAACAAATTTTAGTCAGTACTTCAGAGGGCAATCACCACTAAGAAGGAGTGATGACAAATCTTCTGAACATAAGAATGCATCTACTTAAATATTTAATCTCCACTATCTTCTCTTTTAGTCTCTCCCTTGGTCAGTAGGCTTTTGCCCTTGCTAGTTAGGGTCAAGCATCTGTCATCAATGGTTAGGGCAAACCAGCATCTTCCATACGTTAGCTACTGCACATTCAATCAGCATCACTATAAAAGAGCTTACTTATTTTTAGTCTTTTAGAACTTTCCCTGATTATTTTGTAAATCTTTTTTTTCATATGGAAGCATTGGAAGCATAGAAAGCTGCGCACTTTCTATTACATGTAGTTACCCTGAATTTGAGGGGGGGGGACAGGATGGACAAAACCAAGACATATTTCTGTATTCATTCCTTAATAACAAGCCAATTTCTTCAATTAATATTTATCTACGGTAATTACATTTCTGAATAGAAAGTTCACTATTTAAAACACAGGACTACTAAATTACAATTTACATGAAAATTGAACTTGAGCCTTCAATAAACTTTTCAGGTGAAAATTTTCACAGGTGCCCTCCAAGTCTCACTCCAGCTTATATCATCTGCTAAAATCATCAGGTTTTGTTCCAGAGAGTTGAACATCCTTTTGTAATCCAGTCAGTCTGGTGTCTTGTCCTACTTCTCTTTATTGATGCAAATAAGCTGTTCCTCCTGTGCGCAATCTCTTCATTTTATTGTGCAATTTTTAAAATGTTATAAGATTCTGCTTAACAAATCAGTGTCGTAAGCCATACACTTTTAATCTTATACTTCGTATCATGTCCTGAAGAGTTATCAGTTGCGAAATCCCCTTCCTTATACTCACAAGATGCTTTTCTCTACTCACTTGGATGAAAATACATTACTACCATACCAGCCACAAACTGAAATTTCTGTTCTCTCTGTCCCCTTTCCTTGTCCTTTCCTTAAAATTACTTTTCATGCTGTGTCTGCTACACCAGCCGTTAAATGTGCTGTCAAGCATCAGCAGTTATATATTGGCTTAAAAATAGAAAAGATTCTTCTCTCCTGATTGGGACACAGGTGCCTATCATTCAGCCGAATTACACATCACTGATGATGAAGAAAGATTTGGCTTGGTCTCCTGAAAACCGTAGACTTCTAGGGTGTTTTGGGGAGAGGTGGATAGGAATACAATGGGGAAATTGGAATTGTACTGCTAAATAAAATTAATTTATTTGAAATACTTTACCCTAATTTTGCAGACTTCTCATATTGGCATCAAAAGTGTGATTATTTAAACAAAAAGCTGAATTAAAGTGGTATTTTCAAATTCAGTGTGCATTCTTTCCACAGCATTTTTACCTAATATTTGCAGAGCTAATATAGCAATAAAAAGAAATAAATTAGATTCCATTCCAGCTTCAAGATGTGTCTTTAGGGGTATGTTTTTTAGCAATAACAGGCAAAGGAATAACACAGCTTGATTTCTTGGTTCTACAAAAAACTTTCCAGGCTGGTAGTTATCTAAATTCTCTTTGAGTGGGTACCCTTAATGCTGTTCTCATAGTATATGACTGTACTTTATATAATGTAAAATCCAAATTAAAAAAGACATTTTGTCTAGTTCCCTACAATATGTAGATATGTAATAGTTTTCAATATGTAAAGAGCTCACCACTGCTAGCACAGGATAAATCAAAATTTAGACTTCATTCTACTCATATGCAAACACAATATCCATGAGTAACCAAACCCCTGTAGAGTCACCTCTGAAGGACAAGAGCTGTTGTTCATGAAAAATGATTAGTTAATAAGTATATGTCGTATTTATTTAGTTTTCCCTTTTTCATTTAGAATAAATAATTTTATAATAAATTATTTGGAACAGACTAGCTATTATGCACATGTGATGATTTATGATCCTTATTTTTCAAGTTTGACTGGCCTTAGCAGTCTAAGAATTACACTAAAAAGACCTACCATTTCTTCTGTAAACTTTTCCTGACAATTTAAGATTCTCCACCACGTTAAATTCACAGTTTTTTCTGTAATTTTTTATACAGAATTTTAATGGAGTACTTCAGACTTACTTACCATAAACCTCAAGGTTTATTCCAGATATAGTTACAATAATCTGTCTAAAGACATACAAACCCTTTACAATAAGGTTTTGGATACTTCTTTTAACAGTGTCTCTAGATAAATCTAATTGGTTCAAATGTCGAAGGTAAAAATTGCAATTTTTCTTTATAAGTAGACCCATCACTCCACTGAAAACTATTTATAAATTAAATCCTATTTTAACTGGCTCTAGATATCTCTCTCCACATTTAGTTTCCAAGTATAGAAAATCTGCACCTAAGTTTTGGGAAAAGCTGTAAAACACTAACACATTAAGAAAATGTTGCAATCCTATTATATTAAAAGCTCAAAATGATGCAAAAAGGCAGACACTAATATTCATTTTTACTATGTGAGGAACAGCTTATCCTTGGAAAGGCAATGCTTCTACACTTTCTTCTTCCAAGGAAGTTATTAATTTAGGATTGTCACCTTTAGGCTCGCGCTCATGAGTTTTCTCACCTAAGGGTTATATTTTTTCAATAAATGTAATCAATACATATAGCTTTTAAAAATGCGTTTGCATTACATGGCAAGATAAACTTTGCTTTCAGCTGCCATTTGATGCACATGAACATATTTGAGTAACCCTAACATTTCAATGAATATTCATTTAATGTATCCCTTACAACATTGCTTGTAAAAATATTTTAATATTCCTCAGACATTAATCTGTTCTTAAGGGATATGATGTTATAATTCGCTTAGAGCAGCTTTCATAGATTTAGAGTGTGCCTTACATTTTGTTTCAAACCTAGGTCATAGAGAGGGCCAGTACTAAAGTGATATTGAGGTTGGCAGATTGCATTAGTTTGTCCACCTAAATCAGAGCTGATGTATGAAAGTGGTGCACTTCAAAGTGCTGCAATTTACAATGAAATTACGATGCTTTCATGTGTAAAAATGTACTTAATATTGAATTAATTCAAAAATTTCAAGTTAATATAATACCCGTAGGCAGGATTGGTGAAGAAGGGCATTCTACCAGAGGGAAATCTACAAGCTAGAGTAGGGTTCCATTTCTTTAGGACTTGTCCTAAACTAGGTAATGACTGTATCTCCAAAGCCTTTTGTCACTTGGGAAAATTTGGAAACAGAAATTATAACAATTTTCTAAAATGTAGAATCAAAACCACATTTTGGCCCTTGGAATGAGCTGTGATCACCAGGAAACAAAGCTCTGAAAAAGCGTCTGATCTCTTATAAGGCAGAATCCCAGAACCTCTCTTTTTTTTCTTCTGCCTTCAAAGCCATCTTTTCAAATGAAGATCTCCACCTTACGGTGGAAACTCAGATACCACTAGCTCATGAATTATATTCCTTTTCCCTAAACTTTCTCCAAAACTGTAAGGAGATGAGAGAATTTTAACACCACAGACAGCTTATTTCAAAGAAATGGATGACTAATGCTGTTGACATCTTCCATTTCGGGGGCTCAGTCTTCCACGCTATTAATATCACCACAGTATGATGTCATAACGTCATTTCTCAGTTAGACACCTTTACTCCATAAAGACACTTTCTCATCTCCATCTCCCAGGTAACAGCTTCAAAAAAATAATCCAGCAGATCTGCTATGTCTATGGGATTTGGAAAAAAGAAAATATCCCTTTAACTCAGAATATTCTTGATGCCTTTCATAAACTGTCAATATCTTAATATGATGACGTCACAGCTCTCCCTTCTCCCTTGAGTTGGGTGATAAAATGTAAATATGGCAAATATGGTTATTCCCCTTCTACAGGGGCTTTTTCCAGTCTTCATTTGTATTATGTTCTGCACTTATCCAGGGCATGTACCTTTCGTGAAATTTAGTCTAGCCTGCTATCAACTATCTATTGACAACACACAGACCTATCTGCTGGTACACATTGGGGCAGAACTCAGGGTCTGATCTGGTTCACATGTTAAATTCTTTTTCTGAGGAAATCATGGCATGGGGAGTAAACTCAGAGCATACATCAGTATGCCATCCAGATACCAAGCACTTGTGACACTAGTAAATATAGATATAACCAAGAGATCAAAAATCGACAATAACACAGGCAATATATTTGGCATTAGACTCCATCTCCCCTCACCTTTTTAAGCTCTGCAGGCAGCATGACACATGTGCACACAAAGTATGCAAAGCTTAAGAAAATTCCAAATGCTGAACAGATATTCAGTATATTTTAGCAACACAAGAGTCAAAAACTCACTGGACTGGATTTCTTGGGGGGGGGGCAGGACGGATATTCTACCATATTAATAGTTGGAGGAATAAATTTTGGAGGAATAAATTCGAAGGACTGCCACAAACCTTACCAAAGTAGGTCCACAATGTCAATTACATTTCTTGACCCTGCCTTCTTTAGTAAGGCTATATAGCCACACACTGAAAAGAACCCCAGACTTGCATCATAAGCCACTGAATACTCGCTGAAGAGGTGGGATGAAATGGACTCTTAGGAGATGAAACAATCTACTACATAAGGAATCTGTCATAAATGAGCCACTGAAAATAAACAGAGCACCTTTGGGGAGCACTGGTAGGTCTGAAGTAGGATGGTCTGTATGTTTGGGAGTGGCCTGCACCTCAGACACATTTGTATTGCATGGCTTTCTCAAAACTCTGCCCTTACAGTATTATTTCCTCTTTTACTGCCTGGCTCTGTTATTCTTAGAGTAGAAGATTAACGTGTCTCAGTTGGTTAACTCAAAATCAGACCATCATCACAAGCAGAAGCTTTATGGTAATTTATGGGAAGATGATACTTTTTCAGTTACTATATAATGGTTTTAGAAGTTTGAATAGCAAGCAAGAGGAACTGGAACTTTTCACTGATTAGAATAAATTTGATATAATTGGAGATTACATAGTGAAGTGATTTGGTTGCTTAGAATACTAACACACTTTTAAAATACCGTTTAACTTCTAACGTGAAGATAAATTATATTTGCTTTAAGAATGTTATTTGATTATTATAATTACCTTTGTTCAAAGACCTGGCAAAGAAAGAAACTGAGGCTAAGTAGAGGAGATACTTAGGATAATCTAGTCTAAGAGTAGAATAAGCACATAATTCCAAAGAGGGAGAGAGACAAGAACAACTCAAGAAGAAAAGTCAAAAAACCCCACAAAGTAGCTGATTGTTTTGCAATGATGAAAAAACTTATGAAAACACAGAAAAACTAGTATAACCAGTATGAATTTCAGAAAACAACTATTGCTAAATAAATCTTTTTCTTTTCTTTTCTTTTTCTTCAGAGAGATTTTTAAGGAAAGACAATGATTACAATCTTCACATGCACAAAACATTGCTACTAAAAGTGATCTCCCTGTCCCTGATGGAAAGAGTAACAAATGGTGGGCTTTAGTACATGTGAAAAGCATCGGGAAAACTTTATAATGGTAAGGGTAGAGAAGAACTAGGACAGATTACCTAGGTCATGCAGTCTTCATTAGTAAATAGCTTGAAAAAACATCCTAGAGAAAAGGCTGTCAAAATCAACAATGGAAAAAGTTCTATCTACCAGGTTATACCTAACTAACACACTCTGTTCCACCAAATGCCTCAACACACCCCCATTCACAGTCATAATCTCTAGCTCACATTAAACTAAATTCTTGGCACTCTGTTAACAAACACAAAGCTAGGATTGCAGTCCTGAGCAGATGCAACCGTGACCATGCTCATGTCAGTCAGTTTCTTAACCCAAAGACCACAAACAAGTTATATACTAACCTTCCCTCCTCCCACTTACTTCATACAACTTTTAAAATTACGCAAATTCTTAAGAGGTTTTTCCAAAAGTCTATTGATTTTTGCCCATTTGCCATATCTGGCTTTATTTCTATTGACAATTTTTTTTTTTTTTTTTAATTTTTGTTTATCTGTGTCTTACCTTTGGAAAAATCCAAAGGTAACTTTGTCTCTGGGCATTGACCTATAAGGTCTCAGATAATGAACAGAAAGATTACTGCTCATTCCTATTATGCTGGCGTATAAAGCTGCTAAGGGTGATCATGGAAAAAGGGGTCCTTAAATTTCCCTGTGGGCTCTCTGGAGGGTTAGGACAATCATCAGTAATATTTAAGGATGCATACAAAAATAATATAAACCATGTAATGAGGAATGGGATGGGAAAGAGAACAGAAGGGAAAGACGTCTTATGTCAGTGTAGTAGAAAAGCCACCAATACTAATCGCTTGAAGAAGTTCCAAAAAAGGATGGAGTAAAATAACCTAGGATTTATTTTTTTTTCTGCATCTTGGCAGAAATAGTATTCACTGGCCAGGTTTAGCATAGCACTGCACATTTTAAGTGGGTATAAACTGTGACTTATGCTAGGAAATCACTTGCCAGGTGAACTGCTTGGGTAAGCTGTGTGACAGACTTTTTAACATGCCTGAAAAAGTAAAAGCCAGTTCAGGAGTCGTGTGCACACAATTACAGTTGATATACCCTTGGCACAGTAGGATAAGTTGTACTCAGATGATTTCCAGTTGTGAAGTTCCTTAAAATGATGCTCAAGTGTTTTCCTGTTCCACGTGAGGATGAATACAAAACGTATAAAATACAGATATTTATACATATACTAATTATATTGCTCCAAAGAGAAAAAACCTAATTGGTCATAGTTGGTTTTTGATTTGTTTTGGTTTTTTTAAATAGGTGATATTGTTATACTACATAAAATACTTTAATAAATTAAGCTTTTTGGCTACCAAGAGCTCTTTGACATATAATATTTAACATCAATGAACTGTAGCCAGAAAAATTCAAATATGAAATCAGTATGATTTTAAAACTAGTAAAAATCTTCATGGTACTGAAACAACATACCAATGTATAATTAATGCCTTTTTGAACTTTTATTTCAGTCAAACACAAGTTATTGAATGAAATATTAAAGTACATTAGCGAAACATAATGTCCTGTGACAGGCAGAAGATCAAACTAGCAGTCAAAAAAAAAGGCAGCAGAAAAGCAGCACGTATTCTTAAATCTCAGAAGTCTGCTCACAAATACGGCACTTATTTATTGTAAAGGTCATTTTAGGAAATCTTCCTTAGTCATTTTAGGAAAACTATGTTTATTTCGCTATACCTCCATAAAATACAAAATTAGTTATATGAAATAGAATCCTGACCACGATGATGAAGTGGGCATATTTTCATTAGATTTTAGCAAAACCTGTTGCAGAGTTGTATGAGCAATTTAGGTTTTCAATAAAATAAGAAATGAGGAAGTCAAATTCCATTAATCTTCAAGTAGAAGAGCTTTACATTCATGTACTTCCACACTAAATAAAACCAACCCTTCATTAATTTCATGGATATTGTCTACGATATTTACAGATGCTGAGCTTTATCAGGTTGTTCTTACTAATTTCTCAATATATTGGTGGACAAATATGGTGTAGATAAGTGATAAATCCAGAGAGTTTAGTGAAACCAATCCTCTAATTCTTTCTAGAATTCAACAATAATTAGTATATATATCACTTGCACTATGAATGAAGAAGCATTCTCCCTAAATAACGCAAGTTTACTTTAATATCTTACCAGGAATGCTAATCGTGTTTTTATAATTCATTCTAATTGTCAAAAACACAAAAGCCTTTGCAAATCCCCCAAAACCCCAGGAATTACTGTTATTGTACTTACTGGACTGCAACTTTTCTATGAGGTTTCTCATTCTTAGGGGCTATATTTTTAAACATGCATGAAATCTGAGTCTGAAATAACACGGACATAAGGGACCATGATGCACTGACAATTGAAAATGACTGGACGGTAATTTACATACGCACATTTCCCATGTTTTATACACACTGTGCACATTTTTTAAAAAAAATTAAAAGTCAGATCTTGCTAGGTTCTGTGTCCTGCTCTTTATTTAGTACTGCATGTATCCATAATAGTGACATACAAAACATTTATGCTAGATGCTTTTTCTTTAGCTGTGTCTGTAAAACATCTGCTTTGTAAAAGGCATGGTTTACTGCAATTACAATGTGACTACGACGTGAAGCCTAAGCAAAAAGTATGATATTTTAAAATACGCATTCTACACTTCAAAACAATGTAATACTAATTGCCATACTGTACAGCAAGTAATACTGAGTTGAAAGCAATATCATACCACTTTCAAAGAGTAATAACAATGTTTATGTGTATTCTAGAAGAGGAACTCTGAATGCAGCCTACATCTTCATATCTAGAAAGAAAAAGTGTATCTTCCTTAAAAAAAGAAGTAAACACCATTCAGTATTACTCGATACAAAAAACAAACAAACAAATAAATCTCCAAATGGTAAAATTAATGCTTTTCAAAGTTTGTTTTCAAGGATAATTTCCAATTTCCAGTATAAATGCAAACATTAATTCTGACAAATGAACATTAATTCAAAACAAATGAACTTTGACCTGAAGATTCTAAACATATAGGACACAGGAATCTTTGTAGTACTTGCTGACATTTTTGCCTGTTCATCTCTTCACCTACCTATAGAGAAGTGAGGATCGTTTGAAAGATCCTTGAGATCAGATATACAACATAGCACTTACAAATCATGCTTTTAATAAACCCCACTGTGACACACAGGACATTATAAGGAGTAATAAAGAAAAAATGTTACACATCTCTCCATAAATTTATTGGTAGGAAATCAGGCAAACCAGTTGAAACAGAAGCATGAGAGTGAGATTTCTCTAGTCTTCGTGGAAAAATACACGTCAAAAGTTCAGCGGAACAAAATAAATATACCTCAGTGTAAAACAGAAAAGGAAAAAGCAAGGACCTTTCATTACAGATAAACAAGCATGTGCTCAGGACTCAAAATATCTCTCAAAAAATCTCGCCTGAAAAAACCCCACTGCATTTGTCAAGAGAAAAAATATTTGTGGATAGGTAAAGTTACTATAGACAGTCAAACTAATATTTTGTAAACAGAACTATGAAGTCTGACAGATACTTCAAGGTAAAGGAAAAGGATGTGCCAGTTCACTGCAAATCAGTTCAAATTTTGGATGTGAACTGGTGTGATATTTAACAGACAGATAATGACACCACAAAGTATCTTCTAAAGTATTTCCTCAGCTCACAGAAAAGCAAAGTGACCACTAGCCAGATACATTGTAGTATCTGACATCTCATTTACCTATTGACTGATTGTTGCCGCATAATCTCTAATACATATATACAAACTACCTAAATATAAAATTTAACACATTTGTTGATGCACACATCCTATGCAAACCATTGTGTGGTTTGAACTTACAATCAGTGGCATATTAGCAAATGTAAATATTGCAATAATATAAATGAAATATTTTTTTGTGCACAAAAGAAGTAAAAACTGGAGATAATAGCACTATTCCAATCCTTTCTGCTAATATTATAATAGCATTCAAATTATTTTTGCATATTTATACTACTATGATTTCATTAAGGTATATTAAATGAACAATCACCAGAATTCATACTGTAAATTTAATTTGACACTTCACAATGCTGTTTGCATTTTTATCTCCTCTTAAGCACAAACAGCAGGGCAAACTGGAGATAATAGCACTATTCCAATCCTTTCTGCTAATATTATAATAGCATTCAAATTATTTTTGCATATTTATACTACTATGATTTCATTAAGGTATATTAAATGAACAATCACCAGAATTCATACTGTAAATTTAATTTGACACTTCACAATGCTGTTTGCATTTTTATCTCCTCTTAAGTACAGACAGCAGGGCTCACAAATTAAAAAGACATAGAATCTTGAGTTTTTGCAATACCAGCAGCAAATGAGATTTAGGACAAGAGTTAATAAGGGGGAAAGTAAAAGGTTATTAATTTAGCTTACTTGTTTCCATTTTAAAACTCATTGACATTTGCTAATATCTTTGCTAAACTAACTTTCCAATTGAAAATTGTCCAAGCCAGTTGTCTTCCCTGGGTTGCTTTTCTGGAATTTTCTAGCCAAAGGAATCCAGTAACATCTACTCTAAGAAAATACACATTTTTCTTACAGTAACAGTTTTTAGATATTTTGCTGAGAAGCTGTAGCACATCATTTAGAGCAGGGAATGACATTTTTTGAAGGAGTCACCTTACATATAGCAACATGTTTTTTACTCTTTCTGTGAAAATCCACTCAAATTTTGCAAAGTTTATCATCTCTGAAAATTATTTTGTTGTGTGTATATATATACAAGAGAGGTTTACCAGTGTCTGATGCTTAAACAATCTGGAAACCCAGTCTGCACCTAACATGTCCTAGCCACTCAATTCCCACGTCAACCAGATTTGCACATGACTACAGCAGCAGCTTTGAAAACCTGGAAGAGTTATACTTGACAAATGAAATAAAATGCATGTTCAAGAACTAGCATAACTTAACAGTGTCACACATGGCTTTTTCTATTTGCTAGAAAAAGTACTCCTCACTTAGTGGGTCACATTAGTAGCTTTCTTACAAATACTTAACACTGTTTTGGAGGGAATTAATACAAATACCCCAATTTTAAGAAATGTGGATAATCAGCCTTTCAAAGCCTTTCTTCCGTAAGAAATAGCATGTACAGTTTTTCCTTAGTTTAAAAATTTGGCATCCTAGATTACTTTCACTTAGAATAAGGGAAACTGCATGTAATCCAAGAGCACCACAAAATGCAGGAGTCTCCCAGAGAGATCACAGAATCATAGAATCATTTAGGTTGGAAAAGACCTTTAAGATCATCGAGTCCGACCATAAACCTGACCCTGCCAAGTCCACCACTAAACCATGTCCCTAAGCACCACATCTACATGTCTTTTAAATACCTCCAAGGAAGGTGACTCCACCATTTCCCTGGGCACCCTGTTCCAATGCTTGACAACCCTTTCGGTGAAGAAATTTTTCCTCATGTCCAAGTTAAACCTCCCCTGGCGCAACTTGAGGCCATTTCCTCTCGTCCTATCGCTTGTTACTTGGGAAAAGAGGCAACACCCACCTCGCTACAACCTCCTTTGGCAGTTGTATAGAGAGCGATGAGGTCTCCCCTCAGCCTCCTTTTCTCCAGGCTAAACAGTCCCAGTTCCCTCAGCCGCTC
>NW_008795695.1:17290413-17301810 GCF_000699145.1 Aptenodytes forsteri | reverse complement strand
ATCACTTCCCTACTCCTGCTGGCCACACTCTTTCTGATACAGGCCAGGATGCTGTTGGCCACCTTGGTCAGATGATACAGTTTGCTTTAAATATAATGATTTCTCCAGGAAGAAGAGATAAAGGACTTGTATGAGAGATACATTACATTCTAAGTGGCAAAACAACATCTCAATGGTGAGTAGCTTTTCAAAGACGACTTTTTATTTGACCATGAATAAATAGCTGAATTTAACCTGCAATTGCTTCTGAGGGAACGCAAGACTCTGGATCAACCTACAGTGAACAGCAAGGACCTACAGGCAGAGAATACAGTACAAATGAAGAAATTCTTAGCTTCTTATGAAAATCAAGTATCCTAAAGGCCAAAGACTTCGGTAGGATACCCCTCAAAAAGGCCATAAGAGCTTCTGAATTCAGGTTAACTCTCAGTGTGATAATGCTAACGTCACACAGCAACTGAGGATGCTCCAGTCTATGACTGCAATGGTTGAGACTTTTCTGACAACTGTTCCTTCTTGGTATCAGTGATAGTTTTATCCGGTACTAGTAATCAACACAAACCAGTAACATACCCGCTCTGAACCTTTTCTCATTACTGAAATGTATATTTGAGGGTGAAAGGAGCAGTGACTCGTGAATATCTGAATTTTCGGTAGGAATGTTTAATGAGTTATATTACAGAAATATAAACAGGGAAAAACTATACCAAAAGAACAAGGTTACTCGGTGAGCTTCTTTTTACTTAATCAAAAAATTCCCTTTCACAGAGAAAGTTCTACTACAAAATCAGTGCCAAATGCCATATACAGAAATAAATAATGCCTTGAAAGTGCATCCAAATCTCTCAGTTACGCTTCTTGCACACACATACTCTCACTCTCTGATGACAATGTATAAAATGCCATCTGTCTTTTGCCACAGTGGGAAATAGTAGTTCCCTAATATTTATAATTTCCTAAGTATGTCAAGAACAATTGGGACTCTACTGTGCCCACAGAGAAAGCAAAGGAAATATTTTGCGAGAGACAGTAGACACCATAACAAATAAATCAGTGCAACGGACAAGAAATATCTATTGCCTACTCAGTAAAAATATCAGAGTTGTCCCTTCCTGGTTAGTTAGGCAAACCTAACTCGTAACTGAATGTATGAGAATGCAGGAATGTCCAGTGTCTGGGATAAATTAAAAGCCAGAATTCTATACAGGCCATTTATTTTGCAGCTGCTACAGAAATAGAAGCCCGTAGCAAATTCCAACAGCAGGCTACTGAGCAGACAAGAGGATCTAAGATATGAGAGAAATTCATCTATGAAAAAACAATGAGGTGAACTTATAGTTTTTTGCTAACAAAAAACATGACTCACACAACTAGAATTACCTAATCACAAATAGTCTTCAGGAACAACTTAGTTACAGCTTCAAAGGCAGACAATGGCAGTAGTACATGATGCAAATTTGTCTAGTTATGAAGGCATAGCACTACTTGTAATAGAATTATAATAATAATACTTGTGGGGGAGCCTGATGGTAAAATGAACAAAATTAATTATATTGGATGAAGAAATGTGTTTTATTTTCTCCTGTTGGAAATTAATATGCTCCCTGTCATCTTTAAAACATAATTCCGACTCAATCTAATGTTTTAATTGATATTTCTGAACTGCTTAGTTTTCAGAAACTTGCAACAAAGAAATACATATATAAAAACTTTGCTCTGGATTTGTGAATCTATTTATACAATAGCTTAACTGTTGGATTGTCCTGCCAGGCTTTGAGAATGTATATGCAATGCTTTTCT
This sequence comes from Aptenodytes forsteri, assembly GCF_000699145.1. Taxonomy (NCBI): domain Eukaryota; kingdom Metazoa; phylum Chordata; class Aves; order Sphenisciformes; family Spheniscidae; genus Aptenodytes; species Aptenodytes forsteri. The sequence continues at coordinate 17,300,010 of NW_008795695.1, read as the reverse complement.
CTGCTTGAGGGACTGAACATACACCTTGAAGGAAATTGTTCATACCTTTATGCAATAGGGTATTATAAGCAATTGCTCTTGGACAATCTTGTTGATGTTACTGTAATTTGAATATGTCATAATATTTAGATTCATGTAATAGATTCAAGTAATTATTCAGATAAAAAACCCCACACTGTAAAAGACTGTAAAAAAATCACATATTTGATTTAAACTCCACTTGTTATGAACTGTCCCTAGTATTAGGCTATAAAGTTTGACTTTTTCTTGTTTTCTGGATCAGTGCATATTTTCACAGGTCATAGCAATTGAAACAGCATGAACAGAGGAGACTGATAGGGACCTTCTCTCTGTCCTCTCCTCACCCCGTTATCTTCTGCCCCAGACATTCTTATACAATCGTGAGGAACTGGTAAATATTAGTGTTCTTTTTCATGACTATTATGTGCTCTCTGTGTGTTTATAATTCATTACTTGCTAAGGGGTAAAATAAGAATTGTTTGTAAGCATGACAAAGTAGGAAAGGCAAAATGATGACCTAGATAAAGAGCATCTCAAACACTCAAACCTAATAGCAAGGGCATCGGCTGTAAAGAAACTACTGCTCTGTTGCTAGCTTGTTTACTATTTTGTTTCAAAAATGTTATTTTTTATATCACTCTGAATGTGTTCTGTCATAGACTACTAGCAAGGGTTTACACTTGAACCTATCACGTTAGCCCTATCGCTGAAGGGCGGATTAGAAGGGGAAGAAATTTAAGTGTGGTTCTGCTGTGCTGTTTCAATTCAGCAAGGTGCAAGTCACACCTGTCATTTCACAGGTGAACTTGAGAGGGACGGGCAGAAGTCCAGAGTACATCTAGCCATTTAGCCATGACACCTACACCCATTATTTTTGCTCAGGATTTTTTTTCTTTCAGAATTTTTTTTTATAATTTTTTTATTAAATGGGCTACTAATTGACAAAATTCCATATATACATAAATACTTGAGATCTGCCAGACATGACAGAATGAATGTGTTTCTCAGTGATATAGTTTATATTTTATACAGACTATCAGAACAAGCAAAATGTGTATCACAGACATTTTTAATTAGGTAAGAAAATGTAAACTGTTTACATGCAAATGCAATCCTACATGCTATGACATCCAAAAATATACACATGTACAGGTTTACAACCGGAGTGACTTATTTGCGGTTAGGGCAAATGCATACATTACTAGCCTTCTCAGCACAGCAATATTAAAACACCTGCTGCATGACGGATGATGTAACCTAAAGTTCACCAGCAGCCTTACACTGTGAGCAATTACAGATTGCTTTTGTTATTAATTTTAAATGGGCTACCACACTTCATTTGCACAGATTTTTAATTGCACACATACCACGCCCCACAAAACTCCACGTGGGCCATAGGTCCTTGAAGCGTTGCTACATCTGAATTGTTTCAAAACAACATGTTAGTTTATTAGGGGAATCAAGCTGTTCTGAGTCTCAAAAGGGCACAGGAAAATGCATAACGCTTAGCAGACTGCAGTACTACAGAAGGGCACCTACCGAGAAAGCTAACAATAATTGAACATTCTTTTTGACAAAGGAAAAAAGCATAAAACAGTCTAATCCTTACTGTTCTACATATGCTAAGCCATCCCCAAAAGCTTGTATACACTAGCATAAGTATAGCTGCAAATGCTAAAATGCTATCAAAAAAAAAAGCAAGCCCTGGTTGGTATTTTACATTTTCAAATATGCATGCAGTTTACATGGGGATTATTTTCTTTGGATATTTCTTCTGTAACTTTTTTTTTTCCTGGAGAGGGAGACTCAATTAAAACAAACTAATCTGAAGGTGGAGCACAATATGCTTGAATATACAGTGTGCAGATTAGACTGAAAAATAGCTTAACTACACAATCAAAATTTATGAGGTAGATAACTCAAAACGATTTTTAAGAATATTCCTGTTAAAGAGATAGTAATTCCAGAAATAAACATGCATATGAGATATATCAATTATACCTTTAATGTATTAGTTATATTAAACATATTACTGCACTAATACTGAATAAATCCTAACATTTACCATTGTATACTCAGTTCTTACGATCTTTTTAAAAAATTATCATGAATAAATGCAAAGTCTTTTTTTAAATTGTCGCCATCCTGAGTACTGTTTTCCTCTTAATCACCTTTGACAGTTGCTAGAACAAAGAAATTATTTTATTCTCTTCCTTATGTGAATACCCCAGTGTGCGACCACAGATGTTCAGCTCTCAGGGATTGATTTCAAGCCTGAAAGTCCAGGAGGACCACATGTGCAAGTATCATTACCTTTCAAAGGCGTCAGTTCCTCAATGAACCCGCTCGGAAGCAGTTGTTTTTAAAGACAAGTGGAAAGACACTTAACTGTCAGAGACATACCATGAGCACTACAATGACAACTTAGACTAGAAAATGTCACCTGTCATTGAAGGCCTGGTTGAAGGATAAATTAGCTTTAAAAAGATAATTAAAACAGGCTTTGCCAAAATGAATGTCTGGCCTAACCACTTTGAATATGCTTTTTTATCATGGCTTATTCACAAGTAGCGTATCTTTTTGATGTTATGCCTTTCAAGTACAAAGAAATTCAACTTGGCAATGGCATAAAAATGTAAATGCATTCCATAAGACGAACACAATGGGAAGTATAATCTTTTGATAAAGGCAATGCTTAGGGCAGCCAGAATAAGACACCACCACATGCAGAATTCCCGTGTTGTACAAACAAACATTCTGCATCTGTAGCGCTCAGCTCTGTGAGACATCACCACTGACAGGAACATTAAAAGCTGTTGCTTAAGTGCCAGCTCTGTGCTGAGGCTTGCTGCTGAAGAGATAGAGTGAGGGATTCTGGAAGAGGAGAGGGGGATTTGCAGTTGCAGTGCAAGTCTTAGCCATTGCACCAACTGCACCAACTTCAGGCTCTCGACTCTTCTTTACAGAGGAGCTGTGGGATCAGATTCCTGAGGATGGCTGAGCTGGTCTAGCAGAAGCTGAGCAAAGCATCCTTCCTATTGCCCACATGCTACACAGCAAAGAGCGCAACACGGGGGCAATTGTCCAAGGGCAGTTCAGTTTAAGAAGTTACCATGGACTCCAGAGTGGAGTACAAAAATTTCCTCTACTTTGAGAGGAAATTTTGACAAGTGTAGGAGGCTTCACAGCATTTAGTCAGACTGTGAAACAAATGTCATTAATGACTAATATTTATTTATGATTTTAGCACTTTAGTGTATAGGAATATCTAAAGATAAATCTTACATGAAAGACCAGCTGCATCCTACTTTCAGTCTTAGCAACCACTTAGCCTTGTTTTACTTTTGGTTCCCATGAGAAAAAACCCTAGGACCTCTTCTCTCGAAAGACAGATATATGCTTTGGAAAGAACTAAAAACCCACGTCAGTTTAGAAAGGGGCAAGCCCCTGTCACTACATCTGCGCTGCAGACATTTTTCTGTTTGGGTTTTGGTTTGTCTCCTTTTTTTCCCCCTGGTATAATGCAGCATAAAAAGGATCTGTCATAAGGATTGCTGTATCAATGGTTTTCACTGCAAGCACTAAATGTGCTTTTTCTTAACTACATCTGAAGGAGAAAAAAAATCATGAACAAATCACAGAATCATTAGCTTTTTGGAAGAGCATAATGAGTGATTTTGGTAGAAATTATGAAAAAAATATATGAAAACTATTGTAGAAACTATCACCTTCTTCTACAGTCATACCTACAATGTAATTTGGAGAAGAAAAAAAAAAGGAAAAAAAGGTAAATACACATATACGTACTTACATAATGCATATGTGTGTGTACCTGAAGATGATATTGAATGTTAAGGTGTGTATAACAAGGTAGTAGTTTCTAGTATGTTTAAAAGGAATAATTTTCACTGAGTGACAGCAAACAAGAATGTTTGTGTACATGTGTATATCATCAGAGATTTTTTTCTAACCTTATTCAGCTATGGACAACCTACACTTGTTTTGGCCTCTACCGATTCAAGTCTGTATATTAATTTTCTCTACATCAGAAGTCCACTATTTCCTGTTACCCCAGATCGGTAACAGTAGCCCTGGGGATTCTCAGCTCTGAGATGCACTTCTTCAGTGTGTGATGCCTCTGGTCAAATGCAAGTGGTTTGCATTCTACTAGTGGTGTGCACCTTACAATTATGAAATCCTAAATCTCAGAAATGTCCATCAGTCATTCTACTCTGAAAAGCCACGTAATATTAATTTTTATGAAAAACTACGGTAACAATATAGTTGTAAAAGAAAACTGTGTAGGATAAAGCTACGACTCTGTTAGTTCCTCTTTGAAGTAAGTTCAGAAAAAGACTACTACTATCATAGACGTTAGATTACACCTTGTTACGTTACATCTCTATTTAGCCATTTTCAGCAGATACTTTCCCCAGTTGTAAAAGTTATAGATGTCTAGTACAAATGAATGGTTGTGATGGAAGATAATGTTTTGTGAAATGACTAGAAGCAGTTCGTTGATTTAAAGGTGAGACAGAAGCTTGCTGTTCCTAGGATATGGGCATTGTAAGGATATATCTTCTGTATTGAAGAAAAAAAATCCTATTATTAAGCGATACTGTATTAGGGAAGAGTCATTTCATGTCCTACTTTAGGTCCACTTTAGAAAGCAATCCTAATGATGCCCTAAACATTGCTAGCAGTCATGAAACTTGAGTTAGTACAACTAGAAACATGTAGGTTACAATAAGACACAGATATAACTCTACAGTAGCACAAAAATAGCAAAAGATCATAACTGAAAGATAAGATGCAGTAACTTGACGCAGCCATATATGAATAAGCTGTGCAGATTGCTCCAACTACCAATGGGACCCTGTGGGCTGGAGTGATATATCCATGTAAATTAGTGTGCAGTGAAAAAGGGAGCTAAGTTGGAGCTGATTACCTGGCCCCTCTCAGCAAGTTATGAGACTAATCACCCACCAACATATTTGAAAAACACATTCCAAATAAATAAGTAGATCAGCCAGTCTCACATTGCGAATGGGGAACCAAACTGAGCAAAAGGCTTATCAGTAGTAATAATAGCAAACAGTGAACTTGCACTGGATTTTCTACCTAGGAACAATGACCTCAACTCATACCACTGATAGGGACAGTACTGAGAAATCCACTTAACCTTCTATTTTTTTACTTAACTTTCTATTTTCAGCCACTTTCAATTACAGCCTCTACCAGTTTCGGACTGATGATTCCTAACTTTGCAAAGCCTAAACTTCTCATAAGCAGAAGTGTTTAGTTTGGACAATAGAAGCATAATTAAATTCACGAACATTTGGAGGCTTTCAGTAGAGATTTGAAGATTATCTCCAATATCTCCCTGTACTTGGCACCATTCTTGATATTTCTTTTACGATTAATTCCTCCTAAAATCTCGAAATCTGCTAATCCTCATCTCTACTGCACTGTCTGCATATATCACCTTAATTTAATCTGTTAAAATCCTTCTTCTGTAAACTTAAAATGATGTGTGGTGTGAGTTTTAATGTCAACCAACTTCCATGTTGCTGTACATGAAAATTCAAATAAAAAAGCTAGCTGTAGGAGTAGAATGCAAGGAAATATTCTTGAACCTTGAAAAGCAGTGAAAGCTCAATACTGATTATTTCCTTTCTTTCTAACTGCCTTCTTAAGGACTTTCTCCTATTTCTAGCTTTCTTCATGCCAGAATTTAAAAACACACTACTGTTCAACATTACTAGTGTTCCCCTTAAACATACCAGACAGGAGAACTGATTCTGTACTGTCCTCACAAAACTCTTTATTTCTTTTTGGGTTTAGTTTACATTTTTTTCCTTTGGCTTTGAAAATTCTTTTTGAAATCTTCTTTTGAAAACAGCATTTTGCCATGTCCAGCTACATCATTCTCTTCCACTTCTATTCCTTTTCTATTTTAAACTCACATTGTATTATCAACTGTTTGTGCAAAATAACATTTTAGAAGATCTGATTTTGTGTAAGAGCTATAATAATCACAGAAAACATTTTACTATATTTTGTTAGTTTTAAATACAGCTGTTAAAAAGAAGTGGAGTGCACACAACAAAGCTAAGTACACCAGGAGTCTGAGCTGTGTAAAAAAAGTGTTTCAAAATTCACACAAAAAAATATAGCAAAAAAGAATGTGGTAACGAATCTGGTAGATTAGAGAAACAATGTATATCCATTGACAGGGCTCTGGCTTGTGAGAAAAAAAATGGGTTTTTTTTAATACTCCCCGACATTAAGCTACCGGTATGATCAGGGACAGTCACTTCATTTCTCTGAGCTTTTGTCTTCTTCCTGCCTCTGTCCTGTCTATATAGATTGTAAATTCTTGGGATCGCTTCATATCAGAGATGGGATACTAATCTCTGAGTCTCTACATGTTATTAAATACAGATATTAATAAACAATAAAGGAACAGACTTTCTGATATTCACATTGGATTAACTATTTATTATTTATTAATAATAAAATTAGCTTTTAATTCTTTTAAGAACTAGATAAATTCTGTTAAGGTGAAATTAGAGTTGTAAAGAAGATAGAGATCTCCAATTGCAAGCTCTTCCCGATTTCCTAAAAACTGAATGTTGATTAAAACAACATCTTTTTCAGGTTAAGAAGAACTCTCCTTGATAGCTTTCCTTGCGAAAAATATGCTTTAGCTACCTAACGTAATGCTTGATAACTTAAATGCATTCCAAATTAGGTATTAAAAGCATAAAAAGCACAGTTCTATAGGCAAAGCTTTATTTGCAAATGTAAAGAAGAAAATGGAGAAATACATTTAAAAACAGAGAAAAAAAACCACCTTTGTCTATTTGGTGTGCATATTTGTAATCACAAAAGTATTCCTCTGGAAAACTTAAAAATCTCAAAAATAATGCAGAAACTGTTTAGAATAAACTATGAGGTGGCAATCTGAAAGTAACAAGGTATTCTGGATTTTTCTCCTCTCAATTTCACTGTAACTAACCGAAGGAGCATCTGTGACCGACAAAAAAATTTTTCCACAGTGGAATGAAGTGGAGCAATGTGATGGCCTGCTTTGACATCAGCACTATTAATATTATTGGATACTTTTAAAAGAAAGCATTTAACAAATGCTGCCCCTTTCCAACAAAAAGTGACGTTCGGTGACATTGTTGCAAAAAAGAGAAAAAGAAAAAACAAGCTCAGCTTAAGATTTCATAAAAATGTTTCAGAAAAGGAGAAGTTTCATATACGCCTGGAATAAACATTTGACTTAACACTGTGCGCAGGCATGTGGCCTGGCATACTAAATATACATTTAATTTAAAAAGAAATTATAAGTTTCTACAAACTCACAATGAACTTATCCATAATAACAAACATACCCATGTTTGCTGCATCAACAGTTTGTGGTGTCTCTGTTGACAATTTCTGAAGGGCCTGTTCACCATCTGTCTTCTCTGATGAGCTGTTATGTCGAGACTGCTGTTGGTCTCCATCTTCAGCAACAAATGAAATTACACCTAAAACAAATAGACACCAGGTGTTACGTTAGCCGGGGCATTAGCTTTATAAAACAGACTGCCAGACATGTATGAGTATTTCCTCAGTTCAAAACTAATGAAAAACTAAGTAAAACTTCCCCTCCAGGTGTCAGCCATCCAATTATAATTTATGGTAATAAAAAATACATTTTGAGTGAGTCCAAGGAAATTAACTATTTTTTCTCCCAAAAGTGTTTTTCTACTTACTGGAACTAAAAATCAGTAATAAGAAATACAAGCAAACACATTTTTCAAAGATTATAAAATATGGCAGACAATAATAGTATCTTTCCTTCCAGCACAATTATCAATGCATTGTCTTGATTGTTTCTGTTATTTTTTTACATCACAGTGTCTCATTCTACTGCTATAAGATAATAAATGCAATAGTTAAAATATTCCTGTCATACATTTTTGTATTGTAATCAAGTATTTAGGGAAGATAAAATACATAGAGATTGTAAAAACAGGATTTTTAAATTGGAGTGAAAAATCTCTCCAGTTAAAAATGCAGATTTCTATTTGATAATACAAAATCTAATAAAAAAATCTAGTATGTACATGGTTCCTTTAAACAGCACTAATGTTATTCTGGAAGATTTGATATACCAGTTTTAAATAATCAGGTTTTGTTTCTTGCATTATGTGCCTCCGAGTAAGAATTTTAAATCTACACAACTTCTTGCAAATACTAGATATCATTACTATTTTATCTAAATGACTGTCCCTCAGTATTTCAGTATGTTCTGGAGAGTTTCAAAGCCGAAAGAAATATATGTTGCAGGTTTAATTCTTGCCTCATATGTGTGATGAAAAACTAATTTGAGGAGGTGACTTATTTTACGATATTATACAGTAAGAAATTTTCCCATTCGAGATCATTAGAATATATGTGAAATGGTCTCCCAAAGGGAACTTATGCAACTGTATCTTATTAAGGGTTTGGGAAAATTAGTCATAGTGGAGCTATTTTAATTTGAAACGGAGAATTAATATCATTTTATGAGAGTCCCAGAACAATTTGATTTGAAAATACCTACATTCAATGGTATTTTTTGTTTCTCCAGCTTTGAGTGGGATAGATGTGTGGTAACAGATCACATGGCAGAGAGGACGTGCTGTGCTCCCTGACTAGCTGAACTATACATCTTATGAGCAGACACAACTAAAGCTAAATAGCAAGGCTCACGTGGAACCTGGAAAAGGGAGCAGCGGTAAGGGGGAGGGACGGCACCACACTGGTCACAACCAGCTCAGGAAGCCGCCGTGACTCTACCAGCCAGGAGCTGATCAAGCTTGCTGTACACATACCTGCACACACCCATCCCATTTACAATCCTCAAGGCTTAACTTTCTTCCCTCAGTCACACACTTATGCAGAAGGCTGCATTAAACCTTCTAGTTTAATTTCATTTCAGGAGAGATCAATCTTAATAAAATGGCCTCACGGTTAGGTTTGATAATTATATTATGCTAGAAGGATGTTACTCTTAAAAAAAAAAAAAAGAAAGAAAAAGAGGCAAATAAAACATAACTGAAGTCAAATGCTACCAGGGAGTCTTAGAAAAGCAACATTTGTTCATTATATGCTCAAAGGTAGCTTCACGGATTTGATGGATGGACTGCCCGGCGGGTGAGGAATCTGTTGGACGGTCACATCCAGAGGGTAGTGGTCAACGGCTCAATGTCCAGATGGAAATCAGTGACGAGGGGTGTCCCTCAGGGATCCGTATTGGGACCGATACTGTTTAATATCTTCATCAATGACATAGACAGTGGGATCGAGTGCACCCTCAGCAAGTTTGCAGACAACACCAAGCTGAGTGGTGCAGTCGACATGCCTGAGGGACGGGATGCCATCCAGAGGGATCTGGACAAGCTCGAGAAGTGGGCCTGTGTGACGCTCAGGAGGGTCAACAAGGCCAAGGGCAAGGTCATACACCTGCGTCGGGGCAACCCCCGGTATCAATACAGGCTGGGGGATGAAGGGATTGAGAGCAGCCCTGCCGAGAAG
>NW_008795695.1:17286756-17289808 GCF_000699145.1 Aptenodytes forsteri | reverse complement strand
GCCCCATCCCTGGAAACATTCCAGGTGAGGTTGGACGGGGCTCTGAGCAACCTGATCTAGTTGAAGATGTCCCTGCCCACGGCAGCGGGGTTGGACTAGATGACCTTTAGAGGTCCCTTCCAACCCAAACTGCTCTATGATTCTATGATCAGTTGGCCATTTCAAGATGACAAACACTGACAAATTATTTCTGCTAAGGATTACATTGAATCGTTACAGGGAAGCAAGGTTTATCATCTTCACATTGCCACTCTCTTTTGTCTCTGAGACACAGCAACTGGGTAGCACAGGTATAAAACACCAAAGTTCAAAACAAAACCAAAAAAATGGAAACAGGTGTGTACTTAAATCCAGAGAAAGGAACTATATCATTTTAAATTAAAAAAAAATAGAATCCCAAAGTTTCTTCCCTCTGTGAAGAAAAATTATAAAAATATAAATATAATAAAATAGAAATAATTAAAAACAAAACAAAAACCATTTTAAATGGAAAATTTTTACAAATTGCTAAAATTAACCACAGTACAGAAGCCAGAAATTGTGTCCAGATAAGCAGGAGAGTGATTGCAATTTCAGGAAATGATCAAATATTTTTTTAAAAAATCTTCAAAGACAAGGTAGATGTGTAAGTACAATAAAAAAATAAAACCATTATGGAAAGCTCAGGGGAATAAAGTCTGAAGAAAATGCTCAAGGTATATAAATATTGATGTAAGAGGACATATTTGATGGCACTAATAGCTAATGGATCTTAGGATAAATACTGACCAATTAATCTTAATGTTGTGTCTCAATACATAATCCTCGTATAATTTTGGTTTAATGCAGCACAATATAAGAAAGAAGTAAAGTGCAAGAGAAAGTCTTCACTAATTTTAAATACCATCCTTACTATCAATATACTTGAGAAATGTCAACAATTATAAGCAAATGAGAAAAAAAATGCAAAATTACAGCTTTAAATTTGATTAAAAATACTTCAGTAAATGCTGAAAAGCACTAAATTCATAAATTCTAAAGCATCCTTACAGTAGAGAATTTTTTGTTTCACTTCATTTTAAAATTTATTTTCGTTATAGTCCTTGCTTCCAGTGACAATGGAGGGTTTTCTTTACCAATGGTATTTCAGAATATTGTATTGTGCATATGTGTGCGTGAGAGAAAGAGGGACAGAACGTGAGTGTTGACAGTTGAAAAATTTTTATTTCATCAGTAAGTAGGGCTATGGTAAAACAAACTGACTTTTTTGGCTCTGAAAAAAACATGCTCTCAAAAGCTTCAAAATAATGGGCTGAAGAACTCCGAATAATTAATTTTTATTTGCAGGAAATCTTGGAACGCTTGAAAAGTTCCAGAACTGTAAATTGCTAATGCTCGAAAATATTTCAAGAGCTAACAGGAAAACTATGGTAACTAAAAACTACTTGAATTGCTAAACCACTGTGCTGATAATCCGGCAATCACACAATCAAAAAATCAGTGAAGAATTGCACTACAATTGCTGACACTCAATTTTCTTTCTTTATGGAAAACAGATCTCAAACAAACAGAATTAATAACAATGAGGTTAAAATCTTGATCAATAAAGGTGACTGGATTGATGTAATGTATTCAGGTCTCTGCAAGGCACTCAATTAAATCTGTCAAAGTATTTCAATAAAAAATAATCAGTTTTACTACAGATGGCATACATTTTTAAACTCACTTTATCTGCTTAATCTTAAAATATTCATAAATTGTCTTTCATAATTTTCATGGGCACCAAAGTGCTAGTACTGGCTCAAAGCTATTTAAATTTTTTATTATTTATTAGGGGAGAAAAAAGAAAATCATTGCTGGCAAGAACTGCAAATAACAAAAAAAAGTGTATTAATTTCAAGTCAAATATAGAATGCAGAATCCTTATCAGTGAGGATACTTACTACGTAGTATGCTCTGCATGACTTGTTTCTTTAATTTAAGGCGGAATGTTTTCCTAGGAAGTATAATATTGCCCTAAGCAGAACGCTCTCCTGGTTCAGGAGTGAATGGTGCAATCCAATGACCACTATTGGAGATTAAGATAGTTAATGGTACATAAATATATGAATTTATTCAAATTACAGGCTACAAAAAAATTCCAGTCAAAAGGTGTTTTGCAGGATGGGAAAAAGATTTTTTTACAATGAAGAGTAATAAAAAGTCCTTAGCACTCTATGAAGTAATAAAACACACATTTGAAAGGTGCAGAAACGCTGCATCAAAAATGACAGATTTAAAATAACAAATAAGCACACTTTCATTTTTTCATAAGGTTCTGCTGAGCTTGGCTCCTATGTTACGTAAGGGCTTTGATACAAGAAGTTTTAGTCTTTCGGCTGCGAACGCACTGTCATCCTACAGAACCCACTGTTGCTTACACTGTCTTCAGCAAAGGCAGCAATATGTTATATTACCTTACTGATGCTGCAAAGCAACTGATAAATTATAATTTGTTCATGAATAACAGTCTCCAGTGTTTGGGTTTTGTTCTTGCATCTATTTGTTCAGTTCCGACTTTCAGGTCTGACATACATTATACAATGATGTAACTTGTCAAAATATCATGGCTGACAATTTTTAAAGCATAAATTCAAAAACAAACACGTCACGTACATGACAGAGATACAATTCTCACTGATTCAGTTGCCCACAGAATTACAGCACCATTAAGTATTTTAGAAAATACCACTCCTCTTCTCAGCTGTCCTTTGGCATGTACACATTTCATAAGAAAAAATACTAAACTCACCAAAGCAACAATACAAATATTCCTAGAATTATACTGAAAATGAATAATTAAAAATGACATAAATTGTGGAGGTTTTCTTTTTGCTGATACAACATTGCTTTAAAAGGTTTCTCGGTCAAAATGTCGGCGTAAATTTTCTAGCTTTACTATCCAGTGTTTAAACATTTTATACAGCTTCAGTGCACATATTAAAAGCAAAGCCTTGTTTTATATTGCTTTAGAGAAGATGAATCCCTCTAAAAGGAGGCAGGCTGGTTTATTTCCAATAAAATTTGTAAATGC
>NW_008795695.1:17280807-17286572 GCF_000699145.1 Aptenodytes forsteri | reverse complement strand
CCCCGAATCCAATTAAGAAACCAAGAAATACTCAACTTTTTCCTTTCTGTGCAATTCGAATGGACTGTTTGAAAGATGTGTATTGTACATGATTAGTTCTGGTGCAGAGAGATGATAAAAGCCCACAATATCCCAATATTTTAAGTGGAAACAAGAACAGAAGGCTATGTGGCCACGGAATTCATCACACAAATCTGAGAAGATATAGAAATGTTTGGCTTGTGGTTTAAATATACCAACATGATCTTAACAAGCATAGGTCTTGGGAGGAGGAGGAGGGTTTTTTATTTTTTTCTGATCTTTTCTGGCCAGTGAAATCAATGTATAGTTGCTGCCTCAGAAAAGTTCCACAGAAGAGATAAGATAAATTAAAAAGATGAGTGTAATTTCTGTAAGCTATAGCTTTGGCCAATTTTTCTTCTGGCAATTTTTCTACTGACAAAAAAAAGATCTTTACCATAGGTTACAACAAAAATTTATAATCTCTATTTTGCCTAGGAAAACCTCTATGATGATCTATGTAAATTCTAAAGAGTTTCTGTAAATCCTACTACTTGTTGGTGCACTGGGACTAAATAAATTGCTCCCTGCACCAGTGAAAAGGAAGCAGAATAAGCTTTAAGACTCATACATAGGAGAAATAAGCAAGCGGCAAATCCTGCTGTCAACTACCATTCATACATGGTTTTCTGGCATTTAATGAAGAGGTGAACTGTTTTATTTATAATTCTCACTGTCTGTTCTTAATGTGACAATGAAACCATGATATGAAAGGGCACAGGTGTATGCAACTCCAACTGCACGAGGACAGATAGAAAGGGTATGCTGAGGATCGTCTTGCCAGGCAGTGGCATGTACAAAGAGAGCAGCCCTTCCTCAGTGAACTCCAGTGATCCAGCAGTGGAGGTATGCTAGAGCCATTCACGGTAATCAAGCAACCAGAAGATCCTTCTAACTTTGTCTTTATTACAGATGAATTAGTCTCAATATGTTAGGATGTCTCAGCTGAGAAGGAAGCGCTTAAAGCAAAGGTACCGACAGTTGCTGGAAATAGGGCAATGGCTATGAGAAGGTACAGAGATGGTCTTCCTCCCGCATGTGATTTTATTACTCCATTGAAATTAGAGTGCTCAGCAGATCAATTTACAGAATTCCTCTAAACAAAGAAATGGCCAGTATTTTTTTTTTTAAATCAGATGTCACACAAGAGTTGAAGGGAAATACTGGTAAACAAACAAGTTTAATCAACTCATTTACAGGCCAGAATGTATTGGCATGGTCTTCACCATCTCATTAAAATTGTCCTACAGCTCCATCTGACAGGTCATGGCCTGTAATATACTGCCCTTTTTCCTCAATGTAAGCTTCAAAAACTCAAGTAGCATGGAAAAGTGCTGCCTACTAAGTACAGATATACTTAAAAAATAAATGAAAGGTGATTCATAAAATTAGAAAGTTCCTATCCAAAAGCTAGTAAATTTTTGTGGATAAAAGGACACTGACTGTAACAGGTGTGTATTTTTTGCGCAAGAAATATTCAAGCATTATGAGCTTCGGTCTATTCTGGAAAAATTCTGGTCTATTCTGCAGAAAGCAGGAATAAGAGTTTCATAAAAGATAAAGTAATATGTAGAAGATGCTTTATCAAACCTAAAGGAAATTGCTCTATTAGAAAACAGATTGCTGAAGAATTTTATCTGGTGCCAGAACCTTCTGTGAGATGTTTATTAGCTATTATTTCTATGTTAAAGCTGTCATACAGCTACAAACCAGCCTAAGCATATAATATTAGCCCTCTATTGGAATGCTTCCAAAAGGACTTTTGAAAAGAACTGGGCCCATTTTTAGCTTCGCAATCGTAAATAGCCAGAAGGAAAGCAAAAGAAGTGTAATTTTGCAGCCATATAATTTTGCAACAAAAAAGACTTTGAATGTAAAGGAAAAATGCAGACCATTTGCTCAGCACAACAATTTGTATGGTAAAAGTCCTTTTAAAAGAATTTCTTTTAATATGACAAAAACAGCACTAGAATACCAAGGTTACAAAGTTTTATCCTTACAAGTTAGGGAGTTCTAAACTTGAAATCATCCATCAGCACTATGACAGAGTCTTCAACTAGATATCTAAATAGTTGTTCTTTTTTCCCCATAGGCTAAAACTTACTCACTCTGTGGATAGCTTTTGAGCATTGCTTTTTATTATCAATCATTCAACATATTTGCCCCATGGATTATTTATTCCCCTCTAAACAAATTCACCAAACTGAATGAAGAGTACCTTTCTTTTTGGGTGTTTAAATTGTCCTTTACCTGTAGTATCTTGAACCTAGAAAGGACTAAGATTCCTGAGTCCTAATTAATTCCCACTTGAATCACCTACATCTAATCTGTGATCCTCAAGCTTCAGGCTGGCTGCTGAAAAATCCTAAAAGTGCCAAAAATTCATATATATCTCAGCTTTGACAATAAAGTTTCCCAGGAGCTGAAAATTCTGCTTTGGGGAACAAATATGACTTCCCAGCCTTGCACGGTATGAAGCAGACTGACTTCCATTCTCCTTGAAGCCACAAAGTAAGCACGTCCTAACTGATGTTACCTTAGATAGAACACCTGGTACTTAGGTTTATATCACACCTAACATCAGACAGCAAAATCAGTAGCTGCCTTTCAAACCTGTGACAGTGGCCTTTCTTCCCTCCTCCTCTCTCCCTCCTACAGCAGCTGAACGATCAGAGAGCGTGCACAAATTTCTGTGACATAACCGGAACTGTCCCTGCTCCAGAGGAAGAATGAACATGATTTCCTAAGGTAGTGATTAAAGCAAGCGCTGAGCCAGGGGGTGGATGGTAGAGAGCTGAGCCCTGTCTCCTTTCAAAGGATAACTTCAGCCTTCTATCAAGTTATTTTAAAGCATAAAATAAATTAACTGTTTTCTGAAAAAAGAGCGTTCGTGGCTTCCCAGCCTTTGAAGCAATAACTTTTCTGTCGGGTTAGAGAGACTGACTGTTCTCTCTTTTTCTCACTCAGTGAACGTATAATACTTCCAAACATAATGGAAACCATTGTAATAGAAGTTAGGGGAATGACAGAACACAGGAGAGGTCGATCTGATCATGCCATCTCTGTCCCTTTGAAGGCATGGCTTTTACCACCTGGTATTAATTTGCTGTATGATAGATCCCTTGGAACCTCTTCTACTGAAACTTTCAGCACATATAAAAGAATTGGGGATTTTCTATGCCAGAAGATAATATTCCTAAATCTTTAAAGCCTGAGAAAAAAGGCGTAAGTTAAAATATAGTTCATCCTCAGTATTTCCTGGTGAACATTTTTGATAGTCGCAAATTTCATTGAAATCTGACTCCTATTCAGAGAAAGTGAAATTTGTCTCAGGGCTACAGATTTAGCAAGAAGGCACTGCAGTCTTCCTGTGGCACTAGGCCAAGCCTTGTTACAAGTATTAATTTCTTTTCACAAATCACCTGTGACTTGAGATGGCATTATTACTTACATTTTACACATCAGATACTAAAACCGAAATGGCCAAAAGAGAAAACTAGTTTGGCATCCTCAGGGACAAGACTTAATAGCTTTTTAATGTTGAAAAAACAGCTGTCATTAATCTCAATTGTCTAACAAGGCAGCAGAATCAAGTGTTTGGAGTTAAGAACCCACAAAATGAAAACTATACACTAGGCATTTGGCATTAAGAGATTTATCCAATATCAGGAATCCTTTTGTTTAAGAAGTTGTTAAAATCTAAGTTTCCTGAGCACTATTCAGTAACTTTAAGACAGTCTCTTCTGTTCCCGTAATTCACTCCCAAACACACTCTCGTACTTTGCTCTGCTGAGAGTTACTACAATAGCTACTCTACAAGGAAGAAAAAGACTGATTGTACAGCCTTATTCTCACAATCATGCTTTTCAGGTTCTGAGGTGAAGAATGAGCACCACGGAATTGTATAATTATTACTAAGCATTTGAAAATTATGACATCTGATTGTTAAAAAAAAAAGTTTAAAAAAATTCTTTTCAGGACAAAACATTAAATATGACACGCTAATGTTAGTTAAAACAAGCAACAATACATTCCTATTGTATCATAAGAATACCAGTATAAACATGGACTGATGCAAACTATTTGCAATTAATTTTAGATATCCCTAGCCTCTACACATCTCGAAGAAGGAATCAGGTTCACTACATTCTATGTATGCACTCTTGCCTTGTGGTCAACAAACTGAACTTTAATCAAGGGAAAGAATCAAATTCTGGTCTCTGCCTTTAAATCTTTGATTCTAGTAGTGCTAAAATAACTACAGCTATTCAACAGGTTTTGGAAAATTAAATTTAGACCCAAGAACTTGGTGATAATTCAAAATCATTAACTCCTATTGAGTCAATTTTCATGGGACCAATTAAATGCATGAAGTTGCACATATGCTGGCATTTTTTAATGACCGGATCACATTTTTAGCAGTAATATACCTTTACAAATAAAAATATGAGCCAGCTTAAAACCCAGTATCACCAGTAATTATAGCCTTACTTCCAGAAGAAAGGTTATGTTGAACAGAAATGTAAGCATTAAATGTAAACAGATTTAATCTGCTAATTTATAGGGGTTTTATATATTTGGGTTCTACATTGTACCTTGAAAGATTCCTCGTCTCCACGGAGATACACTCAAAGTATAAGCGACTGTGTCACCTGGTTCTACAGTAATAATGGGTGCACCACCCACCATTGAAAGATCTGAAGACACCTGGCAAAGAGAATTCACAAAGAGGAAAAATCATCAAAAGCAAGTTACTGTTGCAAGAACGCTACAGACACAATATCCATTCTACTTGCTTTGAAAAGTAGAGTATGGTATAAAGTATACTAGTGGTAAGTCCTAACTTTTATGCACATGAAAAGAATACATACTGTAAGAGTAGTGCTGGCATATACAGATCATATCAAGCACAAATTTTGAAGTCATTGCTCAACGTGAGTAAAAGTATCTCGCTTAGACCATGAACTACATACGTATGTGTAGTTGCACAGTCAGGCCCTTAATATTTTACATGCATTTTCTTTAGAAGTGTAACAATGAGGTTTAACAGCAGTGATCCATCTAACTAGATAGAACAAAGCAAAATCCGAAGTGTTGTTTTAACATCAATTGCTATACCTCAAGTGATATTAAACCATGCTTTTTGATATGTCGTATTTTGTAAATGACACGTATGTGATGGCATACACAGTAACTATTTGAACAATGAAAAGACCAATACAGTTTTGATATGCTGAATTTTAGATTTTGTAAACTATAAAGCTGATTGCAGGAATATAGGCTGAGAGTATTTTTTAATTGCATCTCATTTCTTTGTCACTTTTATAAGTTTGCTAAAGACAGACTCTATGATCAGCTGCTCATGGAAGAGACATTCAAGTCTGAGGCATTACCAACCACAGCTGATGATTATCTGCTTAAGTCACTGGTTGTGCAGAAAGCCGGCAGGCGGACTGCGTGAATGGCTCTGCTCACACCCTCTCTTCTGTTACCTCTGCCACTGGGTGGAGCAAACTACTGCCGAGTAATGGTATTTCAAATTGACACTGCAATTTCTGCAGCGGACATCTGACTACAGGTGACGACTTTCCACTGAGGCATGGAGTCCTTTTAAAAAATATTTTCAGGATATCATGTAGTACTATAGCATGCTTGTCGTGGTTTAACCTCAGTCGGCAACTGAGCACCACACAGCCACTCACTCA
>NW_008795695.1:17269734-17280592 GCF_000699145.1 Aptenodytes forsteri | reverse complement strand
GTGCGTTATCAACTTTGTTCTCATCCTAGATCCAAACCACAGCACTGTACCAGCTACTAGGAAGGAAATTAACTCTATCCCTGCCAAAACCAGGACAATGCTGTAATTTCTTATTACATTAAATAATAAAATTGTCTCTGTGTTGTTTAGGTGAATTTTGAGTGCAATCACAAGTCAAGTCAGAAAGGCTTGATTTTTTTTTTTTTCCAGTTTGTTTATTCATTTCATTAATGACTACAGCTAGCCTGTCAAGCATCTAAGCGGAGACTTGGATTCTATGAAGATGTCTTTTGCAACAGTAAAAGCATTAGATGCACGGATCATTTTCTTCCTCTCCAACGTTGCCTTTTTTTTTTTTAAGTAAATAAGTTTTATTCATATTTTCTGTAGAAAAAAACAATTCTAAGACCATCTTGTCTTCTATTACAGCCAATCATTGCCGATAACATTCGTCCTCTCTGGGGTACTTATGTTAATATAATCCTTTGTTCGAGTGCTAGTACAATCTGGAATTTCTGTTCCAAGTAACAGAGGAAAAAAAACATAAGGCAACAATCTTCCTCTTCCCCAATAAATCTGCATTTCAAGCTGGGTATTAGAAGTCCAACAACCAAAAAGAACAGGAGAAGAGACTAATTGTCAAGAAAAAAACAGGCCAAAAAGAGAATGATGGAAAGCTTTGTTGGAAAAAAAATTGAAAAAAAAAAATCTAACTATTAATAACAAACAGAAAGCATAGGAAAAGAGGGGCTGCTACACACTGAGGATAGGGAAGTTTCACTTCTGTTGGGAATGAGTGGAATGCACCTCACTCAAAAGAGAGAAGCAGCAATATGTTTTATTGAGGTCAATTAATTCGATGGAACTTCACACAAGATAAACAATAAATTAGGCATGATCCTACATTTATGGACTACTTCATCTCAGTTTACAATGAAGTTAGTAATACAGACGAAAGTAAAGGCTAAGTACCTAAAAAATAAGAATAGGATAACAGAAGTAACAGCAAATGATTAGGGATAGAAGTAAGATTAATTAAAATGACATTTTTTAAGGAAAAAGTAACATGGAGCAGATGCAAAAGTAGGATAAATGTGATTAATTTAAATTGGATAAAATGCAGTAGGGTAATACAGCTTCTGTCAAAGACTGGACATATCAGACTAGTTTCTACCAAAAAATGTCAAAGTAAAAGGAACACTACTGGTATAGTTGACTATAAACATGAAACAGATATGGATTGCTGATGAATAAATATGGACTGGAAGTTTGATGATTTTCCATCATTTAAGAGAAGTTTTGGATACCTTTCCAAATAGAGTAGTGAATTAACAGAAGCTACATGATTTTAAAATGATGTTGTTAACCTTAAGGACCTGACTGTATAACCAAACAGGAAAAAGTTGATGATAAGCAATGAAGTAATGATAGTACATACATGGGCACTGTTTCAGTGTTTGAATCCAGGTGCCAATATCAAGAGACAAGAAGGAATTCTCCCTTCCCTCCCCTGCATCAGATTGGTAAGATTGCTCGGTTTTTTGCTTTGTTCTTTTCTTAGTGTTGGACGTGGCTCACTTCCTAGGATCATCTGGGATGTTTACATAACAAAGGCACTGCTGTTTCAGTGCTCAAAGACACTGGTGATCTCAAACTTTCCCACACTTTTCCAGAAACACGTTACAGTTGTCATCTATTTTTGCAGGTCCCATATTTTGTTGTAGAGCTAAGAAAGATTTTGTGTTTCATGGCATAGGAGTCATGTGGATTAAAAGTTCTGTGAGTCTATCTAAACTAGATATTTACTACATGACTGCCTGTAATTCTGGGGGGTGGAGACCTGCTGATCCTTCTGGTCCCGTCTAGTATTATATTTCTACTAAGCATTTATCGAGTAAGTCCATTTTCTCCTTGCATGAATTATACACACACACATATATGTATAAATATATATACATAGTGTGCTACACTGTTTCTTGAGGAGGGTTCTTCTTCCTTTTGTCAGTTTTTTGTTTAATAGGGATGGGATGAGAGACGGGCAATGGACAGGTAATCATATCTGCTTGTCACCCCACCTTATGAATTTCTTACTGGTCAGAACCACCAGAAACTAACAGTTCTCAAATTTGGCTAGATTTAAAAACAAATAAAAAATTGGGCACCTACTTCTGAAAAGTATACGCTTATTTTCTCCACTGAGCTGTAACCTACCCCTGTAAAGGAAGCTAATATTTTCACTCCTGGATAGAGCCCGAAATGTTTTTTCCTTGACAGTGGATAGCCTTGCCATGCATACTTTATGACTGAACTCCATCAGTGTTCACAAATTAGGCAATTTTCCATGGATATCTGAAGTCTGATTCATGCTGATCCCATCTATAAGACCAGAAAGGCACTTATTCTAACACTTTTTGACCAAATAACTAGGAGTTTAGGGCACTGGCCAGACCCGTAGATCTTGGAACAAACCCCTTGGCCCCAGTCTGCTCAGATTGAAGAAATTAACTAAACATCCATAGAGAAAATATGTCTTACTATTTTACTACTGGCCTGGTTATATGATTCTCCATTCCTTTTGCTGGCTCTTTTAGAGTTCTGTTGCTGGGTGCCTACTTCCTCCAGTTAGACAGAGAACCCAGATGGCTGTCTAAAACTGTGGATTTCAAGGCAAGAAGTGTCTAAAAGAAAGCAACCAGCAGCTCAGAACTTTGTCACCTCTTTTATTCCTATTTATGAAAGTTTCCTAAGGCACTGAAGGGGTTGTTCTTTCACAGTATGAATTTAACCATATAAATCCTCTGAATCTCTTTATTGTTGTTCAAAAGACTTCCCAGGGCTAGGAATAACCTTGCTTTTAACAATCTAGAATCATACGCATGAGCTTTTGTGCAAATTTTTATTATTACATGCATATATGACAGGTATAAAAATGATACTGTTTATATTAATTTAAAAGCTCAGTTTACTTTTAAGGTCTTTTTTTCTTCCATCACCACTCTAATCCTTAATGAAAGCAAAGATTCATCTTTACATACATTCTGCAGAAATCATGCTGGAATGATAGATCTGCAGATTTCTGATTTCTCTTCTGACTACTTTAAAATAACTGAAGTACATATTTTGAAAAATTCAAAAATTATGCTTGACTACAGTAAGCATTTAACATGGCTGTTGTAAATTCTCCCATTTTCATGAAAACTCTAGAAGTTAGGTGCCAGACATCAGAAGCTAGTTTACAGATGCTAGCTTTCTAAATGCATAGTATTTTCCCACGAAAAATCATTCAGTTTTTCACTGTAAATTGTTGTGCATCTCCACTGCTCCCTTGGTAGTAGATGAGTTCATCAGTAATTTATAGAGAATGGAATCCTTTTGTAAAGACAGAGGTAGACTTGTTACCTTGAGATAGCTCTAGTTAACTCCTTATCTCTGTGCATGAGCTCTCTCTTCATAATTTGTCATTCATTCATTTGATCTATTTAATCTTTTCACCTCTCGAGCTCTGGAAATCATTTAATGCTACTTGAAATGTTGCTAAAATTTGTCAATTGATTTTGCTCTTTATGCACCTCTAATTCTCCTTCTTTCTTTCCATGGGTTTTCCACTGTCCACACAGTATCTTAACAGTAGCTGGACTTAAAAAAAAAAATACTCTTTTTCCACCTGATAGTGTTCTTTCCCCCCCTTGTGTCTAAAATTTAGTCTTCTGTGGAAAGGAACCTGGGGGTCCTGGTGGACAAGAAGCTCAATATCAGTGAACAGTGTGCTGCTGCAGCAAGCCGGTTGCATCAACTGGCTGGGTTGCATCAGCAAGGGCATCACCAGCAGAGATAAAGAAGTCATTATCCCACTCAGTGCTTGTCAGGCTACACCTGGAATGCTGTGTTCAGTTTTGGTCCCCGCTATGCAAAAAAGATGTGGACAGGTGAAGGAGGGTCCAGAGAAGGGCCACAAAGATGATCAAAGGACCGGGAAGCCTGCCATATGAGGAAAGGCTGAGAGAACTGGGTTTGTTCAGCCTTGAGAAAAGAAGGCTTAGGGGAGACCTTATCACCATGTTCCAGTGTTTAAAGGGTGCCTCCAAAGAAGATGGAGACTCCCTTTTTACAAGGAGTCACATAGAAAAGATGAGGGGTAATGGGTACAAGTTACTTAGGGGGAGATTCCGACTGGACACGAGAGGACAACTGTTCACAATGAGAACAAATCAGCCATTGGAATAATCTCCCCAGGGAAGTGGTGGATTCCCCAACATTGGACACTTTTAAGATTCAGCTGGACAGAGTGCTGGGCCATCTTCTCTCGACCATGCTTTTGCCAAGAAAGATTGGACCAGATGATCGTTGAGGTCCCTTCCAACCTGGTATTCTATGATTCTTCCTGCTAATGCTTTGGTTTAACAAAGTTTCTACTAATTCAGTTATAATCACACTACTCCATAAATATACATGCTTCTAATGTGCTACACAGCCCAATCCCAGAATTTTAAAATTCTAAATAGCTTTTTTCCTATCAGTCTGCCTTCTGCAATCACATTTCCCAAACTCTTCCTAAAGTTCTCATAAGAAGGTGTATCCTATTGTCCTCTCCCATATGTACATCCTACGTATGGCTTCACAGCTGCATGCCAAGGTGAAATCTGAGTGCACATTGCCATTTCATGCAGTTTTCCCTTCGAGGGTAGAAAGACAGCCATGGTATGCTTCAAAATGCCCCAAGTCTAAATGATCAGAGAACTGGGACTGCCAGGTAAACTACAGTGCACACTACCCTCCTCCCATCCTCCCCAGCAAGGACACAAACAGCTTCCCTTAGTTCTTTAAGGTGTTAGGAAGATTGTAAGAAGACTGTTTTAAGTTATGCAAGCCAAGCCAAAGAGCTGGAATTCTTTCTATCTCTGTTTTCAGAAAACACAAAATAGGAAATTAAAATACAAAAACTTGCACATCTGAAATGACAAACTACCCAAAGAATTCAGAAATAAATAATCTATCAGCAGTACTGTACTTAACATTTTTTCTAGTTATACACATAGTTTCATGAATACTATTTATGCTGTAAAGCAATTAGGATAAAAAAAGAGATTTCCAAACACAGGTATGAAACCCAACAACTGATTACTGAAGGCTTCCCTTATGATCTGGAGTTTCAACTGAGCAACCTTAAATCTGAATGCCTGTTTCTGTATCAGTTTAAGCATTGCTATAACTTGATGCTGAATCAACTAATCTACGTTACTATCTAAACCTTTGTGCCAGAAGATAAAGTCATAGTTCCGTTCATAATTTTGCCAAATTCACAAGCTCAAATATGCAGCAACCCCCCCACACACACGCATTGCTTTTGTATCATTCTCCCTGTTGACTTTCCCTTACTGAACATCCTAACATAATGTACTCCAGCTTCTAACACGCACTGAAGGCTTATGCCGTCATTGCCACTACTTCCTCACCCTTCTCCTGTTTAACTGCTATATATTGAATTGTGTTTCCACAATGAGACAGATCTTGATAAAAATGCATTTTTAAGAAATTAGGCCAAAATGGCAAAAATACTGGAGCTGTTCTGCCTATTTTCTAGCTCTAGTGAGATATAGTTAAGCTTGAAGGGAAACAACTTTAACAAATTGATGTTTGCTCTGTTGTGTTCTGCTGCCAGAATCCAGTGTAAATAAAAACTAATGGACAGACTAAAGTTTCGCTCAAGTACTTTCTGGAGTGAAAGTAGGAATGATCTTAGGATCACAATAAGAACTTTTGGGTATCACAATTCCCATTGCTTTTGGAAGTCAAGAAGATTCTGCAGTAAACTGAACTTGTGGGAGTTACTCGCAGGGGAAATTACTAATGGCCAGTTACTACTGGCTGTTCCTGTAACATCAGACTGGACTCTCTTAAATGACTGGAAATGCAAGAGGAGTTGCTCAGACAGCCAGCAGAAAGGATTCTTACACTATTACGGCTGTGACCCCCATTATCAAAAATGTTGATGTCTTTTTCTTTCATTCATGTTCACATTCTAAAACCTTTTGGGATCAGACACTGACTATAATGAATATTAGAGTAGGGTTCTAAAGTGCACCCAAGAAATAGTAATTTCATTATTTCTCTGGCCGTTATAAATCCATGTTAAAAACTGTACATAACTGATGCTGCCCTCAGTCTGCTGCCACCTTTCCTACTGCAGTCATTATACTCACTAGTATTCTCCATGCTGCTCACTATTCCTACTGATACGAATACTCACCATCTTACCATTAATGAATCACTCCCAGTCATTAATCTTTATAAACAACCCTATTTGTCTCTGCTATTTAAGTCACTCACACCTTAGGAGCTCCAGTCTCCAAACAGTGCTCACAACAATATTATCTCCTACCTCCAACATCTTGACAAGGTCTATGGTTGTAACAGACATCACTCGCTAGTTACCTTTTATGTATTCCTTACATTGAACTTTGGCTTGCTCTGATGGCTACCTGATTCATCAACTGTGTTACTGAGACTAACTAAATGATCAACCTCAGATGGGAAATGGATACTAAATGTGCGTGCCCATACTCAAACATGCACACCAGGCAATTTATGTTCATATCAGAATTCATACCAAGAATCCTATTTAATATAGCATGAGAAGGGTTCACAGAAGTTTGAGGTTCCAATATGGCATGTTGTGTAATGCCTGTCTGCTTAACTATAGATATATTACACGTATACTAACATAATAACAATATATCCAAGAACACTCAGAAAGTGAAAAAGATGAAGAATGTAAAAGTACACATAGGAAAAAGTCCAGAAATTTCAGAATTTGATAAGAATAACTTCTTGCAAAGATTTCGTAAGTGTAGAGGAAGCTTGGAGTGAGGCAATAAAAGAATTGATATCTCAAGCTTTAAGTCAACTTCCTTATAAATATTAGAGAGGGCACTATTTCTTATTAGAATGCATATTTATGAGGATTGTATGTAAGAATGACACAATTTTAGTCTTAGATGTAGCGTTATGTAATCTTACATCCTATAATAATCTGCAAAACCATGTTCCCAAAGGTACCTGAACATGCCTCTCAAAATCTGCTATGGGTCATTATTGTTAGGCAAATAGATTGTGAAATAAGAAAATAGGGCCTAAATAGGGGCTTTTCTATCAACAAAAAAGTTCTGATTTACAAGCTATCCAAAAGGAGTCAAGACATGGAATTACTTCCACCAGTTAGTGGGAGAGGCAATCCATTAGCATTTGTCCTAATTTGCAAGGAGGGAATGATGAACAATTACAGATACATTAACTGGAATTTAGGGGAAGAAGTCTTACATTCAATGAACTGTATGTAATTTAGAAACAATCAGAGAAAACTTGAAAGACAAAAATCTTGTCCCAAAGGTATCCCAACAGATATGAGCATGCCAAGATAAAAATAGTGAAACTGTAGCACTTAGGGATGATTATACACAAGAAAAGAGTAAGTACAAGATATTGTACATATCAACAATATTGGTGCACACAGAGTACATTAACTGGAAATGTTTTGGGGAGAGGTGTTCTCACAAGCTCATGACAACCATGGCACAGGACAAAGGAAATCTTGTGTTCCACACCCATTCAATACCAAAAAATTAAGCTTCTTTTAGGATGGAATCATACCAAGGGTGGGGTTGGATAGATATACACATACACACAGTATTTATACACATAGAAATAGATATTTATACACATAGAAATAGATGGATCTACACAAACACACACACAGAATTTATTATCAGGCTGGAATAACTAAAGTTTCTTAAAATATTGATCAATTTAAAGCAGCTGGAAACTATGTAACATTGCTGATTCTCATCTACAATCTTTGTGAGCATTCTATTGCCAAAAAAACAATCATATTTATATTAATGCTGTCTTGTAAAAACTTTCCTACTGGTAGTTCTTCCATTCTTGAACATCTTTCTAACTTTCCTGGGCATAACCATTAGAAAATACACCAGGTGACCTAATTAAGAAAATACAGGAAAAAAGGAGTTTGATAGCCTAGTAAAATAAATTGTCTGACACTACTTCTTCTTAAGATCTCACAAGAAAATAAAGTTAATTCTCTTGTTTTATAATGTAAAACTGTGTTGATAACTAATAAAATACTTTGGTACTACTTGCATTTTCAAAAAAAATCTAATAAAGAACTAACACAATAAGTGGAAATGGAATAGAACTTCCAATAAAATTTCTGTATTAAAGCCTGGATCCACATACCATTATAAGTCCTTCAAATTCATAACAAAATTAGATGCTTAGGTATTGTTAGAAAGACAATGTGTGACACAATTAAGAAACAGCAAAGCTGATCAAGTTGGTGTAATATTTATCATGCAATCACTACAATTAATTCAGTGAAGAAATGATGGCTTTCAGTAACCACAATTTTCCCCAAACCCACACAACGTATGTTCCATCCTTTCACTATCACTCAGAAAATGTAGAATACCACAATGAAACCAAAATGTAAATTATTATTAAAGTTATCATTGTGACCCTGCAGAAAATTTGCTCAAATCAGTCCAACTCCAAGGATTTAGTTTTTAAATGATAGTATTCTCCATTGTCTTATACCTCAAGTCATTTACACACAGCCAGAAAGTATAAATGCAGCAGATTTGTAAAATATTACAATTTTGATCTAATTTATCAGTCAGAGATTTGAAAACTCATTCTGCGGAACTGTAATATAGCTATTTAAGATGAATAGGAATGGAAAGCCCATCTTCAAAATTATAGTAAAAAAATCATTTTTTCCAGAGTTGAATAACCAAATAAGCATAATATCAAAAGTGTCAGCTGACACTTCAAGCCAAAGTGGTAAACGGATGTACAGCACTTAATCAAACATACTTAAATTCCACTATCTCTTTGTATAACAAAGTTAGACAGTAATATGTTCAATGTTTCCACTTGAAAATTGTTTATCAGGTCTGTTTAACAATATTGACAGGCTCTACTTATAAAAAGTTAATGCTCCTTGACACTAGGCCAGAACTGGGTCTGTGACAGTCACTGATCTGATAACCAGATTTTTTTCAATACTGTCAAGAATGACAGATGTTTCAAAAGAAGCCCCCATTACTTTCCCTCATCCTCCTTTCAGTGTATACCTTGCAAGTTCCTGAGTTATTAGGAATTCATTTAGTTCTTGCAATCACTTTTATTTTGCCACCAGCATGTTAAAACACTGAAATAAAACATCTTTGCATTGCACTGAGTATACTCCCCAAATAATTCCTGCCTGTTCAGCTGCAATCTGGAGTTCTACATAATTAAGAGTGCTACATAATCCAGATTCGTAACCCAGCTAGGCCACCTGTCAAGACCACTAACCTATCTCAAGAAACAAATCAGACCGAAGATCTTACTATACCCTTACTTGATCAAACAATTTCACAACTAGTAATCACAAAAAAAACCTGCCAACAACCACAGTTACTCTTACATTCTGTAGGCCTTTGTACCATTCATTATTGCTATGAAGAATGCTTTTTCTGTAGTGAAGCCTGTTACAGAAGTTCTGGTAGGCAACGTGGAAGCCAAAAGGATTGAAATTGGAAGGACAGATAAAATTAGAAGGATTATGGAATACACAGATTTACTTGTGGTTAAAGAATACAAACTTGATGAGGGTATAGGACCTTCAGCAATTAGGCTACTAGAGTCGCATGGAATTTATTCTCAGGAAATGTCACATAAATTACCAAACAAGACTTAGCCTATTCAGGAAAGCCCCTCATTAAAGGTGTACAGTATATAATTTTATCATTTTGAGACATTTGTTACAAATACCCAACCTTCATGTCATTCTTTCATTGACATTGTAAAGATCTAAAATGGATATATAGAGGATAGAGAGAGAAATGCATCGAAGAACAGGGGACTTCATAGTTTTTTATTATGTATTTATTCTACAATACTTTTGGAAATTACTAACAGTTTGTATAACCTAATACCTGAAAGGTAATTTAACTGAGCCTTGAGATTCCTCTAGAAAGTTTACTTTAATGACATCTATTTTGAACAGCACTGAGAAAAACAGTTACAGAGTTTTATATTTTTACTGCAAAACCAAGCCTTGAAAGAATTAGGCACTTTTATAGCTGAAGTTACTATCAAAGGTGTCATTAGAAGCAACCATCAACACACCAGACAATTACTTATATCCAGCAGAGTTTTATATAAAAATCAAAAGAAAATGGTATAAAAAATTTTGTCATGAGACTGACAGATTGGATTTTATAGAAATACTTTACACTTTCTACCTTTGTAGGATGATTTGAATCTAATTTTACAGCCACTAAAATCCACTTACATTGCAGTCTCTAACCTTATATGAATTCAGCAGCAGAGAAGGATGTATTCTCTGGCTGACGTTATATATGCACAAATTCGTTACGAATTCTGTTGTAATGTTTTTTCAGACCCCGGAGTAAGTTAATCACAAGAAAGACTATTTGTTGTAATATCCCCTAGAACCAGCCATGAAGAGCACAGTGGCAGTATTTCCCTAAGCTTTACACATCAATCAGTAGAAAATAGTTCATAAAACATTCACATTTTTCAAGGAATTTATGGAAATTGTCTTTCTAATCATGGAAAGCTTTGTGGGCACTGAAAGTGTTTTGCTTAGCATTTTTAAATGTAGACTGGAGTCAAGCACATGACCTTCACTGAATCCCAAAGGCACCTCTTCCCTCCCTGATTTTCTTGATACATATTAGTGGTTGCACAGACAAGCAAACCACACATACAAAAATTATCGCTGCTCCAGACATGACCACTCTAGGTATGTTTGAAATGGGAAAAACATTACTCAGGG
>NW_008795695.1:17269356-17269721 GCF_000699145.1 Aptenodytes forsteri | reverse complement strand
ACGGAGAAGAGGAAAGAATTATTTCCCTCTTCCTCCTCGCAGACATAACTTTCAATGGTCACTTTTGCAGTAGTACCCTTATTTTAGTTGAAGCTATTAGATATAAACAGTGAATACTGAGAAACAGGGTAGCATATATACAATGTAATTAATTTTTTAACGAAATGAGTTTTTATTAAGTTTATACTTTAATGTATTCAGTATTAAAATGGAATAGTGAAGCTAAATTTACACCTCAAAGGCAAAATTACCCAAGTATTAATTCAGCTGAATTAATTATTGCTAAGTATTCATTGTGCAGTAAATTGTTTATGGACATGCCTGTAAATTATTATGCTCGTCAGCTACTGGCACATATTATACGA
>NW_008795695.1:17252235-17269346 GCF_000699145.1 Aptenodytes forsteri | reverse complement strand
TTGATACAGGCTAAGCTTTATTACTTCAGCAAATGAATTACTTAATGTTTTTTAAAAATATCAAGTATGTCCCAGTTTATCTCTGAGAAGTTACCTTGTATAGTGGATACATTCCATCAATGGAGGATGTACGGGGCTAATCAACCAACCAATTCAATAATGAAGATATTCATTAGCCAACAAAATTACAAAAGATCCCGTCAAAAACATTTCTAAAACTATTACTTTTTGGGTTATCTTTGTTCTGTCTCCACCAAAGCTGATAAGATTTCCTCCACCTAATCATCAACTTAGCTAAAGGACAATATGGTAAAATTTCAAAGACGCTGGATTAAAAAGGAGAGGAGTTACTGGGCTGTCAGCAACTGCCCCCAAGAGAAACACTGACAAAGACAAAATCACAGTCTGTTATGCTCTGCTTCACAACAGACTATCCAGAAATTACAGTAATCAGGCAGGACGGACTGAACAACAACAACGAAATTAGTATCACTTCTTTTTCCTGTTGCCCTTTGTGCTATACACTTCTGAGTAAATAAAGTTTATTTTGCATTTCTAGCAAGGTTGTTGGTCACAGTTCCCTCTTAGAGGAGGTTTTCCCCTTTCTCCTAATAACTACAGATAATGGTGATCATGTTCTGGATTTACTGATTAAATCCCAATTTACAGACTAACCCTTTTGGAATTAAAAGCGAGTAAATGATCTTCACTCACTACAGTAGCGCAAGACACTACGTGACATCTGCTAGAGAGTGCTGGAAGTGATTAATATTGTTTGCTTTGTTGAGGAGACAGTTTCCAGACACTGGTAGGTTTTGTAATCATGCCTTTTCCAACAATTCCAGCCCACCTTGCTTCAACAACTGTTCTACAACAGTTTCTGGGTAAAAACCTAGCATAGAGAATACACATTATTCACACTGATTAATTTATTACATGCATACAAGCATGAAATAGCTGGCCTTACTACTTTTCTCCCAAAAGTCCCAGAGCAAAAAGAGCACACACGGTTGGACTGTCAAGTGGTACTTCACAGAGGCAAAATAAAACACAACAAAACAAACCACCAGAAAACCAACCAAGCAGACGAGAAAACCCACCCAAAACCCAGATTTCGGTACCCAGAGAACACCCTCAAGGACCTCAAAGTTCAATCAGACCCAGCTCACCCTGGAATAGTCACAACTGTCATAAATCTGTTTAATGCAATGTTTCTGAAAAAGACATACAATGAATAATTTTAATGCATTCATTTCGAAGTTTGATATTTCAGTGTCTTTCACTTTCATTGGCACAAAAAGTATTGAGTTCACACAAAATGGGAAAGCAGAGGAAAGAGTTCTGTTGTCAACTTTCAAAAACATTCACTTCTTTTAGAGATAAAAGTACAAATGTATTAGAAATGTAAATGCATTCACATCTAAAAAGCTAAGATTGTTGAAAAGAAAAGTGTCAAAGCTGGTGATGCCCAAAAAATACATTTCCTACTTTGTTTGGGGGTTTTAATAATGAGTCAAAAAATAGGAACATGAAGCTGGACCTTTTTATGATATACAAAGTTTATTAAATATATCCTCCTGTAACAGTGAAAGATTGGAGCCTAGCAAGAGTTTAAGGAAGGATTTTGCGTTGCCATGAATTCCCATCAAACCAATAGAAGAATGCTGCTGGTACATACGTGATCTCTCTTTATAAAATAAGGTGAGGCCACTGTCTAGAAATACCTGTCATTTTGAGTAAAGCAGCATTTGGTGCTACTGGTACCAAGACTGAGAACAAAAGATCACTCATTTCACAAGTCCACACTAGTTAACTAGTCAGATTTTACCTTCTAGAATCTACATTCTCCCCTTTTCCCTCCTTCCCCCCAAAAGAAAAACTACAAAAAAAAGCCCCAACACCCAACCCCCTCAGTTCAAAAATATATATTTAAATATGCTGACAATTTTTAGAGCACACTCTCCTGCCTTGTTTTCATTGATTGAGCCCTCCTAGCAAATCGTATACAGCCATAGTATCTAGATGCTATCTACTCTAGATTTAAATGCCATAATAGAGTCACAAAGATGGCTTTTGTTGAGCAAGGTCCAAGATGTTCTTGCTCAGGAACCTTCTCTGCAGCTGAAAAGAAAAGCAGAAGTCATCTTTTTTGCTCTAATGTACATTCTGCCTCTGCTGGCATATGACATGGGGTCCTATACATGGATAAGGAAGGTGAGGACTACTACTGAAATACTTTTTCACTTTCAAAGTAAACATGCAGACAAGATAAATAGTAGGAAAATCGTGCAGTTACAGTAATACAACAGTGTTTTTAAATAGGAAAATGTGTTTGTGTAAATACAGTTATAAAATCTATTTAACTAAAACAGTGAAAAATAATAATGATTATATTTAATAGTAAAAAGATCTTCTTGAGCGGGGAAACTAACAAAACTGTATTTTCTAAGAATTTATATCTTATGTCCCTCCACTGAAATCACAGCTACCTCAGCACCTCCTACTCCACCTCCCCAGTGACCCATTGCCCTTCAACAACTCCAGTTTGTTATTTCCTCTAAATTTTCTTTCCCATCAGCAAACACATAAAGTATTCCCAACTTCCTCCAATATCCCTGAAACAACAGCTGGGCAAAAGACATTAACTGCTATAACTTGTTCCAAGAAATGCAAGCACTGACTGGCCAGGCCATTAGGAACAGAGATATAGTGAGCTCATGATGCAATCTTTCCCTTAGTAGGATAGTAATTTTTGTCCTTTTCTTGTAATATTCCAATGCTTTATGAAGATTTTAGGAACTCTGTATTCTCAAGCCCCTTCTCTGATTTCAAACCCGATGGAATTGGCCACTGGTTTCAAACCAGTGGAGGAGGAAGGGAGGAAAGATTAGCAAATGAACAGAGTGCAATTGTAGAAGTGTTGTCCCCTTAGGAACCAGACTAAAAAACTAAGAAAACTTTTTCCATGGAACTTTCAGTAAAATCATACACTGTCTCAGAGACTTCCTGACTATAAACATATCCATACACTATAAACTATAGTTAGATATAATTTCTCATAGATACATTAATTTAATAGTAGTATTATTACAATTATTACAATTACAATAATATTTACTATTGTAATACATAATTCATAGGCCCTTGTATAGAAAAATAGTTGTCACATTATTGCAAAAATTTACCTTGTACGTTAATTTGTTTTTGGTATAATTGGGCACCCATAAAATTTTTCGAGTGACCTTTCTCACTTGGCAATCTATCACAATATGATCCTGTGCCAGAGGTTTCTTCCCTATTCCCTTAAGGCTAAAGATGTTTTCAGTGCCAGCTGTATCATTTCGCAGAATAAGCTTTCCCTATGACAAAGAAAGAAGAAGAAAAAAGAAGCGTCAGCACTGTAAAAGTCCTCTTTGGCTGCCAAGCCAACTCCTTTAGTCTATTAATCTTAAATCCAGGCAACAAAGCATCTTTACAAGGAAGTGTTCCTGTTGACTTTTCTAGTTCTTAAGTAAACTCTGCTGTTAAACAGAGAAGAAAACTAAAGAAACAAAAGCTTTTAAGTTTTCTAAATTAGGAAATTTAACAATATAAAGCCTTCATACTTCTAGATTTTCTACCTCTTGGCTTCTTCCTGGAAAACAAATATCCAAGAAAATATGTTCTCATGCATCCTTATTCCTCATGTAAAATATAACTTTGCTCAATCATTTCCACCTGTCCTTCAACTACAATGTTCTTCATAATTATTTGTCATCGAAGGATTCAGGGCTTTTGACTTTTTAATACTGAGTTTTATAGTACTGGATTCCTAAACTACATTATATTTGGCTGGTAATGCATGCAGAAACTAATGTTTCACAGAACAATTTTTTTTCTTTTTTTTGTCTTTGGCAAGTCACACATTTGAATAGCAACCTGCAGTCAAAATCTCTCAGCTAGTATACAGGCAAAAATACGTATACTGCTTCTTGCTAAAGGTGTCATAGCCTTTGCTCTGCTCTTCATTTTAGCATTCATAATAGTGATTACTCTGATGGCAAAAGCAGCTTCTAAGTAGTGGCTTAACTTGTAACAGAAATTATTTTATGAAAACAAAGTACCCATCACATAAATTCATTTGTGATGTATGCATGCAACGAGAAATACTTAATGGTACTACTTCATTACTTAGGTAATGAAATACGATTTAATATATGTATTTAAATTCAAACTAACACAATGTACATTTTTATGATCAAAGTTCAGAATCTCTACAGAGTAACTGGTTGTTTCATTAAAATGGAGGGTTTGATAGAAGACCAAATAAAGGAAGAGCTAACAAAGGGTGGTGAGGAAATCTATCATGTCTAGTCTTAAGCTTTGCAAAGTTAGTTCCTTTGTTTTTTCACTTCAGCTAGTAGGCAATCTTTCAATTTCTGACTCTCAAGCAGATGCTTAACGTTAGTAACTGCTTAAGCACTTTCCTAATTTGGACACTGATGTAAATTTTATTGACAGAAGCATCCTTTTCAAATGTTGAAACTAATTTGCCTCTTACCGTTGTTATGCACTCAGCAATAGGCTTGAACATGAGAGGATACAGAGCTGTTTCACCTGATCCCACATTTATTAGAGGAGGGCCATAAAAACCCTGTCCTTCCAAAATTGCTTCAAGTTTCCAGTCCTGGCTGGACATGTTACTCTGAAATCAAAGTAAAAATGTAAATTAGATTATGCATTTAAAGCTCTTAACATGCATTTCAGCTTTTACTTGCAGTTAGCATCAAATCAGAGCACAGTACTCATTTTCCCAAAGTACTGTGCTCAGAGCACCTTTGGGGAGAATAAAAGTGTATTTTAAAAATGAATTAAGCTAATAGTAAATCCCTTATCCCTGGCAGCCTGAGGTACTGGTATCAATACTATGATACCAGTATATTCAGCAAGAACGCTCATTAGAAGAATATGTAAACGATATAGCTAATGGTCAAGATGGAATTTATAAGTATCATTAAAAGCATTTACAAGTATCTTTATGGTGCTGTTTAATGCTTGCCAAAATTCTGTCCCTTTTGCATCTGTAGAAAATCTTAGTGTACCTCTTTGAAGTGCTGATGTGGTATACTAGCATATATTGCCTCATTTGGCTACTGACTATATTACAAGATCAGCCTTGCTTACAAATTAAGGACTCTGTCTCCAAAGGAGTATTTACAGTCCTATCTTCTCAGAAACTGGTCTTTCAAGAGACTAATCTATTTTAAAGAATCCCTGTCCTGAGTAGCATGAAAGCCTATTTAAGAAACATGTTTGTCTTGCATCCAGATGTATCACAAGACTGCTTGATTATGGTAGAAAGTAAGATACTTTGTAATACATGCTTAATGGGGCTGCATAAAAACAGTAAAACTAAAATGATGCTATCCAGCCTCCTAATATTTGAAGGAACCAGATGACCAAACATCCAGTCTCCAAAAAGGTGAACATTCATCTGAAAAAGAAAATAAACTGGCATTCAAGAACTAACACCTGCCTTGCCAAAACAGAGAAGATTGATCTGATTTATGAAAAGAAGAAGTAATCCTTTGATCCATAACAGCCTTTTTGCATGGAAAACTATATAGAAATGTCAGAGGTGAACAATGGGGTTTGGGGAATAGAGATGATACTTCGATCCTTGTTTCCTTCTTTGAAAGTCTCTCAAGCTCAGCTATCTCAACCTCAGAAACTAAGAACCACCACCTGTGGTCATCAGAGCTAACCCCATGGCATGGCACAAGACCTGCAGTATCATATATCTAAGGTTTGATTAAGATGTATGATTAATGCTTAATTCTTAGTTGTTAAGAGGTAAATTTCCTAGTTGAGCACAAATGCCTGTTTGGAATGGTGAGATTTGTATAGTGCCTCAGTTTTTCAAAATACTTCCATCACTGTGGTCTCCAATTCTGTAATAACAACAATTACTTCATCTCTGGTAGAAAACATGGGGGGGGGGAAGTAATTAACTGGTATCCTCATGCTGAAGACAAAATGAAAAAAAGGCATCAAAAGTTTATTTTTATTCTCATACTTTTTTTCTCCACATCAGGAACAACTTTATCCTTTTGAAAACCAGCTTGATCAGTTTTAAGACTTTCAGGTCATCACCCTTTGCTAATCTACTGTTTTAAAAGGTGGTACAGCGGAAAAATATCACCATGATTGTTTTGGTAAGGAAAAGAGGAGGACAGTCAAAATTTGGGGGCTTAAGTTGTTTTATTTTCAGTGATTTCTAGTGTCATTGGTATCAGATGCTTCCTTTATCCACACTAGTGATGATTACCCCAATAAGTATTTCTTCTTAATCTCGAACACAAAAACTTGTCAGCTGGAGAAATGCAGTTGACAAACATGGTCACTTTGAAATTCTTCTATAACAAATCCTTCTAATACAGCATGAATTTGTCAAAAATATCTTCTAACAAAAGATATTAAGGTCAACCACAAACATTAGAAAATAAAATATTTGTTAAATTCTACTCCCTTGAATTTGTGCATTTACAAACAGTTTTAATTACTTAATCATCTAATTCCTACAGGATCTCTGCTTAATGCGAAATCTTATCTGAAGCCTGTTAAGTCAGTGAGAAACACAATTAATGCTAAGGGAGTTAGAATCTTTTCACAGGATGGTAGGTGATTAAAGCCAAGGTACATAATAAGGCTGCATGTATAGTATACCTCTTTCACTGGAGAGGCTGGAAGTGAATGATGGAACAATTACATGATTCTCATGCTTGCGAGTTATTCTGGTTATTCTTATTCTGGTTCTGTCACTAATTCAGTGTGTGGCTTTAAGCAAATCACTTGACTGTTTTATTTGCTCCATTTATAAAGTGTTCCACCTACCACACAGATGTTATGACAGTTTGCTAGTGTCCACAAAAAGTGCTTTGAACACTAACTATTAGGTTCAAGAAACTAAGTTTAGCAGGTTGAACAACCCCATACCTCAGTTTCACTCTCTATGAGCATCTGTCTTCCTCCATAGAGTATTTCAAAGTTCAGTAATTTGAATGACAAATATAACAGTGCTAACTAACAACGTAAAAGTATGGAAAAATTTCTGATAGATGCAGAAGCTCCAGCTAGAATGAATGTATATAAAAATGTAAAGTATCTAACTCCT
Organism: Aptenodytes forsteri; assembly: GCF_000699145.1. Lineage (NCBI taxonomy): Eukaryota > Metazoa > Chordata > Aves > Sphenisciformes > Spheniscidae > Aptenodytes > Aptenodytes forsteri. Next base: position 17,262,193 of record NW_008795695.1, on the reverse strand, counting down.
TACCAGAGTAACACACATTTCTTATACTGAACATGACAGAAACCTTGTGAAAAAAATAATATGCAATTGCAAAATTAAGCTTAGGATGTAAAAGGACAGGAACAACTTCACACTTTTATATTTGTTTGTTCATCAATGTTTGATTTTGAAAATTTAGGGCATAACATTTAGAGCAGACTTTGTGACTATGTGCATTCATTCCATAGACAAGAGACAGACTAACAGAGATACACATTCCCGCTCTCACAAACACATGCATACACACCGACAGAGTATACGCTCCAATTGGGGTGCTTTTTATTTCCTTCCTAAGAAAACAAGCAAGACTTAAGAGTATAGGAGCATGACACAGGCATGAAATTTAAAATCATACATTTAGGAACACTCAGAAGTGAAAAAAAAAATAATCAAAATAATAAAGCAAATCTGTTTAGAAACTCTCTATTTAAAGGAGGTGGGAAAAAACCTTACCTTTCTGTGTTATGTAACAGCTGTTTTTCAGCTAATGTAACATTCAATAAATCAATGTTTAATAAACAATATATGAATATCTTAAAATCTATGTGTAAGAAAAGATAGCACAGTGATATGGTTTCCTTTCATTTTCTTTACTTTTTTTTTCTTTCTTAATGAACTAGTTCCTTGTCTACTTTCAGTATTTCACAGAGTATCCACAGTATGGTCTTTCCCCAGACCTTAAGTCTCCTTGTTTGAATCTGCCCCCGCTATTTGTCTACAAAATCTCAGAATAATTTTTCTATAAATTAACTCACTGCTATTCTTCAGTGTTAATATCAACAAATGGTTACATCAAGTACAAACCATAGTTCAAATTTCAGTAAGTATTTTACCATTTTTATCTCTTAAAGAATTTTTACCCTTTCTCTCGCAGCTTAAGCTCCTTCCCTATCATTTTTTCATATTTTTTTTCTTTTAAATCAGAAAAGTTCTCTAAATTTTGAGCAATAATTTTCTGAGGGAGCTGATATCTGATATTCCAACCTATACTCCGTCTTTACTTCCTGGTCTTACTTGTCACGTGTCAAGGGTTTCAGATACAAAATAGGTACGATAAAACTATACTTGGTATACTGCATATGCTTGCCATATTTTTTAAATTGTATGTAATCTAGTTCTTCTATTTTACTCCTCAATATCTCTCCTTTTTTCCAGAAACAATACATTTATTCCCTAGATTAAAGAACTCCTTTTTTTACTTTCAGTGTTATAACATTATTAAATAACAGATTAACAATTGTGAGGACAGAAGTGAAACATTAGAAATAAGCCCATCAAATCAATAATTTACTTTAAGAACTGCCAGAAACTATTTTTCCCAATAAGCTTTATATTATGTCCAATATGGACTTTGAGTAGTAATACTCAAGTCAGTATTTACGTGCATTTGTACATTTTACAACTGTAAATTTTAACAGTATTGATCTGGAGTCCAGTTTTTAAAAATCCTGAATCTTAGTTTAGTTTCTGGTAGTAAAGTGAACTTACTATTGGAATATTCTGAACCACTGCCTGGTAAGCTGGAGTTAGAAATTCAAGCTCTGCTTCAGCATGGTCTGTATTCACTACACATTCAATCTCATAGACACGAACATCGCAGGAGGACTTCAGAAGAATCTGACAGTGGTAGCAACCAGCATACCGAGGAATGAATTTTATAGGAAGCTCAACTGCATCACTTCTATCTAAAAACAAAACAAAAAAATTGCAGTGTTGTAAAGCTTTTAAGAAACATTGAATTCACAAGCAGAATCTGGAGAGAGTTCCAATAAACTGTAGGAGCGTCTCCCCAGCAGTACATGCAACAATTTAAAAGAAACCATAGAATTTTAGGACTCTCATCATATAAGCCTAGCCAAATTTTTATTTTCCTAAAAAAAGGTATATTTAAGCATCTAAACAATATTTTCTATTGTTTTTAGTAGTGCACAGAGAGACGTACTTTAAAAGATCTATTAAATCTAGTAGAAAAATTTAAGGTGTATGAATTTCTGTAAATATCAAAAAAGTATAGTAGTTACTATACTTTTGTCAACACTTACCATGAGAGATATCAGAGACAATACAGTATATTTGGCTAATAGTAGCCCCAGCAATGACTGGAATTCTGGTAAGATTAGTAGTTCTCATGAGAGCTACTCATTAGACTTCTCCTATGCCCAATTTTGGATGGAACGTCTGAGTTTCCAAAAATGCCAGGGGTGTCCAAGTTGGAACAGAATCATGAAAAGTCCCATTTGCCCAATCCACAGCATGTAGGAAAAACTCCCCACAGTAATCTCTGGAGTAAGGAAGAAGCAATACAAATGCTGTCCATCTTTGGACATAGCAAGGTCTAACAATTCTGCTGCAAAGACTTCCTCCTCTGCTCTTGCTTACAGAAAGGATCAGACTCTTTCACGGTATTTTAAGCCCTTCACTAGCCCTTGTAGGACACTTTCCAAAGGAGAAGGGAAGGCACATGAGGAGCTCCAGTGACTGGCCATAAAAAGAGTTCCCCAGTCCAACTCTCCCAAGAGTCTCTAAGAAACCTGAAAAACTACATGAAGACTGCAGCTGTAAAAACTTCACTGTAGTTTTATACGTAACAAAGACTGTTTCTTTTCACTGTTTTCCAAGGTTAGAAACCAACGCCTAAAGTTGGAAAAGATAATGAGGAAGGTCAGAGACAATGTAATGACACAACAGAACCTTACAGATAAAACTCCAAACAAATTGCTTCTCCCTGAGGGAGAACACCTGACAAATTCTTGTGGAATTTCCCTTCTTCTTCTTCTTCTTCTTCTTCTTCTTAATTTGGCTTTTTTTCTGACGATACGTATAACAAGTGGACTCAAACTATTCTAATATCTTCAATGACAACTACTGAATTTTGAAAGTGCAATCAATCTTTATTCATGATGCTGCTCATTCTGTTTCACAAAGTGGTGCTCCTCATGTATTCAGTTCTCACCTCTCTGCAAATGAACAGCAAATTGAAGCTTTCTTCTTGCCTTATGTCATCACGACTTCAGTTTTTTCACAAAAATAGCTCAAGTTCAAGAGACGAATCATACAGAATGACATTATTAATCTTTCAACATTACTAGGCTACCAAAAAGATTATAAATTGCACTTCAGGTTTAACCCTCTCTGAAATAAATTAGTTTGTTCTCTTTTAAAGACAAGATTAATGGCCTGGTAATTTTTGAATTATTACTTTTTTTTTCTATTTTGTCACTAAGTTATTATCCCCATTGGCTATCTTCTACAAAAGTGATCTGAGTTTGTCAGTTATGCAAGGAATGAAACTGTCTTTTCCATTCTTCAGTTCATTAGTACAGTCCCTAATTTTCTCTGTCTACAAGAATTATTTTAGGATGTTGAAACAAAATATTTACTTAAAGTCCAGATTTGAAATATTGCATTTCAAGATAAAGTAGATGCTTACAACGTGTATTTGAAGAAAGACAATGCAGTGTACTGGAAGCTCAAAAATATTTCTGCATGAGTTTTACTTTCTTGCACTAAATGGAAACTGTAATTACTAATAATTAGGGTTATCTTTCACTGAGTTGGACCCATTTTTTAAATGCACACTTTCAAAGAGAAATGCCTCCTATAGAAAATTTAAAAAGAAAAACAAGAAGAGTCTTCCTACCCATCCCATTCCATATTTATAATATTTAGTTTAGCATTACTTTTGTTAAAATATTTATTTCTTATGCATTAAAAAAATACATTGAAGAATAGGTCAGTTGAATAATTTAAATATTATGATCAATTACAATCAATGAAAAGGAAAGCAAGCAATTGGTGATGTTTATTTAACATGATAAGTATTTTATGCAATAAGACATGGTTTCTGAAGTGAGACAGGATCTCCAAATCAAAATTATTACAGAAATCACTTGCCTGTGATTTATAGGTGAAGGTTGGTTTTTTTCTGCAAAATGTTTTTTCATGCTAATTTTAAATACCATAAGGTAAACTGGACTTAAAAGTTTCTCAGCTTAGCATGTTTTCTTCTTTCTCAGTCTCATAAGATATTCAGCAAAGATTAGTCTAGGAATTAATTCAAAGATTTAATTAAAATAATCCATGGGGTCACAACTGGCCTAACAATTTCTAAGACAAAAGTAGTAACGGTAAGCAATGGGCAGCATTTATGTTATTTCTATGTAACAGGAAGGAGAGCCTGCATTCATGGAAATGAATGAGACTGCAAGCATTTCTCCAACAGTGAAAAGTCAGGCAGAACAATACAGGGGTTTGCTACAGTTTCCTTCCCTAGACAGGATAATTTATTGTTTGATGAGGAGATATTTCATGTGAAATAGGCAAACAGTTTTATTTTATAGATTTGTGTTAGACAAATGCCTATGGGAAACATTTACTTGATCCTGAATCTGACTATCTGAATTGGGTTTAGTTGTGAGACAGTTGTCAAAACAGGGGTATTTGCAAAAGCAAAACTTTTGGTGTGTAATATCACCATACGTTCTTGGAAAGCTAAATTACAGCACATAGGTGTTCGTCGTTCTCTGGCAACTGCCTGGCATCTTGTGCCATTTACTTATTGCAAAAGACAATCTGATCACCATCTGGAATTAACAAGGTCCATGTCTTCTGGTTCTTAAAAATCTTACAACTCATCATTTTAGATCTGCCTGACCTGAATTCAAAGTTAATCCTCTAACTGCATTAGCCAACAAATAGTACCTTTCAAAGAAAAGTAATGACAGTTCTTTTGACATTAAAATGTAAGAAAAAACATATTCTAGAGATTAGTAATAATGGCACTTAGTAATCGCTGTTTAGCCCTATTACAAATTGTGGGAGGAGGGAAAGAGCAAGAATAGAAATGCTGTTCTTCCATATCACAATCTGTTGGCATAATTTCTGAAGGTAGGAAACTATGGGCCTTCAGCAGTTAGTCAACTACTTGCACATTATATTAGCTTTTATTCAGCAGTGATGGTTCTATCTATTTAGAAGCTCAAAGCTAAATTTCACTTATCTCAGCCTCTGACACCACACGTGTCACAAACAACTGGTTAAATTAACCTGAAGACTGAATTTGCAGGTATGGACTCCTAGAAGGTTAAACAAGCAATCACATTGAAGAGTCCAGACTCTTCTGACTTCTGTTTATATATCGGGTCTTCAAATGAGCTCATCTGAATTAGAACATCACTTTACTCAGTAGTCTTGAAAAAGCAACCACTCTTTTATATCCCTTAATGAGTGCTGATATGTTTTGAAATTTTTGCTATCACTGTGTATGTTTATTTGCTGATTTTCTTTCACTTTATCTGAATATAACAGATTTGTAGAAGAGTTTCTAAAAAACCTACTAACTGTTTATTGGTCCTTTTTTCCACTTAAATACAGTATATCATTACACATCTAAGCAAACTGTTAAATACATTCGATCAATTCGAAAAGGAAGATCTACTGGGGGGAAAAAAAGGAATGAAAGCAGGTTTTCCTTAATTGATTTAAAAATGCAAATGGCAGAGATTTTTTTCAATGTCTTGTCGAGAATACTCAGCAGCCATGTTCATGTATCACATTCGGAAGCCAGTGAAGAGCTGTGTGGCACTACAATAAAGTAGAACAAAGAGTTTCTTGGGGGTTGGTTGTTAATAAACATTGTCCCTTAGTATTTCTAAAGAATACTCATAAAAGCTTTAGAAACAAGCAGGCTACACAGTCACTATGTCAATGGACAACTGGAATGCTGCCAAGTAAAAAGTTTGGTTAATACAACTTAAGAAACATAGTAAAGCTAAGGTGCTTTCTTAAGTCATCCAATGCATAGCCCCTACTGAAAAGGATTAGCCAAATTATAAAGTATTACATTGAGAAAAATACAGTAGAGTAATAATTCAACGTCTCTTTATCTAAAATCACAGACAGCTAAGATCTCTCTAAAACTTATGCCCAAAATTTACAAATATCAAAAATTTCAGAAGTGATTCTTCATGACTGGAAGAAGGAAGTGACTGAGACAAGAAATTTAAAAAACAGGCAACAGAGGGGAAAAGAAGGAAGATTAAGCAAAATTTCTTACAAACAGAGAAGAGAGCTCAGAACTAATAAAATGAGTACACTGAATGCATAAGTATTACATGGAGAGAATCAAAGACCAAGTTTTTATACCACTTAACTGCAAAATAGTAAGTTAATGCAAAATTAGTAGTGAAGGCTTAATGCCAAAAAGATATAACAAGAGCTAGCTAGAGACTTCCGTAGTACATGATAATACACATTCATTTCTTTTTGCAATCTAGAATTCTCTACGGAAGGAAGTTTTCTTTTTAAAAAAGAGAAAAAAAGTAAGCCAGTAGTTGTTTTAACAGAAGTCAGGAAGAAGCCACAACAATCTGAATAAATTAACTGCAAGAAAAATTATCAAGAAAGCAGAAAATTTCTAACAATTCTTGATAGTTCTGTAGAGAAAGCTTTTTCATCCATTCACTGGGGAGGAAAGAAAGAAAAAAAAAGAGGGCTGTTTTTGGATATTCTTTGCAAGTATAATAGTAGGCAGCCAGCATTGTCAAATCCTGTAGTAAGAGGCAACAGAACTCTGATATTAGCTTTTGATACTGAATCTAAATTAGATAGCAAAGTGGAACAACATTTTTTCATTGAAAATGCATTGTGGACTTTTCTTTCTTCCTGGACAACTTTAATGCTGAAACAGTACAACCTAGCCACAAAAAATATGGTTTTAGTTTTATTTTCCTGCCTAGGTTTTTTATGTCTATCTTTACAAACTAGGAAAGAAACTAAACCATATGGCATGACTAAAACCATTCTAGGTACATGCTTGCCTTAGAAAAGTTCAACAACATACATGCTTATAAAATACAGTAAGTGTATATTGGGACATACTTGCTTAGGAGCATATCCATTTGAAAATTAAAACCTTACCATTATTTTAAAGAACTACACAAATTTATCTTTACTGATGTTATACATAATTTTATCATTACATGGCAACTGTGGTTGGTATTTGGTTATTATTACAATTCATAATATAAAGTATTGATATGCTGGTACTGACATGCTGCTGTATTGCTTTTGCGTATCAATTGCTATCAATCATTTACTCCCATATATTTTCTTTCCTTTAAAATACCGTAGTCCAACGGTATTATATCAGGTTTCTGCTAATAGTACAATTGGTAATGTAAAGTCCTTTCAAGGCAGAAGATTGCAAACAAAAAATCAGTCTGAAAAAAGAAAACCAAATAAACAGGAAGCCCTTCTTATAAAGTACTTGCATGCTGTAGTATCCATGAACTGTCACATGCAAATATGTGAGGAGCTCTACCTCAGTGTCGTGGTTTAAACTCAGTCGGCAACTGAGCACCACACAGCCGCTCGCTCACTCCCCCCTACCCGGTGGGATGGGGGAGAGAACTGGAAGAGCACAAGTGAAAACTCATGGTTCAGCCATCTCCAGGAAAGCAGGGCTCCATCACGCGTAACGGTTACTTGGGAAGACAAACACCATCACTCCAAACGTCCCCCCCCTTCCTTCTTCCCCCAGCTTTATATACTGAGCATGACGTCACATGGTATGGAATGTCCCTGGGGCCAGTTTGGGTCAGCTGTCCTGGCTGTGCCCCCTCCCAGCTTCTTGTGCACCTCCAGCCTTCTCAGTCAGTAGAGCATGGGAAACTAAAAAGTCCTTGACTAGTGTAAGCATTACCTAGCGACAACTAAAACATCAGTGTGTTATCAACTTTGTTCTCATCCTAAATCCAAACCACAGCACTGTACCAGCTACTAGGAAGGAAATTAACTCTATCCCTGCCAAAACCAGGACACTCAGGAATTTCTACACATTTCTTCTTCCATTACTCAAAGCCATCGCCAGTGTTATGTTACAATACATAAAGGCACAGTCTATTCCAGAAAATTCCTGAATTTCCTAACTCTGGGATAAATGTTTATTGTTCTTAGACCTGGGTACCCACCATGGTGCTTTAGTTTTAGATATTGGTAGCAATAGATCTTGTATTATTTAGGCAATTGCTCAAATTTATCTGTAGAATGTTTCCCTTTCTACAACAGAGAAGATCCTATGTATGCCTGAACTTTATTTTCCAAATTTTGTGTGTACTAAAATTATTGTCCTTAATTTTGTTAAACTTCGGTGCAAATAATGTATGAGTACTCAGAAATCTGACAACCAACTTCCACAGTCCACAGTAACATTTTTTAACATTTTTTTTTTTTTCCCTAATCATTCAACTAATTTTTACTTTAGCTTTGATTTTTCAGTCTTCATTTATTTCAACTTGATGTCTAGAAATGTATAGTTCTATTTATTTTTGTGCAATTTTAGCTTTTAAGTATTTTATTCTTCTTCCCCTGCTTGTATAATTTGACTGCATAAAATGTTCATTTCACTTCTAATACCAAAAGACACATTACTGGACATTTATCTTAACATTAGAATTTCACCAAATAATTCTTATATTAAGCCCTAGCCTGACAGTTGGAACAAAAGTGTGTATCTTAGGAAAGCTTCCACTTTCTTTTTTATAAGACTAAGTGGTAGAAAGATTGTTGTTTCTCTTGAGTTTGTGTCAATATTTAATAAACCTCACACTCACATCATTTTACAGGTATCATAAATTGTTTCATTACAAATCTCTGTGTTATATAGAAAGCGCTATGCTTTCTGCATGCAGCCCTTTACAGTCAGACATATTCTCCCTTTTTAAGTACTTACAGGTAACCTGAACAGGACCTCTTTCCCACAGAGATCACTGAGAGATCAAGTTATTCAAGCTTTCAAGACCCTGAAATAATTATTACAGCACTTCCCTGAACCCTTCCTCATTTGTAACCTCCCTTCTAAAGTATGGAAACAAGAACTGGATGTGATGTTCCAGTAATACTCTCCCTTTCATAAAATGGTAACAGCACTTTTCAATACCTACATGGTATTTTTCCACTTACGCGTTCAAGGATCCTTTTTTTTCAAAATTTTCCAAAAAATTCCTTAATGAAAGTGAGAGGGAGCTGAAGTCAGAAAAACACAGAGTGGGAAATAAGGCTGAAAGCTTTAGTTCACACTGTGAGATAAGTACTCTTCTACTTTGCAGATTTCTTAAACTTTTTCGGATACATAACTTTGCAAAACAAAGCCTTTCCTCCCCTTTCAAACTACGTTATTTCGTCTTTGATACATACATTATTTAGTATAAAAACTATGTTGTTCAAATAAACCAAACTGCCGATGAAGCTGTTCTGCTTAGTTAAAACTGATCTTTCATTAACTGCTGAAAAGACAAATAGGATGGATTTCTGTTTTGGTTTTCACAGTTTTACTCAAAAATCCATAGCCATTTCCTTCTTTCCCCACCATAATCTGTGTCGTGCTGCTAGACAGGAGCAGCAAATATACAGCAGATAAACTGCTTATAAACTCTACTAACCAAAGATAATATGGAATCATAGAAGAGTTTGGGTCACAAAGGACCTGTAAAGGTCCGTGGGCAGGGACATTTAACTAAATCAGGTTGCTCAGAGCTCCGTCCAGCCTGACCTGGAATGTTTCCAGGGATGGGGCATCCACCACCTCTCTGGGCAACCTGTGCCAGTGTTTCACCACCCTCAGCATAAAAAATGTCTTCCTTACATCTAGTCTGAATCTACCCCCCTTTAGTTTAAAGCCATTCCCCCTTGTCCTGTCGCAACAGGCCCTGCTAAACAGTCTGCCACCATCTTTTTTATGAGCCCCCTTTAAGTACTGACAGGCTGCAATAAGGTCTCCCCAAAGCCTTCTCTTCTCTCGGCTGACCAGCCCCAACTCTCTCAGCCTTTCCTCATAGGAGAGGTGTTCCATCCCCCTGATCATTTTTGTGACCTTCCTCTCGACCCGCTCCAACAGGTCCGTGTCTTTCTTATGCTGAGGGCTCCAGAGCTGGACGCAGCA
>NW_008795695.1:17240873-17249012 GCF_000699145.1 Aptenodytes forsteri | reverse complement strand
GGTGGCCTGTAGCAGACCCCCACCGTAATGTCACCTGTCCCTGCCTTCCCTTTAATCCCGACCCACAAGCTCTCGGTCAGCTCCTCATCCATCTCCAGGCAGAGCTCCATGCACTCCAGCTGGTCATTGACATAGAGGGCGACACCTATAATAGCTCTGACTTGTCAAACATGCTCCTTACTTGCAGGAAGAGCATGTTCTCTTATACAGATACAGTTCTATAAATTACAACTGCATGGCAGGAAATCTTTAGCCAAAACTGTAAAAAATAATCATTATCAAGATTATAAACATATATTTGCATTACAAAGTCAGTGACACTGGCAACTAAATTAAAAAGTTTTAAAACATGTATCTTTACAAAATAACAGCAAAATGTACTAAATTTTAAATTATTGTTTTATCCTAAAGGTGCACAGAATACGTGAAGGCAGATGGATGCTTATCAAGTTATAACTCTGAGCCATAAAACCTCTCTGTTCAAAGTTTCTTATGGTTTCACCTTTAGAAGGAAGACAGGGAGTGACACTGGGACAGCACAACATTCTTCCAGTCACAGCATGGGACAAGTCCGAATATGCACATAATAATAAATAAAATAAAATTAATAAAATAAATACAATGAAAGGAAGTCATGTCTTCCTCCCAGATCCGGTGATGATGAGAAACGGGCACTGCCAACACAGATCTCTTACTGGCTTTAGAGAAACAGTATCTTCTAAGCCTCACAAATGCAATGGTCTCAAGACTGCACCAAAGACAAAGATAAGCCTTGACACTGACAGTCATGCATCAGGTGTCAGAGGTCACTGATGAAAGCCTAAATCACATATGAGCATCATGACCCCTAAAGGCTTCATTTGTCAAGTAAGCTTGAAGCCTTTGCTGTCTATCCACGTTCTTCTTCTAGGCAGACTACAGGTTTCAGTAATCTTCTGAATCTCAGTTCTGACCAGAGAATGAGGTAAAGGATACTCTGATACGTTTTCTGAGGATTAACATCCTCTTCATCACAGCAGTAAACCTATTCACCCACCAGCATAAGAGAGAGGCCTTCCAAAGATTTTTCACAATGCAAAAAATACTGTAGCAAATACAACTATTCTCCACTGAATTCATTATTGCAGGTATTAAACACAAAAGAAACGCATCCAGTCTAATATTTAAATCCCTCTCACTTTTGCAAGACCAAAACAACTTTCTACTAATACATATATAGTAGAAATAGCTATTCAACAGATATAGCTGGAATGAAAACTATTAAGATAAAGACCTATACCATCATCTTTCAGAGCCACATTTTGAAACAGAATCATATTTTAAATAAATCCTTTTTATGAAGGAAGAGTAAAAAGGAATGCTACCACTTACACTTTTTAATCCCATTTGTGCATCACTATCGTGGATGATTAAGACCACCAAATGTAATTAAATTTTTATTACTATACTGTCAGTTAAATCATAGAACTTAACTCTGAAAGTTAACATGTTAAGGAGCTAGAATAAAACCTCAAAATGTAAACAGTAAAATGAAAAGATAAAATTTTTGTTATTGGACAGCGACTATATAATTTTGCTTTAAAGGATTAAGGCTTAATTCAGAAAAAAAACACTAAGATGCAGGGGAATTCATACAGCATGCAGACCATGAATACTAGGAAGCAGCAACAGAATTACTGATAATGCTTTATTGAACAATAGATTTAAAACCCCAGGAAATTGCTTTGGAAACAAATAAATAAATAAATGATTAAAAAAAGATTGCGCTGATTAAACCCAATGCTAAGCAAGTATATGAGACAACATTTAAAAGTCATAGAAAGAAGGAGACAAGGTTGACCACTCGTTGTGAAAAAATATTAATGCAAATTTTAAAACGTACCATATAATTATCAAGAAAATATATATAGTGATTAGAAAATATAACTAACATGAAAAAGTCCATCTATAGATGATACAGTGTAGGTAAATATATTTACTTAGCTATCTGATATGACTATATAAAACACAAAAGGAAAACACTGAAAAGTATTTTTCATCTCTAACAGTAAGAATGATACATACCAAATAATGAGTTAAAATTTAATTCTTGATTGTTAGTTGTTCTGCACTTTATTGGAAAGTATGGCAATGAAAACATAACATCACCTATTTCTAACTATAGACTGTAATTTAGCGTACATGAGAAAAACACTGAGATCGATCAACATTATAGACTCAGTTATTCATGGGTAACATTTTCATAAATTAACACAGAATCAAGAACTATCAGGTTTGGGGGTGCCATGTTGCTGCTGAAGATGTAGATTTTGGGGCAGAATACAAAACTGAGACCCTCTAAGCTAAGGAATGTGAATGATACCTATCTTTAGGTATCATTCTAAGGTCTGGTATTTCTTTTGCTTTTCTAAATTGCCAGTAAATATCAGACTAAAATTCAATAGTCATGCCAATCTGGGTATTTACTGGGCTCCTCTAAATGAAATTATGTTCTGTATAATGAAGTGACCAAATAGAATGTATTTATATTGTACAATATATGTAGTGTTCATGATTACTGGTAGCAACAGAATTTATATCCTGTTATGTTAGACAGAATATAAACATTAAAAATAATAAAAAACCCTCCCAACCTAGAGGCGTAGAATATTAAAAAAATAACTTCCCCATTCCAACATCAACAGGTAAGATACATGCAAACATCTGATCATAACACAACTGTATCTTGTTATTTCCACATTTAGCCTAGCCCATACTCTTATAAATAGAAAACAAGAAGGGATTAAGGGGAAAAAATAGGTCAAGAGTACCTTAAACCACTTGGTTACATAAAATTCTGTTCTAAAACGAAGGGGCTCCATGTAGTATGACAGTCACTTAATTAAACCTGCTGATTACGTTGCAGAAAAGCTTATCACAACCCTTTCTTAATTTTCTCTGATTTCACTAGAAGTCGAAGCTTTCTTGGGAAAGAAAAGGAAGCAGAATAGAAAAGAAAAGTTTGATAAGAACGAATTATAGGAGCAGGTATACCTTATTATAGGTGCATAGTAATGAGTAAAATTTTTACCCTAGGTTATAGGGCTGCATCAAAAGAAGCATGGCCAGCAGGTCACGGGAAGTGATTTTTCCCCTCTATTCCCCTCTCATGAGACCCCCACATGGAGTACTGTGTTCAGCTCTGGAGTCCCCAGCATAAGAAAGACATGGACCTGCTCGAGTGGGTCCAGAGGAAGGCCACGAAGATGATCAGAGGGATGGAACACCTCCCCTGTGAGGACAGGCTGAGAGTTGAGGTCGTTCAGCCTGGAGAGGAGAAGGCTCCGGGGAGACCTTATAGCAGCCTTCCAGTACTTAAAGGGGGCCTACAGGAAAGATGGGGAGGGACTCTTTATCAGGGCGAGGGGTAACGGTTTTAAACTGAAAGAGGGTAGATTTAGGTTAGATATTAGGAAGAAATTCTTTACTGTGAGGGTGGTGAGGCACTGGGACAGGTTGCCCAGAGAAGTTGTGGATGCACCCTCTGTGGAACTGTTCAAGGCCAGATTGGAGGGGGCTTTGAGCAACCTAATCTAATGGAAGGTATCCCTGCCCATGGCAGGGGCGTTGGAACTAAATGATCTTTAAGGTCCCTGCCAACCCAAACCATTCTGGGATCTATGATTCTGTAGTCTAATATTGACGGTCTTATGGCCCTTTTGTTTTGTGCTGGCTGTCATTCCTTGAGTTTTTAGTTTCACTCATCTCACAGCAATTTCTCCGTTAACTTTAATGTCACATCTTCCTTTTATCATTAACCACAAAAGGAATGACTCTGACTAATAAGGGATTACAGCAAGGGGTGGGAGAAGGATGGGAAAACAAAGGGATAGAATCCATTAGCTAAAACCTAGAACCAAGTGTAACTTGTACTGGTTTTGCTCTGGAAACACACACATACACAGATAAGGCAAAACAGTCAAAGTGTTTCTAGAAATGCTTTATGCAGGGAAACCAGCAACTTGTTAGTTTGGTGAATCATGGAGCTGGTTTTGGATGCTACTTCTCTGTTGGTTAAAATCTGGAGCCATTATTTTAATTCCACTTGACATTTTAGCCTTTTCGTTCTTTAATAACACACCATTAAGAAAAGAGCAACTTATTTCAATATTAATTATGCCTAACACGAGTTTCTAAATGCTCAATCCACTATCCTTTGGTTTATAAAGCATTAAAGTTTTACTGTCAATTACCTTTCTCCTGAGCTATACACGGGGACTGAATTATTTCCCAGGCTACTTCTGATGATCCAGAGAGACTAAAGCTCTTAAGGATCCTATTTGAGACAATGGTGAACAATCACTGTGGTATGTGATGTGATCTTCCTAGATACCAAAATTTTTACACAGCAAAGAATTACAGGATACATTCTGCATATCATCAAGAGGAGCTTTAAGAGGATGGGGGTACTCAAGGTGTAGTTCAATGCACAGATGAGACCTAAGGATCCCTAACAATCTCAGTATGAAACAGAGCTGGGCTGAGGTTTAGACTCCGTCCTTAGGCATTCTGCTAATGGCAGACTTACTAGATGACCTCCTTCTGCGTGCAGTTAAGTACAGACTCCTTGGGTCACATAACACTGACACACTATAGGGGCTGTGCTTGACCTGCTTGGCAGGCACACAGAATTCAAAGTGATCCGGGGTTGCTCTTGTCCCAAGTTTTATTTTCTAGCACTGGAACATTTTTGTGGTTTGTCTTTTTCAAATTCTTTCAGAATTTCCATAAACTTCTTTTAGACACCAGATCCTTCACTTCTGTACTAGCTCTTCTGCCAATACTGTGTACTGAGACAAGACCATCTCCCCAGTTCTTACGACACTTCTAATTTATCTGTAGATCTCATTGGCCATTTCAGGATTAAGAAAGAGCTCAAATTGAGATAATAATTTTGTGTGACTGTCGGTCCTTTTCACTAACAACTGTTTTCCAAAACCAGCCTCGTACCTGGTTTAGCATGCAGACTCTGTTCCACATATACTATGACATGTTTGGTTGCATTAAAATACATAGATTGTAACTATGTAGCAATTCCAGCTAACTATTCTTTCACAAAATGTGGGTCATTGCTAACTCAACAAAGATTTTATATAATCTTCTAAATTACTGATGAAAAGTAGTTAACATTGTCCAACAAGTACTGGTTCCTGAGGGCTCACTTTCTGATGACTCTCCAGCAACGAATTAACAACAAAATTTGCTAAAGTTTTTCAATCTGGCCAATGTAGTATTTTAGTTCCATACAAGTATATGGTTTGGGTTTTGATCAAGATGTCATACTGGAAGTAAGGTAAACATACTGTATTCTTTTTATCTATTAGACCAGTAATACCGCCAAAAATGTAATAAGGTTATTTAACAAGATCTATTTTACAAGAAAATATGTTGAGTGGCATTGATTTTTACCATCTAATTCCCCGTTAGCAGAGTTTTTTAAATATTGGCTGGACACTTTTCCTGCTACTGCACTCTAAGAAATTCTGATCCAAGGACTGATTTTAGTTAGCTTGCTTCCACCTTTGTTTTCCTTCATAAATCTAAGCATTCTGTCATTTCTTCAGAGAAGCAGCTACTCCCACCCTAAGGAAAGCTACCACTGTAGCTAAAATACTGCTTCTTCTTCAGACAATGAAGTTAAAATTTTCAGATAAGACCAACGTTTTGCCTCCATCCACAGGAACAGCACCTGGGGACTTCTGTCACAATATTAGATTTTCTAAGTGCCTGTAAATATTCCTGTGTTTCTTCATTAGCACAACCAATACACTGAATCAGCCAGCACTGTCTTTGTACTGAACACATCTTTGTCTGTTTTCACACTATCAGCTGGTTATCTCAGCTTCCCTTTTTAGCTGTTGCTTAGCTCACCACCTCTCTGAATTCACTACCAAAGCCCCATTTAGTTCTCTGCATCATCTTGACATTTCTACTCCCTCATGTAACTATTTAAGTGTCCTAGAAAGAAAAAATAAATATCAAAAAGATCATGTTCACTGCAGTATGATTTAGTTTCTGACTTTCCATTGCTTACTTCCCTCTTTCAGATACTTTTATAATTTCCTTTGATTGATAAAGAAGCAGCATGAACAGAAAAATAACCACTTCCTTACTGTAATGTAGTTTCTTCACTACATTTTAGCAATTAATATTCTAAAATTTTCAGATATGTTCATTCACATTTCAAATTTAAAAATAATTTGAGAAGTTACTAAGAAACAGTGAGCTGCCATCTGGTCAGTTAACAACCGTTGTTCTGAGATCACAATGGAGGTCTTAGTATGTCCTTATCAGATTTGTGTGTACAGATTTTGCTCTCTCTCCCAGCTGGTATTCCCCTTTTCTACAGTGCAATCCAAAGAATCCCCTACACCACTCAAGGAAGTCATTATGACTTTTTTTAGTTCACCTCCACATCAATTATTACAAACACAAGCTATTATTTTTTAACTTGACAACAAAAGGATTTTAACCAGGATTTAAATATCCTGTCATTCAAGAAATGTTTCAGCCTCCAACCTGTGTTACATCTATTCTACAACTTCTACTGACTGCTGGTCCTGTAGTTACTCATCAGGCTAATCTTGCTTCTAATACTGCAATAACTATTGTCATCTTCCTAAAAACGTGCCCAGTGACACCCTAAAATGTTTTACAGCACAGATACTGTAATCTAACTTGAATGAATCTGAAATAAAAAGACTTGTCAGAAATAATCAAGACATTCCTTATTTTTATTCCAGAAAAGAAACAAAACACACAAGGGATACACCAAGTATGAAAACAAACATACACCATGAAAGCACATGACTGATTCCAATGACACTTGGAGAAGGGAACTGCAGAAACATGCAGAAGGACTCTATTGATCAATAAAGAAGTGATGAAACAAATCTATGGATTTTTCACATTGGTGGACTGACTATAATTCAAGCCTTTACTAATTTTGGTAAGGAAACTACTACTTACATTTTAAGTAGCAAAACCAAAAATTATTTGTGTTGTTATCAGATACCTGTGGGACATTGCATTAGCTTTGATATAACCATGTACAGATACCCTAGCAGGTAAATATAAACACCAATTTTATTATATAATCATTTAGGTCGGAAAAGACCCTTAAGATCATCGAGTCCAACCATTAACCTAGCACTGCCAAGTCCACCACTAAGCCATGTCCCTAAGCACCACATCTACATGTCTTTTAAATACCTCCAGGGAAGGTGACTCCACCATTTCCCTGGGAAGCCTGTTCCAATGCTTGATAACCCTTTCGGTGAAGAAATTTTTCCTAATATCCAATCTAAACCTCCCCCTGGCACTTGAGGCCCTTTCCTCTCGTCCTATCACTTGTTACTTGGGAAAAGGGACCGACACCCACCTCACTACAGCCTCCTTTCAGGTAGTTGTAGAGAGCGATGAGGTCTCCCCTGAGCCTCCTCTTCTCCAGACTAAACAACCCCAGTTACCTCAGCCACTCAAGTTCTTTTAAGAAATGCAACCTAGAGTGCTCTACAGGTTTAAATAAAGCGTTTAAAAAAAATTAGCAAAGGAGAGATCAAAATGAAAGCCAAGCAAAAAAGAAATCAATTAAGATTTCAGTATAGAATTTAAGATACTAGAAAAATTAGAGGCAACAGAGACTGACCAAAGCTGACAAGATCACTCTGAAGACTAATGCACAACTTTTCATTGATTAGGGACAGGGAGAAAACAGTGTACAATTAGTTGACACCTCGCTCTGGCTGACTGAGGAGTAGGCAAACAAGAAAAGATATGTGGTATAACTGGCACAATTTGAGCACAGATCAGTGCTGGATGAGAAGTGGAAGTGAGAAATGAGCACAAATTCAGGATCTGTCAGAGAAAAAAAAACAAAAAAATTTCTCTTTTAGAGCAAGTGTCCTGTGGTTGTGTGCCTTTGAGAAAACCAAGGGCAAGTGGAAAGCACTGTTTTGAGCTCATAAGATAGAACTTGGGTAGTGATGATAAACATGAAGCTGAGGATTTGATCAATAGCAGAATCGAGAGAAAGATCATTTTCTGAATCTCTTTAGGAAAACCTTAAAAATACAGATTCTCCCAGAGGGAAAAAAAAAA
>NW_008795695.1:17231185-17240850 GCF_000699145.1 Aptenodytes forsteri | reverse complement strand
ATACTATTCTTACCTGTTTTCTGAGGTGAAAGGTCTTTTGCTGATGGAACTTTCAAATTAACTCTGCTCGATGCCAACACTGGAATAGAGAACGTCTCAGGAACCTTAAAGAATTCTTCCATGCTCACTTCTACACTGTAATCCACATACTTCAGCTCTGGGGGCAATTTACGAGGTTTCAGGAGTGCATGTCTCTGCAAGTGAAGGAATAATGTATACATATGAACAATCATCTCATAATAATTTCAGGTTAAGAAATGTAAAATTATACAGGCTTAAGGGTATAATTCTAAAACTGAATTGGTAATTAGGCAAGTCGTATAGAAATTGTTGAGAGATCCTTCTAAATAAAAACTGTCCTGTATAATTTTTTTAGACATCATGCATCTGAAACATTCATTTAAGAAAAATGCATTTTGAGATTTACAGTAAAAACACCTCCTACCCAGAAACCACTCTGCAAGCCTTTATAGGTATTCAGGGAAGGCAAGAAAATGGAAGAAAAAACCTGAAAAGAAAAACATATTTTGTATGAGATGTAGACAGATGTTTCTTCTTTCACTTTGTACAGTTTCTGAATAATAAAAAGTATAAAAAGGAAAAATTATTTTGACATTTTGCAAGGGATAACTATATAGTTAGCTAAGCTAATTTTGCTACTTTAATGTTGACAATATATTTTAGAAATCAAAGCATTTAGAATTAATTTTAGGGACAAACGAGCTCCTCCTTTTGGTAAAAAGCATTGCTAATCAACAGCATGAAACATATTAGTAAAGGATTAGCACAGTATGGAAAGGCAAGCTCAAAATAGGCATCTAAACCTCTTAATGAACTAAATTCAACTCCTGTTAAGATAGCATTACAGAAGTAACGCAATGATTTAATACGCTACTTGCTCAAAATTGCCACTTTCAATCCAATAACACAGTATAATTGCAATGCTCAAGAGTAATTGTAAGTTTGCACTTGTATGGTGCAAATATAATTTCTGATAGGACTGAAATGACAGAAGACTTTGCAGTGGGAAAAAGATATTTCATTCTCACTTGTAATGGGAAGTTCCAAACGAAAAGAATTACATATATTTACCAGTTTAAATCTGACTTTGACCTTCTGCATATTCGAATATAAATTTATACCTACACCTGATTTTGATAATTAGATTATTTTCCAACACTGAAATAAAAATCCAAAATGAATAAAAAGTTTTGGGAAGTCTTAATTGACAAAATCATTGTAAGATGACCTTTGGTGGAGCACTGAACACATTTGAATTATAATTAACTTGAAGAGATATGATTTAAAAAAATCACTGAAGTACTTTATTTTAAGATCCTTGTTCATGCTATCTCATTTTTAAAGATATGTTAGGAAAAAAGACAGCTAGTTAGTATTACATAGTCTATGAACATTTCAAATATTTCCTGGTACCTTGTCAAAAAGTAAAGGATGAAAGTATTTTTAATGAGAGACCTAGATCTTTTTGAAAGGGGAAAAGAAAATCCTGCAAACACACACAAGACTAAACCCTGTTGCCTCAAAGGGTAACATTTCAAGAAAAGAGAAAATGTCCAACACAATCCAGATAAATGTTGCAGCTGTTCTCCTTTTTAGTATTTTTCAGGGCAGTGAGAGTTAAATGGAATTTAATATTTTTTAACTCTCATTATGAATTGCAGGTCTTAAGGCTGCTGTGCTACCATAAGACAGATTCCAACATGTACTTCATCAACATAATGGTTCATGATATTCCAAGTGTGGAAGTGTTATTACCAGTTAAGAACAGTATTTGCATTCAGTTCCCAGGATTAATTTCTTTTTTAGAATAATTTTTCGAAAAAGGATTGGAGGGTATATAAAGCACCAGAATTAAACGGTATTTTTCAAAGACTGATTGATTTTCCAAGGTATTTTCTTAAGATTTACCATCTGCACTTCCTATGTATAAAGGATGGCAGATTCTATTACAGGGTGCTGGGGTAACTTACTCTTTCCTTGCATATTACTGTTTTCCAAATCCTAATTTAGCCTCATTTCTTCCTTCCAGGAATTAACTTCTAAAACCGTTCCTCATGAATAAAAGAATTTTATGATCTCAGTCTCCCAGAATCCCTGTGATCAATCAAGTTTGCCATCTCCCTTAATCCCGTATCAAAAGATAAGTGATGTAATATAAATGACATTGGTCTCAGTTATAACTTCGACAAATTGAAATCTGACCACAGATCCTTTCGTGAAAAGTTCATTCCCATTCAAACGTATCTAATGTAACTTTTTAATTATAGTATCTTCTCTCTTCAAGGACACCATGATTCTTTCTCAAAAAAACCCCCACCTATATTTAAAAAAGCAAACTATTCAAACTGAGCTCGCAACTTTTCCATCATCACATGGAAGATCACAAAATCCTTATTGAATCCTGGGGGTCTATGAAGAGCACAAACTTTGAAGATCAGAGCTGGACAGATGTAGGATGAGATTCTGTCACATCAGCCAAGCAGTGGAAGCCACAGCTTCAAGTGCACAAGGTATCTGCTCATTTTCCATTGATCAAAACGAAAACTCATCACCACCACCATGATGTACTAAGATAAAAATACTCAACATTGCTTAGTCACATGGACAGCAGGATAGAAAGAAAATGCACAATGTCAGAACAGCTGGAATATGGCTAAGGGTACAGAGATCTGGTGTCCACCCTCAGCATTCGAAGGGAGGCAAAACGGAGCCTATGCAAATACTTTTTACAGCCTAACTATGAGGATACATCTGGACACAGTGGGAATTGCAAGCTTTAGTTTTGGGATTCTTGTAGAACAGGACTTCTCTTCCTTTCCTATCGTAATGTCTAATTATACAAGATTACTGGCATCTCTATGAAAAAAAGAGCCCTGTATCTAGACACTGAGTGTAATTTGTGCCTCTTTAGGTAGATCCTAGAAAAAAGGTGAAAAAAAGAGCCCTGTATCTAGACACTGGGTGTAATTTGTGCCTCTTTAGGTAGATTCTAGAAAAAAGAAAAACTGAGGCATGTTATTTTGAATTTCACTTCACTGACTTCACTGACTGCATCCTTCCCCTCGCATATCCAAATGAATGAATTCTAGTTATTCTGTTATTTCCTTCTTTCTTTTATTTACTTCCCTCTATTTACCACCATTAGCAACTTCAATCTAAACAAGTTATGTTCTTCTTCCACATCCTCTCCTCTTTCTTTCCAGATACCCTTTTTTATTCCCTTGTTATCTATGTTCACCCAAACTTCCCACCTACAGCTTTCTCTTATTCATCATTAACAAAGGCAATTTGTAATTATTCACAATAATGCCAGTCCCAACTTTGACAGTGGCAGACAGTTCCATCCTATATTCCCTTTACTACTACCTAAAAATGTTTTAGGAGGAATTAAATTAATGAAACGCTCAGAAGGTAAGAAATTAACACAACTGTATACTTAAAAAATAGATTTCAGAACTTTTCTAACATTTTTCATTAAAAACAATAAAAAAATTCACAGTCAGAAATGGGCATGAAACCAGGTTATTTGGTTTCTGGGGTTTTATGCTTTGTATATATTTATAGGGTGTATACTAATAGATCTGCATCTTTGGATTCCTATTGCTTTAGCATCCTTGCTTCCTATCTCTTCATTACTTAACTTCTCTAACTGCTTCATTAATTTTTGATGCTATTTGGTTTCGAATTTATTTATTTTTTTCATTATACCAAAGTTTAAACACCAAAAAAAAAAAAATCCTTTAACAAATGGTTTGGATTGTGTTGGCAGTAAAGGTTACTTTTGGGGGACAGGAAGGAGAATGGCAGGTTAACTACTTAACCTTGCTGCCAGTAAGTCCTCCAGTGCCCAAGATTGTAAAAATAAACTATTAAAATTCTATTTCTAGCAGAACTGTTTAATGAGCTGATTTTAATCTAATTTATAAAGTAAAAGATAGAAATAAAGATTTAGCTAAGACTCCTGCTCCTTTCCATTGAATCTCCATTTCCAAGCTCCTCAGACTTGTTGAGTGTCACTTCTGTACTCTGCACATTATCTAATACTGGTCCAGTAGCAACACCGTTTAGCACAAAAACCCAACAAGATAAATAGGTCCTGATCAGCACAACAACTTTTATGGGAAAGAGATAAAAATTCATTATTTTTTCAGTAACTCTAATCATTAAAGACAATCAAAATAGATCTTTGTTTCTTGCAGCAAGGAAAAGAAGCAGTCTAAACACAGTACAGAAATAACTAGGACTTTCAACCATGCGTCTAGATGGGTCGAGTAAAAACATACAGCACAAGTTAATGAATATGAATATCCAGTTTGACTCCAAAAGTATAGCCTACCTTTATTACTATTTTCTATGTGATTTAAGTAAACGTGAGTTGAGTAAAATGTACAGTTTAATAATAGTGGAAAGCATGCAATTATTTAGTTATTTGTTCTTCAATTTTACAGGCAAAAAATGGACCAAGTAGTAATAATGTAAGGGCATTTTCCCTTCTGTCTACCCATTATATAATACAATTTATACCTGTAGGAAGTGAGTAGAAAGGTGGAAAGGAACTCAAAGAGAGTAACAGATTTCCAGAGTCTAGATTTATCGTTAAACCGCAACATATGTTCCAAAGGATTTCATGAGCCTAAATAATTCAGCAAACCACAGGAGCTGTGGATGGGACCTTTTTTTTTTTTTTTGGGGGGGGGAAGGGGGGAGGGAGGAATTTAGACAATGAACCTAAAACCATACGTCAGCTCCAAATTTAATTGCAGAACACCAGCCCCCCTCAAAAAACGTTTCTTCAATAAATGCCACCAGAATTTCTACAGTCACTTTTATACAGAAAAAAAGTAAGAATTTATGACAAAAAACTATTAGGAACACTTCAGAATTTAATCTGCATAGTGGATTACCATATTGAGATATTTTTAATGTGTGAAGTCTTTTCTACATCAGTATATAGCAAAACTTTGCCATTTTATTTCTCATAAGCAATTATAAGACTTTCTGTACATGGAACAAAATACTTCTTTCTGCATATTAGTTTCACTTCTCACATGATAAATTATTCAGTGTTAGTATCCATCATTATGTATTTTATAACTAATCTAATTGTCCTCCACTCTTCTACGATACAAGTAATTTTAGAACTCACATTAGATCTTAGCATACCTAGTGGTACAAAGAGTGCTCCTACTATGTTCTGTCTTGATTACATCCACAGCTTCAGAGCAGTCAAGTCTTTCGTCAAGTATTTGCTAAGTGACTGTGATATTAAAGGACTTCAATTATGAAAAGTTTATAAAATGTTACCACAGCAGTGGATTAGCTATAATCCAAAAGGAAAATATTTGAGTCTATATTACATGGTTACAATTCTTGTCCCACTACAAACATACAACAGATTAAATCTACTCTTTGATTTTTCCTCATTTAATTCGTTTTATATTACTTTTTAAACTTATCTGTAAACAAAAGGCATAAATTTAGCAACATCAAGACACCAGGGAAAATTCTCTTCGTCTTAGTACTGGGAATCACGTAGCACTGGGAACCATACTCAGGGAACAGTCTAACTGGAAAACAGGAATAATATACAGCTACCCAGCAGTCTGTCTGGGTAACATCAGGTTCACAAGGGAAATTAAAACCCAGAGTGTGGCTATCATCCATAAAAGGTTACATTTGAATTCTACATGAGAAAAAAGCTTGCTTATTTGGCAATATTGCTATTATAAATTTATTCACAAGTACTAATTGAATGTTTAATGGACTACCTTGGTAGGATTTTTTGTTTCTAGATGTTGAAATCTTGGGAAAATATTTCTAGGTTGGAATGATGTATAAGTAGGGAGCTATAGCCTATAAGGAAGATTTGCCGTTTTCCAAAACTGTTTTGTATTGTTTGCAAGACAAGAAAAAGTCTTTCCTGCTCCTTGATTTATTCTCAAAGATTTTTTTTTCTAAATAAAATAGTCCTGTTTGAGAATTTTCATTTCTTACTACAATGTGCATAAGGAAGGATATTAATACAGATATCTATTACAAAAAGTATGAAAGTTTTTTTAATCAATGGGTGTTTTTCAGAAGCTAACTGAAGTAAAATGTTAATGTTCTTTTTAACTGCAGCCAAGATTTCTTAAAGGAAGCACTTCTTAACAGCATGGAGTGAGGAAGCAGCTTCAGAATGAATATGTAAAATATTGCAGTGCTTGAGGGGAATTGGGATCAGTAACTGTCAGATTACAGAATGTGTGAAAAAAACATAACTTCACACTATTTCCTGAAACTTAAAAAAATCAGTCCTACAAATCAAGAACTAAATAATTGCAGTAACAGATTACTGTGTTTCTCACCTCTACTCTGGACAGCCCTAACAATGCAGTTGCAACTCGAACACTACTGCTCTGCAGAGTCCCTGTGATCTTTCTTCTTTCATATTCAGTAGTTGACATCTGCTGTTGTGCAGCAATGGCCAGAGCCCTCTCTCTTGACTCATTGATCAATGGAATCCTCAGATTTTCTTCAAGAATCTGAGCAAAACCACATTTCAAATATAAAACTGGCTCTACTGCACTCAGACCTGTTAAAAAAAAAAACAAACAAAAACCCCACATTTGTGAGCTGCTAGGGTAACTGCATAGGTTATTTAAAATCCCTGATCTCCAAAGAAAAGCCAGAATACAACATTCCTTTGATGTTTAGTTACACGCTATTACTCTAGTACACGCTATTTAATCCAGTAATACTTTTTTTATTTTTAATGCTCTACTGCACTCAGACCTGTTAAAAAAAAAAACAAACAAAAACCCCACATTTGTGAGCTGCTAGGGTAACTGCATAGGTTATTTAAAATCCCTGATCTCCAAAGAAAAGCCAGAATACAACATTCCTTTGATGTTTAGTTACACGCTATTACTCTAGTACACGCTATTTAATCCAGTAATACTTTTTTTATTTTTAATCATAATGGGAAAAAAAAATAACACAGACTGAAATCCAAATCAAAAGTCACTTTTGATAGTTAATAAAAAACCCCAGGCTTTAGTGTTACTACTATTATGATTGTAATGAAAGTTTAAAAAAGTCTTTCTGGTACCTACACAACACAGCCACTCTTTTATCCCTCTAGATGATGTTGCATCCCCTCTAAAAGAAGCTACCAGCAATTATTTCAAATAATAGCTACGTTGTTTCTGAAATAGGACTGACAGCAGTTTATCACTGGCTGTTTGAAGACAAAAGTACTGGATTGCCTGTCAAATCACAACACTGCGTACAAAACTCATGTGTTTTAAAACTAGAAAAATTCTAGGTAAAGATGACTTGTGCTGGTTTACCTGGCTACAACCTATATTCTGCAGTAGAAAAGAAGAGAAATTATGAAAAAATATTTATGTAGACTATGTTGAAAACAATACAAGAAAGTTGAAGAAGATAGCTAACAACCAGCTGGTGCTCTGAAGAGAATGGACTGGACAACATTAAAATAAATCTTTCTTACACTTCACTATAAACAACTGCTTTTACCAGACGTATTTAAATAATTTTAACAAAAATGCATGGGAACTAAAGAATATTTGCAAAGGAGAATGATTTGCTCTATTTTACTCTTCTCCCTTCTATTCACTTTACCTTCTAACGTATTGCTAACATGCAGAACATTTGGACTGTCCATTGGAAGCAATCCTGAAGGTAAAGGTATATCACCTGTTCCCTCTATCAGATATACAAATTCTCCAATCTGAAACACAAGAACATACACATCCACACAATTCAGAAAGGAACTCATGCAGAACAGAAGGTAAAATATTAAAACTAAAGACAAAGATATCCTAGTAATACTTAAGATCTGACTTGTGAAATAATTTACATATTCAGGAGACCCATTATTTTAAAACTATGTTGAAATAAAAGAAAATTATCATTTTAAACCCTGCTATGATAATAAAGTACCTTTAATTGAGAATATTAAATCTCAAAAGTCAAGAAATTTCAACAGGTTGAATCTTTTCCAACTCCTCCTATAATTTAACTGAATAAGGATACCCTCATTCATGAATACAGCAATAAAGTGAATTTTAATTCTGTTATAGCCACATATAATTTAAACATATACACGAGCTTACTTCATTGCTTTTCACTGTTAAGAACTTTTTAAAAAAAATGTTTACAGTCATTTGGAGCCAGTAACATTTCTCTAGAAAGCAAAAAAGAGCAGAAGTCAAGGCAAGTTAGCATCATGCACAAATTCTCCATTAAGAAAAAATAAAGTTAACAAATCTTAATTATTTCATCAAAACTAAAGGAAAACCTACAGAAGCTTGAAAGCAAACATAAACATGACCTAGAACAAAGGAAGAGAGTAATTTGTCATAGAGGAAAGGATAAATTAATTAGCAGAGAAATAACACTTTGAATCATAAATGAAACAAAAAAATAAGGTTCAAATGAAAGACAAAAAAATATTTTTAAAAAAAAGAAAACTCACTAAAAATACTCCAAATTATAAAGGCCACAATCAGAACATCCCAAAACTAAAAGATATCTGAATTAGGTACCTATATATCTATCCGAACTAGGCAGGAGATTTAATAGGTATGTTACTATTGCTTTGATAACTTTTTGTTTACTACAAACTTTTGCTGGACAGCTTTAGCTTCTACTGATTGCAAGGTAAATGATCAAACGCTGCTGCAACAACTGATATAATTTGCACAGAAGGTCATCTCTTTATTTCCATAAACCACATTCTATAAAACCGTGCCCTAAAAATGCATATTCTTTTATTCTTCACCAGATATAAAGGAAATAATTTATTTCTATAATTTAGTCCATCTGCCAACTAATGCAATGTTCTCCCTTTAATATTGGTCAATAACATAAGACAAGCCTGCTTTTTATTCATAGTTTTGTCAGATATTTACGTTAAGGCTGAAAACATTGCCATTATGTTTCTGACCCAGCAGAAGGAAAGCTATTAAACTTTGATGGCATTTTCTCCCCTTCCTTGATTCAAGAGTTCAGACAAATCTTCCCTGAAAAGGATTAAAGAAAGCTACAGCAAAATTGGTTTCCCACACACAAACTAATAGCCACTCCTGGGAACCAATTTAAACAGGAATTATTCCTGTTTGACACAGTGTTTTGGCTCCATAAGGACCGTTAACAAGCTCGCAGCATATACAACTAAGTTCATGAAGGTACTGGTTGCTAGGATGCCATTCTACTATCAATTACTTTTCTTGTTACTGCTGACATCAATATGCTTATAGGTAGGAACAAACTTCCTCATTTCCCTCTTTGCTTTGAATAATTGTTGCTTTTTGATCTCCACAGAATGCAAATCCTGTTTTCTTTCTGCTGAGGTTTTTCCTGATGCTTTGGATGGGTATTTTACTGTATTTTGAGAGTTTAGCTAGTATCGCCACAGATTTAATGCTTTATATTTCCATTTTCCGTCAGCTGCAAACAGGATAGCATCAACATTTTGTAGGGTTTACTGTTAACAAAAATAGTTAATAAAATAGAATCACAGAATCATAGAATAGTTTGGATTGGAAGGGACCTCTAAAGGTCATCTAGTCCAACCCCCCTGCAATGAGCAGGGACATCTTCAACTAGATCAGGTTGCTCAGAGCCCCGTCCAACCT
>NW_008795695.1:17208445-17229501 GCF_000699145.1 Aptenodytes forsteri | reverse complement strand
TGTTCTCTGTTCTCCCACAGTGGGCAGCTCTTCATTTCCCCACCTTCCACCTTTGCCTTCTGCGGCTTGGGTGGTGAGGCTTGGGCGGTGAAGACCTAACCTGATCCCTGGCTGCTCGCACAATTTAACAAAAATAGCTGTTGAACTACTGTTAGCTATTTATCTAATCCCATTGCTAACTGATATTTTAAAGAAAGTATAGCTACTAGGAATTTGTAGCTCTCCACGCAAGTCAGTAATGAAGAACAACAGATAATAAAGTGTTCTCTAAGAAACCATTTAATTTTATAGTAAACATTTAGCTGTGAAAGTCTGGACTGACACTTAAACTATGACTTAATAAATTATTATCATTGAAATCACAGGTTGTTCACATTTAAATTAGCTCCCAGAAACAAAGATACAGAGAAAAAGCAACCCAGTTATGTTAACCAATATATAATTTCTTATCATTGAAATCACGGGTTGTTCACATTTAAATTAGCTCCCAGAAACAAAGATACAGAGAAAAAGCAACCCAGTTATGTTAACCAATATATAATTTCTTCTCTGAAAAGATCTATGCTAAAAATTTGAAGAATGTCAGTTTCAATTTTTCTTAAAAAACAAAGAAATATTGAAGCAAATCCTTGAGATATGTTATAAACAACTTCTGTCATTTCAAACCTTAGAAAAGTTAACATACAGATTATTTCAAAACAATTTAAGCAACATACTTGAGTAGGCCAACAAACTTGAATCAGTGTATCTTCTTGCTTTTATTACAGATATATAGTTGATGCAATTACAGATAGGATTCCTAGTCAGATTCAAGTCTAACTAGTGATTTGAATCTCAATACCTTCTTCATTGATTGTAATGAAGATGCAGTCTTACTCTGATTACTATTTGGTCCATTGGTCAAAAAGGGTAGGAAAGGTAGGTAGGAAGACATTTCAGAAATGCTAAATTAAATTATTTATTATATTATATACAGCACAAGTCCATATTTGAATTATAGAAGTCTCATCATTGTATGAAGCCATTTGATTGTCATACAGCACAGTAGCTACGACTGTTTGTCAATTAGATAATGGTATGATTGAAATATTGCAGCCATATACACAATATTTAAGCAAGCCAATTTCTTCCGGTGCCATTACTGTACAGCTCTAAAATCCTGCTAGCTAACTTGCAGTTTCATCTTTCCGTAGGAGATTTACCACATTTTCTTACAAATGATACAATTATATGGATGGGACTTAATTTTTCTAACCTGAGGTGCTACATATCAAAAATTTTGCACTTTCAGCAGCCTTTAAATGCATCCCACCTACTTGGCTAAGCTGAAAGGACCAGGTGTTCCAGAAATAGTTACCATACAGGACATAACAGAGGCATTAATGCTTCCTACTATGATAAAGTCATCTAGTTCTTTGTTAAGAACAGTGACTAGTAGCTAGGTGTCTAAATTTAGGTGCTTCTGCATCACCACTGGAGGCAACACTGGGGCTGTCAGAAATGTTCTTTTCCCTTTCCACCTGAAGTATAACTGTCCCATAGCTCTGACCACATCTCTTAGATTTGCTTTCCTCCCATTAACATGTCCCCATTTCCCTTCTCTTCATTAAATTATTTAGTTTTCAGGCTCTATACCTAATATAGGATGAGCCTCCTCTTCTCAGCCAGGGTATATACTTCCGCTTCTAATAAAGAAACAAACAGGGAGAATGCCAATAGCAGAGGTTTAAAAAAAGAGTATAAAATCATAGCAAGTAAAAGAAAATCCTTCTCAGATCTGCTCCCACAAACCAGTAGGTTTGAGTCTTCCTTGTCTAGAGACTGCATCTAGATAGTCCATTGAATAAAACTGATGGACCTAACCTTCATGAGTTTGTCTAATTTCTTTTGAACTAGTTAACAGTTTTAGCATCCAAACTGTCCTATGACAGCTGAGTTACAGAAGTTAAACATTGTGTGACAAAGTACTTTTTTGTATACTACTTTTTGTAGTACTACAAAATCCTGCCACAGTTGCTCTATTAACTTTCTGCAAACTACTCATAATCTTATGTACCCATCATGTCCCTTAACAATCTCTCTTTTAATTACAGGAAGTTATTTTTTTAAGTATCTGTCTCTATAAAGAAACTGTTCTATCCTTCTGATCATCCTTGTTTTTCGCTCTCTTTTTTTCCCCTATCGCTATTATATTGTTTGCTGGGGTGACAAGAACTGCACACAATATTCAAGATGTGTACACCATAGCTCTTCGGAAAGGTATACTGAGGTTTTACATTTTGATGTCTATTTCTTTCCTAATAATTTCTCTTTTTGAACGATGCTGAGCACTGGATTGATTTTTCATTGAACCGTCCACAAAGATCGCTATCCTCTGACATGGGACGTTTATACAGCCTCTTTTGGGTGATTCCCTGGTGTCAATAAGGCATGAGCTCACTGTCACTGTAGGCTTTGACAGACTATCCCTCTTCTATCTCTCTGCTAATTTTCAAGAAACTCAAGTGAACCGTACACTTTTTAAGACCTCCAGCCATATGGCTTGCTTTCTTAAAAAAAGGCCAGTGGTTTCAAATATTGAACAGGGTCAGATAGACAGGCTTGGGCATCATGGCATTAGTCTTATTTTCCTTTAAAAGCAAGGAAAAAATTAAGTTGGCCAGGTGGCATAGCCAAAGTCCTGGTTGAACAATAAAAACAAACACCAAACATACAAACACTAAACACCAGCAGGAGTCTCTTGTTCTATAGTAATGAAAAATATGGAAGCTGAGAACGTGCAGAAGAAAAAGATTAAGTAAGTCATTTAGTTTTGGATGTATAAAAATATGGAAGCTGAGAACGTGCAGAAGAAAAAGAGTAAGTCATTTAGTTTTGGATGTACAGTTACAAATCATGAAAATGTGGCAGAGAGAATGACAGACGCATGTAATTGCACAGAGGAAAAGCTGAAACACAGAGGTAGTATTATGAAAGTAAGAAGCAGAATGCAAGCCTTGAGATCAACCACACATAAAAGAAGATTAGAAAAACAACAGTGTTGAAAAACATTGACAGCTAGAGACAAAACACAGCAGAGAGGGTAAAGAGGTGAAAAGATGGACTAAAGACACAGAAATAAGAAGATTGTGACCACTGAGATAAAAGAATTACAGGGACATCAAAGCAACTGGAGGGCAAATTTTAAGCTCTGAAAGTTGGTTAAAACGAGATCTCGGTAATTTGATGAAATCAATTTCAATGAAGTATACATGGCAAAACCCAGGCTACATGAGTCAAGAGAAACTGAAAGGTAATGGAGTCAGTATTCATGTACAATCTATTCAAAGTTTTACCTGCACTGGTGACAAGGACTGAATGGAATTTGGATTGGCAGAAAAATGAAAAAAGAGACAGAGCAAGGAAAATAACTATTATTCTACTTTGACAGCAGATTCTAGATACAGTGATAAATACAGGGAGAAGTACAGTACAGTAAAGACTTTATCCTTTCCCTGCTTATGTCTCATCCAAAAGCATTATTCTTGCTCCCACATCAAGACAAATTATTTAAATTCCATATTTGTTCTGAAGCTGAGCTGCCTAGAAAAGCCACCAAAGTAACATTCCTTGCAGTATTATGTTTATTTGTAATGATTTTACAGTGAAAAGTAACTTGCAGTATTTTATATAATTCTAATTATGTGAAGATAAAAGGGCAGTAAACTTTAGTTTAAATTTCTTAGCTGAAGCCTGTAATCTTATGTAAATCTCTGACCAACTTCTTAAGCAATGTTTTCCTCCAAGAATTATAGGAATATTGTATTTTAACCAAAAAAATGAAAGAGAAAAGATTTTTATTTCCAAAAGTTAGCACATAGATCACATCTTTATAATTGCATATGCGTGCAAAAACATTACCTTAAAATATGTACATAACCAATTTCTATATTCATTTACCCTATTCACACATAATTAGCAAACATATCCTAATTCTTAACTGACTAGGCTATCACATGAGAACCACTCACAGAACATACTTTCTATTCTTACCAGTTCATTAACCAGAATGACAGTGCAGTAACGTTTTTCCAGATTAAAGGGAAGAAAGTGAATATCTAAGCCTGCAGAACTTCTCCCTTCCAAGAACAGTTTTTCCACTGGACTGAAGAACTCATGCAGGAGGCTGGATTGGTCAGCTGTTAAAATAAGTTTAAATAGATGTTTAGATACAACAGCACAGGTTGTAAAATAATGTAGCTGCCTGAGTTTAAATGTAAGAATACTGTATACAGCCTCCTGTAGTGTTTAAGGCACACTTGTAATCAGTAATCAGTATTTACGGTTACACTTGAGTAAATGTGCTGCAATATTGCATGCTGTATTATTTAAATACATTTTGCTAACTACTTGTGTTCTTATCCTGTGCACTGAAACAAACCGGGGAAAACAGGCAGTTCTCACCATCAAAAACACTCTTTAAGGATGTACAGCCTATAAGCAAATGACTCCTCCCACCAGAAAGAAGTGTACAGTTTACTACTATTTAAACAAACAATCTTGCTCTTGTCCTGGTTTCGGCAGGGATAGAGTTAATTTCCTTCCTAGTAGCTGGTACAGTGCTGTGGTTTGGATTTAGGGTGAGAACAATGTTGATAACACACCGATGTTTTAGTTGTTGCTAGGTAATGCTTACACTAGTCAAAGACCCCATGCTTTACCGACTGAGAAGGCTGGAGGTGCACAAGAAGCTGGGAGGGGGCACAGCCAGGACAGCTGACCCAAACTGGCCCAAGGGACATTCCATACCATGTGACGTCATGCTCAGCATATAAAGCTGGGGGAAGAAGAAGGAAGTGGGGGACGTTTGGAGTGATGGCGTTTGTCTTCCCAAGTCACCGGTATGCGTGATGGAGCCCTGCTTTCCTGGAGATGGCTGAACACCTGCCGGCCCATGGGAAGCAGTGCATGAATTCCTTGTCTTGCTTTGCTTGCGCGCGTGGCTTTTGCTTTACCTATTAAACTGTCTTTATCTCAACCCACGAGTTTTCTCACTTTTACCCTTCCGATTCTCTCCCCCATCCCACCGGGGGGGAGTGAGTGAGCGGCTGCGTGGTGCTCAGTTGCCGACTGAGGTTAAACCACGTCACTCTCAGTGGCAGTAACAATGTTATGTTATAGTCTGAAATCCTCCAGAATGGACAAAAACTAAATACTGGCAAGCTTGCTTTCTTTGCAATGTTTTCATAAAAGCATTATGCTGACAAAGTGCTTTCTTCCTAAGACACTAAGAATCTTAGGATTGAATCTAGCAGGGTCTGACTACTTTCTCACTGCATGTTTTTTATCTGCTGAGCACATTTTGATAATGCAGAATACTGTAGAACCGGACTTCCATTCAATCTTGGCTGGCTAACCTTCTAGGAAGTTCAACAGACTTCAGAATAGAAGTGAAAAGTGCGGGCAACAGAAATGAGTGAATATCACATAAGAAACCTATGCCAAGCTCTGGCCATTTAAATAAAACTCATTCATCCCCAAAAAACACCAAGAACCAAGCCAAAGAAAGGCATAACCACACTCTTTAAGTTCTTTCTATAGTCCACATTCTTTTCCAATCAATATAGGAATTTCTCAATATTCACACTTCAACAAACAGTTAAGTTTGATATGAATTTGATGTTTCCAAAGCCTACATAAACAATGACCAAAAAACGCTCCCCAAAACCACCAACAGGACCCAAGTCCCATTTTTACCCTTCCATCAAATAGGGTAAGGCAGGCCTAACAGGAACTAATTTTGACTAAATAAGGCACTAACTCCCAAACTTGTCTCCTGTTCATGTTCCCCATTCAAAGTATGTCAAACCGTGGAGCAGACTAAATTAGTCTTTTGAGAGCCCTCCCTCCTCACTTTCTCTCT
Organism: Aptenodytes forsteri; assembly: GCF_000699145.1. Lineage (NCBI taxonomy): Eukaryota > Metazoa > Chordata > Aves > Sphenisciformes > Spheniscidae > Aptenodytes > Aptenodytes forsteri. The sequence continues at coordinate 17,223,599 of NW_008795695.1, read as the reverse complement.
GGATTCTGTAAGATTAAAACAATTGCCAAAGAAGTAACATTTATTTAAAAAATTAGATTTTTTTTGACAGTTTTCTTCCTTTTTATTATGGCTGACAAAAAAAAAATCCTACTACCTATTACTCTCCACTTAGGACTCTTGACCCATCATAGCATATATTCTCTCAGGTCAGGGTGTAAAACATGTGCAGAACACTCTTATTTAGGTTTTGTTTACCATGTCATAGAGAGAATGATGGGGAGTTATTCCCAAAGCAGAAATGCACTTCTACAAGAAATTAAAACATAATTTTGTTTACAAAGACCTGAAATGCCATCAAAAATGTCTCTGTAGCTCCAATCTGACTGAAGCCATAAAAACCTTCAGAAACTATTCACAGGTTGGTACAATAGTTGTACCTCACTTTGTTACTTAAGGTACATACTTTTTATTTTTATGAACTGTGTATTAGTTGGTTGTTAATCACATCTCAGAATACAATATCAAATAATAAATATATCTAGAAGGGTTAGATTATTCAGATTACAAATATGTTTTCTGTATGAATTCATGGAAACACAACAATATTTTCCAAGAGGACAAAATTAATTTCATAAGGCCATCGTACAAATTTTGCTCAAGTGGACTTTCAACAGTCTCAGAAAAGGCTGTAGTTCTAGATTCATATGTTTTGACAGAACTGTTGACTGACATTTCATAGAAAATAAGAGCAAGACAAGTACAATCCCTGTTAATGAGTATTTTCAAAAATAAATTAGGCAAACTGCAACAGCTCCACATCAGAATTCCATGAAGTCAACCCAAGGGCCCTTAAAAGAAGAAAAATAGATTTCTTCTTTTTTTTTAATGGTAAAGTCACTAGAACTACAGTGCAACCTTAGAGTTCATTTCACTAAATTAAATGTATCAGAAGAGAAACTATCCTATAAATGCCAGTTACTGAGCATACCCATAAATAATAATTACTTTAGATGTCAAAATCTTTCTTATGTAGATACTCTGATTACTACTGTAGTGACACAAGAGGTATTGTACAGAGGTACTTACAGCAATTTAAGTTGTTCTCTTCATTTGGATCTTCAGGCAGTGCACCATTTTTACAATTTAATATGTTATTTTCAGAACTAAAAGGAAAAAATAAAAATGAAAGCAATACACTAAAGCTGGATATTTCTATTAATAATAGATAGCTTCTTTTCCCTTTTTATGAATAAATACTGGAAAAGCAAATGTTTTCAAGAAAAAAAACCCCACACATTTTAGAACCATCTACCTACCAATAATGTTAAATACCACCTCTTCCACTTAAGTTAGTAGTCATATTTACAGCAGAGCCAGAACATGCTCCCTTCAATTATCCTGTATAATCTCTCTGCAGTACTCATATAAGCACAATTCCATGTTAAAAAAAATACAATATTTTGCCAGTCAAAAGTACTCCTGCCCAATAATGCTTTTTGGGGAAGTCAGTCCCAATTCTTCTCTTTATCATTTCAATATTCTATGAGGATAGGCAAAGAAGAATTGTTCCCTGGTACATCATGAAGTGGCAAGGCCTCGCATTCCTCTGATGCTCTCACTTGTCTTCCTTTCAGTCTTTCCAATTTTTCCCAAAAAAACTACTCTATAAAAATACATCTAAATATCCGCAAACCAAATTCAGTTCAGATGCATTGTGCTCACTCTAGGACTTAGATTCATAAACCTTGTGGACATGTCTTTAGACCGCTGCTTCTCACAGAAACTGATTTGCAAAAGTAGCAGTGTTTCCTTGCCCCTTATCAGAACACACTTCAGATACTAGATCTCCTCTTACCTAAACTTTTTTTTTAAGGCCCAATTTTTTTCTCTAGCTCTCTCTACCTTCTTTCTAGCTCAACAGTTTTCTCTTTTTAAAGAAGAGGTAAGCATTCTGCTTTATTCATGATAACTCAATTACCTTATCCAGGTACCATCCTGAGAGCTAACTGAATCTATCAACTTTTATCTGCCTACCTAGGGGTCAACATACCTTTAACACAACATTAACATTTACAAACAATAAAAATAATATATTTAATTTTAGATTTTTTTTTTATCATTAACTGTAATTCCTGGTATATACTTGTATGTTATAGAACACTAGATTTTTTTTTTTTTTTGGTTATATACACTTGTATGCAAACATTTGACATTTATTAGCTTAATTAGAAAACACATCAGCAGCTCATATATGTAAAAAAAGGGAATTATCTAGTAAATGAAGGTTCTAGCCCATGGCTTTGGAAAGTCTGTTTATGTCTCCAGCGCTTTACTGAAAACCTTGGATACACTACTAAGCATTAGGCCAGTCTCTACTCTACTCTAAACTTTAGCTCTGTTTCTAATACTATCTGGAAAGGAACTCTGTCCAGTGAAGGGGAAATTCAGATTGTAACTGCTCAGCAATGGTAATTCGGAACCAAGGAACAATCTGGCATGGAGGGCAAGAAGGCCCAACTGGCTGGAAACAGGAATGTCACAGACAGAACGACTCCCTGTAAGGGAGCAGTTTCCCTTGCTGAAGACATAAGAAATGACGCAGCATCATCTTGTAGCAATGGATCATGGAATGCAAGTGCTCAGGAGCCGCTTTTGGTAGAGAGAGCTGGTGCTGAGGGATGAACCAAACACCGGCTTAAGGCACCTGATGCTGATGCTCACAGGATTGCTGTTGAAAGTCTGTTTATGTCTCCAGCGCTTTACTGAAAACCTTGGATACACTACTAAGCATTAGGCCAGTCTCTACTCTACTCTAAACTTTAGCTCTGTTTCTAATACTATCTGGAAAGGAACTCTGTCCAGTGAAGGGGAAATTCAGATTGTAACTGCTCAGCAATGGTAATTCGGAACCAAGGAACAATCTGGCATGGAGGGCAAGAAGGCCCAACTGGCTGGAAACAGGAATGTCACAGACAGAACGACTCCCTGTAAGGGAGCAGTTTCCCTTGCTGAAGACATAAGAAATGACGCAGCATCATCTTGTAGCAATGGATCATGGAATGCAAGTGCTCAGGAGCCGCTTTTGGTAGAGAGAGCTGGTGCTGAGGGATGAACCAAACACCGGCTTAAGGCACCTGATGCTGATGCTCAGGATTGCTGTTGGCACAAGTGTATACAAGGAATCGGCTCGTGTCGCATCTTTGTGGACTCCTTGTAGAACTGCCTATGGTGGTAGGCCTCTGCCCAATGATGTTTGTTCATTAAATCTTTATATTTAAGCACAAATCTGTATTTCATTTGACTCAAGGGGTACAATAAAAATTCCCCAACACCAGTTCAACAAATGAAGCTAACAAATCCCTTCTTTTGTTTCCTTGCTTAGGCCTGGAGAAATACAGGAAATCCAACTCCTGTGTAGAGCTCCACTGTTTTCAACAGAAGCCTCATTTATGCGGGGGCGATACTACCAAATCCAAAGAAGGTTCAGGCCTTAATTGCTTTCATTTCCTGAAATACAACACTTTGGAAATGTTATCTCATTTCAGATTTTCCAATTAAAATATTACTGGTTTTATTTCTGTTGTTGATGCCAGTTATTGTTCAGTGCAACTGCAGAATTCTGGCCTCAGAGACATTAGTATTTCACCATCTAAATTTGAAAATTTTACCTGTGGGGTATATTATTTTAAATGTAACATACTGTGATTTGTGAATTATTCCTCTTTTTCCTTCTTTGCCCACTTAATAAATTGTATTTTTACAAATAACGAAAAAGTAAACTGTGGATCATGGCTGGAAATACACAAGAAGTTCATCACTTGGAAGTCTGCTTTTTTCAATAGTAAAGGAAATGAGAGGCTCATTGCTTTATAAAGTCCTATATTTAACCCTCCCTAGACAGTAAAGTCAATAGAGCATTAATAAGATATATTTTTTACCTTATTTTTTAAATTTCATTTATATATATTCTTAAATGCGGAGACTTTAGTTACTGCATAGAATATTAACAATTATGAAGACTACATTTTATAATCTACAAGTCAACCATTTGAATAACCCCTATGTAGTGTAACATATCATTAGCTTAAAAAATGTCTCATAATTTCTATTTGGAATGTAAAACAGTAGTGTTTTGGGTTTTGTACTACTGCACCTTAACAGTAAAAATGTCTCTAAATAATTTAGAAAAGTTTATCGCTAAATATAACTTTCTAATATAAGTATTTGAAATAAATACTTCTATTCTTCAAGACACACTATTTCGCTTCAAGTCATATGCAATTTGGTAAAGTCTCTAAGGTACTTAAATAATCTCACTATGCACCGGGATTTCAGATGATGACATATACACTGGACCATACCGTGGATTGATTTGGCAACCTTCTCCCTGCTATTCATGAGTATTTATAACTCACAAGGGACAGATAAATTTGTTTTTTTTTAAATAATTTTTTAAAGCCACCCAGCCACATTGTAATAGTAAAAAACACATCACAACACATCTTATTATAACACCAGGGTGACTTTATACAATGTTATCTAACCTAATCAAGCCCCAGGACAGCAATACGTTTAAGAAATTTAATACGAAATATACTTATTTTGTTATTTAAGATAAGATATCCCTTTTTTTAACAAATGAAATCAGTAAAGCTCAGTAAAACACAGATTTTACACTAACCCTAATAAATGATGAGTGATCCAAATTCAATCCAGTAAGTGCAAAATCCAGATTTAAACCACCAGAAAAAAAATCCCATTGGAATCCCACAATTCTGTATACCAGGGATTCATGAACTGCAACAAAACAATAGTACACAAATTATTTAGAACTTATCAGCCATGATTTTTTCTTAGAGAAAATAGAGCACAATTATTTAAGAAAAAGTGCAACATAGACAGTGGAACATTTGCATATTTCATGGCTGAAAATAGGGGTCTGATGTTGCCACTATCTCTACCTGGTGTAAATCATTCTCTTACTTTACAGTGCTGATTTCCAAACAGACTGAATTTGGCATCTTATATTTGCCATTCTCAAAATCTTTGTCTTTTTAATATTGGAGTGGAAATTAATTACTTAAAATAGGTTTTCTCTAAAATATTCCTTATATTTTTTCTTTTTTTTTTTTTTTTCTTCACAGGAATTATTATACAAGAAAAAAATACTTGAAATTTACTTTTTTACACATGGTTTACAATGTTTCTGCTCACAGAATAAATATAAACTGGGACATAATTTTCCATGATTTTCTGTACAAAGGCTAATTTTACTCTTGGCTCTTTGAGTAAGTATTGGGAATTTATACCACGCAATGAGGAATTAGAGATGTAAAATCCCCACGTTAATACGTAGTTCATGATCTTGCTAGGAAGCATCAAATCTCATAAGAGAAGCTCTTCAAGCAATTTCTACTAAAAGTAATTCTTTTCTTGTTTCAGTTAATTTAGTTCACATGGAAGGTTCATTTCCACAAGGTTATAGCCCTGAAAAGAGGGGATGAGAGAGTCTGGGAACAGCAAAGTTTGTCCCTCTGTACCTCTTTTACACCAAGGCTACAGGAAGGCTCTATATTCACTAACAGTGCAGTTAAATCATTCACAAGGAACCTAATGCAGTCAAGGATTTGTCTGAGAAAGGAGTGAAGGGGATGAACCTTAACCTAAACACCTTAACTCTGTTCATGATAATATTGCTTTTCAAGTGCATTTGAAAAGAACAGATATAGTTGAAAAAACAACTTACAACAAAATCTTTGCTTATTCTCATCCCCCCAAAGGAAATTGTGCTTCTTATCATCATATTTCCTTGACATTACTTTATAGTTTTTTCTATCCTTCTTCACAAATAATTTCTACCAGTGTTGACAGGAGTTAAGACTGTGCAGTTACATTTATGGAAGGAGAGTTTTGTTTAATTTACAACAAGCACAGAGCTCATAGATGCTGAAAACTATACTGTAATGTATCTCAAAAAAATACTGCAAGTAGAGTTTCAGCTCTAGACTCAGGTTTAATATTATCCACACATAAAAGTCATTCTCCCCTAGCAGTAAAATTTGATGAACCAGCTTATAGCAAACAATTATTACATACAGCATTTGATAGCTATTGGGTCTCTCTTAAAACAAATAGTTAATCTTGCTGGGCTAAGAAAAAAAATCACAACCTTAAACAAATGGACTTGTAAAATTCTCAGAATATTTCACCCTGGAGATTCATTTTAATACCTATTTAAAGGCCATTTTTCAGAAAGGAAAATTATCTCTGAGGTGCAAGTACAACATACTATTTATTCTGTACTTACAAATAAGTATCTCACACAAAACCACAAAAATACAAATTTTATATAAAATGTCATCTCTTTCAATGCTTTATCTTTGAATCAGAATGCCAAGTCATGATTGCAAAAACAGAGACTACAGCAGAAGAATCACTGTAAAAATAACAAATGCATGAAAAAATGATAACATAATAAGCATATTACATGGAAATACATTACACATTGAGAACATACAGAGTACAACATATTTCTTCACTGGAGTAAACTATACATTGAATAAGTCCTATTTTCAGAGTTGAATGACAGAGAAACTCATTGCGTTAATTTGACATGGTATTGAATGTCTCTGTAAATTTATTCTCACCCCAACGAACACAGCACCTGCAGATTAAGTGAAGGGAAAGGGAAATAAAACTGTTGTGGAAGACATGTACATTGTGTCTCATTATCCTATAACAAAAAGAAATAGCATCTCATGCAATAATAAAATCAAAAGGAATATAGTTAAGTTCAGGAAGGTGTAAGAAGCATGGTTATACTCTCAGTCTGGCTCAATATATCCCCTTTCAATAGACAGAGAAATAAGGAAATGAATTAGGCAGAATAGCTTAACGTTGCCATAAAATAAGTCTACACAGACAGTTTGCTGCACCTGGGTCAGGGCAGTTCCCAGTATCAATCCAGACTGGGGGATGAACGGCTTGAGAGCAGCCCTGCGGAGGAGGACTTGGGGATATTGGTGGACGAAAAATTGGATATGAGCCAGCAATGTGCGCTTGCAGCCCAGAAAACCAGTCATATTCTGGGCTGCATCAAAAGCAGCGTGGCCAGCAGGTCAAGGGAGGTGATTCCGCCCCTCTGCTCTGCTCTAGTGAGACCCCACCTGGAGTACTGTGTTCAGCTCTGGGGTCCCCAGCACAAGAAGGACATGGACCTGTTGGAGTGGGTCCAGAGGAGGGTCACAAAAATGGTCAGAGGTCTGGAACACCTCTCCTGTGAAGAAAGGCTGAGAGAGTTGGGGTTGTTCAGCCTGGAGAAGAGAAGGCTCCAGGAAGAGCTTATTCTGGCTTTTCAGTAGTTAAAGAGGGTTTATAAGAAAGATGGAGAGACACTTTTTACCAGGGCCTGTAGTGATAGGACAAAGGGTAACAGTTTTAAACTAAAAGAGGGTAGATTTAGATGATATAAGGAAGAAATTCTTTACGATGAGGGTTGTGAGACACTGTAACAGGTTACCCAGAGAAGTTGTGGATGCCCCATCATTTTAAGTGTTCAAGGTCAGGTTGGATAGGGCTTTGAGCAACCTGATCCAGTGGAAGATGTTCCTGCCCATGGCAGGGGGGTTGAAACTAGGTGATCTTTAAAGGTTTCTTTCAACCCAAACACTTCTATGATTCTATGGCATTAAGTTCACAGTAGCATCCTATCACACCTTACGCACCAATCATTCTTCTCCTTATTAACACTGAAGTCTACTGTATGAAAAATATCACTGCTGAAGAACCCAAGACAAGCTCCATCATCAAGCTTATGCATGTGCTGTGTAGACACAATGGCAAGGGATCAGTGGTCTACTTGTGAGACTAAGCACATTATATCACACTGTGGATCAGGTCTCTCAGTCTGATAACTCAGGTATTAGAAGTGATTCAGTTTAACAGAGAGAGTGATCACCAAGCAACTTCACAAACTGCCTCCCATTTGTTTTGGGTTTTTTGCAAACACAACTTGTCCCTTCCAAAGCAAGGTTATTTTATTGTTCATTAAATGAACAAAGAATTCTGCAAGAGTAAGTTGCAGGTGAGAGTTGGTTTAGGAGAGCACCTCTCAATCGCTTGGTACAAAGACCTGGTTGAGACAGAGAAAATGGCAGGTGTGAATACTTCCAATTCATTCTTGCCATGGTTTAGCCTAACCGGTTCAAACTTGTACTACAAATTACTTATACCTGTGCACCAGTGAGAAACAGTTTAGTAGCTATCACCTCTGAGTTACCAGTTACCTCTTCCTACAGGTACTAGCACCACAAAGAGACTGTGTTTGCCATGTTATCAGGTATGCCAAAAATCAAGATCAAAAGCAAAATCATCTATGCAGTCAACATAGATAGTCTGCATACATTATCATGTCATCACAGCTATACATGTGCAATACTGTGCCTTTACTCTTCAGTCCAGGGGCCAAACAAGCCAATAACTCTGTTTTCCACCCAACAAATTCTCAGAAAAAGAAAATTTTCCTTTGCTTTGCTTTCTGTACTTGGAGCAGAATCTGCTAGATGATCTGTTTAGTCCCTTCCAGTTCCAGATTTTATATATTACTGAGGCAAAAAGAAAACTAAAAAGTGCCGGGCACCATGGGGAAATCTTATGTCCACATAGCAGCAACTTCATCAATGAACTTTAGAAGACAGAAGCAAGCAAAGGTTTTATTAGAGAAAGGATACAAGGAACTGCTTACTAATGCACTGAAAATACTGAAACAATTGAACACAAACCTCACATCTAAGATATTTGCCAGTTTCCACACTCCATGGGATATTTTGTGATCTCAGAACAAAGACTAGGACAGAAAGTAAAACAGGAGCTGCCCAAAAGAGGTAGTATGGCTCACATTAATATAGGTCAATTTCTAATATATCAAATATTAATCAGAATCTTGATGAGTCCTGATAGTATATTTCTAAACAATATTTTCTGAAAGAACAGGTATTAATGCTGTATCTCATAACCTGTATTACACAGAGACACAACGGAGTCTTTTAGATCTTCATTTTTTCTTTATCCTATCAGTAAGCAAATACAGGTATTCTCTTTAACGTAACTCTTTCCTTGACACATGAAACTGCTTAGAACAAAAAGTGTAAGAACAAAATTCAGAAAATTAAAAATATTTGGAATTCTGGTATTATCTCTGGTTTAAAAAAAAAAGTAAATAAATTAACATTAAGAAGCTATACACAATATTCTGCAAAGCTTGACTTGAAATTCATTAATTAATGGTTCCTTTTTTTAGAATGAGTTTTTCTTCATGTAAAAATATTTATCCACATTCACAGCTTTTTTTGCAAATCAGTCTGTGCAATCATGAGCCATCCTTATGAGTCATGGACACTGTAATGCATACTCTAAACTGCTTAGTCATGGTCTTAGAATAGGACTATTAGCGAATCATTAGTATACCTTACCACTTCCCAGTTTTACAGAAGGAAATCTATGAAGGAAAAGTTAGCTATTAAATGTGACCTTGAAATTTTACTGTCATTCAATACTTTTTTTTTAAATGGACATCAGTCAAAATACCGACATGCTTGAAAACTACTTATGGGTAGTTTTACATTAGAATTCCTGGGCCATGTGGCATGCATCTCTCCACCTGGTTTCTCCTTCTCCCACAGGGAGTAGACCATGCTGGCACACAGATGTAGGCCAAGGATAATAACTGAAGTGTCAAGGGCTTAGAAAAGCATAGAAAAGTGCATAACTTGAAAAAAATCCAGGCACATGTATCACAGTATACTTAAAAGAAAAACTATGCCAACTGGATGAAAGAAAAAACACTATCCTTCTCACCAAACATCATTCAGCTCCCCATGGACAAAGAGGTCTTGCCTGCAACCACTGAATGACACCCTGCCGCAGACATGGACTACTGTTCGATTTTTTAGCTTAGACAGCACTGTGTCCCAGTGAGGATACAGTTTGTCAAGGCTCTAGCTTCAGAACGGGATATCTTTCCAGTCACAGTATGAGATGAGCCCGTGCCGAGTCACAGAGGAGCCCGTGCCACAATGACTGAAGGGTTGGTCTCCTCTTTGGTATGAATGACACCATTTTGGGTGCCTGTGATACTGCCAGAGGGAAAGGTGGTAGGTAAGAAGGCTACCAGCCAGGTAAAGCTTGTTACAGTGAGGTTTAAAGTGGTATGTCTGACACACCTGGGGGCATAGTATGAGAACACAGAAGGAACTATGAGACCGAGGAGACCCACTTGGACCTGCACGGATGATTAAGTTGTTAGGAACAAAGCATGCAAATGACATCAATCATGTAAACACAATTACTTAGAGTATAAGCACTGATTTCACGGTAGATTTATGCTTATGGAGCACTTAGAGCAATGGGCCCCCATTTTGTAGAAGGCCTCTTCTGGATTTATCAAAAGAATAAAAATGATTGCAGGTATAATCTTCTTACTGGTCAGTTATGAATTGCACACATACTAATTTTTTAACACAATTTCAGAAGTTTGTTATGTTCCATTCAAGCAAAAAATCTTCTTAAAAAGAGTGGCTTCTATTATCACAGGTAACAGAAACATCTAAAATTATAGCAAATCAATACTGGAGATTTCTAAAGACTTAAGATGCCCTCAAATAAGCGTCAGTAAGAGTGAGGCCTGGATGTATGCTAAAATTACACTTTTTAGACTGATTTATTTCCTAGGGATAAATTAAGCTGAAATATGCAGGATGATGAAAAATCCTTTTCTATTTCAACAGCTTCTGATACCTCTAAGTACAATATACTAGTAAAATCTGTAGACATTGATGGAGTTACCAGAGTGGCTCTATTATTTTTTCTGTCTTAGTAAGAGGCAATAGACAGTAGTTTTAGAAAATCACTGTTTTGTCCTAAGAGAATTTTTAGTAAGAGTTATACAGTTTTCCGGCTTATTTCTTCTCTTGCTTAAATTGAAGATGCAGCCCTTTACTCTGGCATATGCTAATGGCATTTGAGTTCTAAATGTTATCTATCTCTCCCATCAGAATTGATAGCATAGAAGATACGAACATTAATTCTTTATTACATCACATTTTGAATTACATTCAGAAAAGACCAAGTGTCTTTTTGGCAAAAAATGTGAACAGAAGTAACGTCCAAACAAAGCAGTCCAACATTTGTGTAGTAGACTGAGAGTTTGGAGATCTTATCAGAGTAACTGGAAGTTATGACCAGACTTTTTCTAGCACGCATTACATGAAATAGACATGGCTATTTCCCCTTGGATACAGGCCTTGCTAAACATATCTGCAGGTTTTGGACAAAAATCATTGTGCTGATGTTGGCTGCACATTTCAAAACTAACAATCATTAACCACTGGAGGTTCACCTATTGTAGCACACCTGATAAGTGTAGCTTAGCTGTAAGTGCACAAAGCACACAAGACACTCACAATCAGTGCAGCCCACAGAATACAGATGAGGGACAGAGTATCATTGAACGCATCCACCTAAAACACCTATGTAATAGCGTTCTGGTGGCTATAGTATTCTTTCTTGATAGTATTTCTGGGCTGGAGTATTTTTCACATGTATTGTGAGAGGGCTGCTGATGGTGTATTTTCAAAGCTAGATCCTGCCTCTATGAGAAGAAACCTGATTGGTCACACTTTGGTTATCTTTCCTGTAAGCTGGCTTCTTACTTCTGCTGGGGTTCTTTTAGCTACTGCATTATTCCAACTGATGATTATAAATACTGCTCTATGAATAAATAATTATAAAACATGGTTGAAGTGACAGAAGACTAGAGAAATGGATCTCTATAAATAAATTACCCAATATGTGAATGCAAAATCTATCATCAAAAAGACTTGGAATTAACACTTTCAGTTTATGACTGAAAAATAGAGTTATTAAACTGTCAATTATTAAAACAGTGCAATTCTTAATATCTGGCAAGTTCCAAAAATTCAGATACTTGTAGTAGTTCTTTCTCTATGCTGAGCCACTTTAGAGTGCCACAAATTTTAGTTCTCAAACATTTTTGATTCTCTCTTTCTCTTTTAACCTTGACTATCAGTGATTCTGATTTACACCTCATCTCTTTAATGCCCACAAAGATTTCTGCCTGTTCATCTAAACTTACTGGTATTTATCTCACTGTCTAACAATTAAAGACAGTGAAGGCAGAAATACCTTCTTTCAGACTGTAAGTCTTAAGCATAGATCTTTGTTTATATCTCTCCTTGACTCCCATTCCAATTACTCTCTGTTTTTCATTCTTTGCCATTTTATTATCTTTACCACGCTTACTGTGAACTCTCCTTCTCCTTCCAGATTTCCTGTGTTAGAAAACCTGTTTGTGGTCAGTTAAGCTATAATGTCTAGACACAAAATTATATTAACTTATATCAATATATCTACACTAATAACCTCTTATTCTGTTTTTGCATCTCCAGGAGCCTACTGAACCTATAACGTTTTACACTTCAGCACAATTAGAATTCTATAGACTGCCTATTTATAAATAAAAACTTGACCTTACTGTTGCACCTTCAAGTATCTCTACCTTCTTCATTCCAAGAATCAGAACTAATCCTGTTATAGTGAACTGGAACTAGTTTTCAGCATTTCAGTCACCTAAGTCACCACGGTTGCCCCTATCCCAGCATCAATAGTTCACCTTTCAGTCCTAGTTTCTCTAACACTTTTTCCAAATGGTATATTACACCCATTTTTATCTTTTACATGGTATTAATCTTTTCTCCACTGTTTGAGTAAGTTATCTGTAAAGCGTTTTAAAAATGTTACATAATTCTACAATATTTCCATGTCCTAACCTGTAATTCTTTACAATGGGTATGCACACAGCTATACACAAAGATGTCATACTAATAGCACTGTATAATTCAATACATTATAATTAGCAATTGCCATTTAAAACTCACCTGAATGTTTGCTCTTGCTTTACTTGCCTGGTTTGATATATTTGCTCTGGCTGCATTAAGTAACTTGTGGATTCCAGCAAAACGACCCTGGAGTATGGCAAGTACACATAATCACCACATTTTTAACTTGCAGAATGAAGACAAAACTCAGTTAATTCTAACTTTTAAATGAAGGCTTGTTAAAGAAGCTTATTATTTTCAATTGGGGATACTTTAAAAGAACGCTAAAAAAATATTTAAACAGATTTTTAAAAAACTATTTAATAATTTATTAAATCATCTTTATTTAACAACTTAAAACATTTTGCACAATTTAAGCCATGTAATTTTTAAAGCTCATGTAAGCATGCAAAATCCTGAGACACTTATTCAATGGTTATTGGGAAATATCATAAACTACTACCCCATCAATACCATAGGTAGATTTGTAACTGTAGGGATGGTCTACAACTATGTCACGACATGCAGAACAATTTTAATTTTCTTTTCAAAAAATTAAAAAAAAAAGAAAAAAGAAAACCAGAAAAATAATGCCCATTTCAATATTAAGACAAATCATATATATACTTTAATTGGAAATAATTTTCTGAAATGTAACTTATACTATGATGTGTACTAAATTAAATGATTGAATAATTGAGTCATTTACATTTGAAGAAAAAAGCTCAAGTAATTTTATTTTGCTTTTGTAAATAATGAATCTATTAAGATAGAGTAAATTGGGTTTTCCCTGACAGACCACAAGCAACTGCTTCACTTTAGTTTTTCCTAGAAGATTCTGATCTTCTTTCCTTTTATGTACATTATTTAGTTGACAGAATGGGTAACATCTAACAAACAGCCAAATGCTAGGCAATGACTAGTTTAGGGTGCAGAATTTACAGCTTTTGGATCTGACATTTGCTATGTATTTGACATGAGGTCAAAGAGGCGCTCATATTTTTAATTTGTCCTTAAATTGTACTACGTTATACACCTAGTTTTAAGATTTTGAGCCCAGTTTTCTGCAAAAGAGCTACTTCCTTGGTATCACAAGTGGATTTCCTAGTGTTATTTGCAACTAAGCAATGCACCCCCGGATGGAACACTAGATGGTTCAAAACACTGGAAACATGATACAAAGAATCTTTTATTTTAGATTACTGGTTCAAATGCTGCTCAAACTGATAATTACTTCAAGCAGTTGTCAAGTAGCTTTTGAGTGATATATATGGAATTAAATTACTTCATCGCCTTTAATCCATTCTTTCCAAGAGAGTTATCCACATCATAGAACTGATTACAGGTAGTCTCACTGACCACCTCAAGGACTTTAAAAAAAGACAGAAGCTAAATAAACTCATATAATTCCCACATAGAAGGCTTATGCCAGAGCACATAGCTGGAGCAGTGAAAACAATCCTGTTACAGGAGTCTATACCAAACCTGTTCTGTGGATGAAAGAGAAATTTAATTTGCAGCCTATGCAATGTGTATATTAAACAGATTAGTAAAACAAGCTAAAAATGTTATGGAAAATGGTTCTTGTAAATAAATGAATGACATGAACCAATGTTTAGCTCTATAGACTAAAGACAAAATGTAGAGTCGGACCATATAAACAGGTTTTAAGGCACAGCACTCTCTTTCTTTTGTATTAAAGAAAGCAACATTTATAACTCTGCAGTTGTTACATCTCTGATGAATAGAAATGAAAACTTAGATTAACTGATAGTGATGCGAGCCCCAAGGCAAAAGCATGTTTTTTTCTTTTGCATGCTTCATAATTTAAACAGCAGGGTAAAGCAGATTGGGGAAAAAATAACCAACTATTAATTAACATGGTTTGTTTCTCTTTGGAATTCTGCTGGACCTCAGCCAAACACAAAAATACAAGCAAGGTTCATGAACCCCATTTGATTAAAACTCTAGCTTTATTGCTTACATTGAGATGGATTTCAATTAAGGCTTATTTATCTTCTTTATTCATTATGATAGCTTCCACTTTACAGTGCTTGTAACAATTTTGGTAATGTAAATCCCTATAATTTAACCTCAAGGTTTTACATTTTTAAGGAGAAGAAGAAAATTATGGAAAAGAGTTGATAAAACAGCATGATCATTATAGATTTGTCTTTACAGCATTGTCTACCTGAATATGCCATCATTTCTGAAGGGATTAGTAACATTTAAGATAACTTTCTTCAGCTCATAACATGGTGATTTGCATTTTAATATATCCTAAAAAAGAGCGAAAAACT
>NW_008795695.1:17205416-17208398 GCF_000699145.1 Aptenodytes forsteri | reverse complement strand
GAGCGAAAAACTATATTAATATGAAAAAGTTGCAAAACTACATTCATGTATAATACATAAACAAACAGGAAAATATTACAAAGAAGAATAGAACCATGTATTTGACCACTGGTGACTACAAAATTAACATAATTCAAATGCTAGACTTCATTGCCAGCAAAGAATGGTTAAAGGCTATTTCTTTTTAAACATGCATTAAACTTCGTATTTTAAATGCTCTTCAAAATGATAGCACAGGGCCAAGAATCAAGCTATTTTTTTGCCTTCTTATCTTTCCATGTCCTCTATTTTCTTCTCTTCCCCAATCTTCCTTTCTAACATCAGTGTCTATTGCTGTGGTATAAAGAGAGTCATGGGGAAAAAAAAGAAAAAAAAAAAAAAGAGAATCGCATAAACACCATCTAAGTTCAGAAGAGGATCTATCCAGATCTGCTCAATGAATGTTTGATAACAAATGATGGAACACATGCCTATCTCTGCTCTGACTATTTCTGGGATATATCTTAAATCTAAAGGCTGTCTAAATTTAAAAAGCACAAATAAACCTAGCAACATCTAACAGAAGTTTGCTGTCCATCTACATCTGACAACTGAAATCATTAGGCTGAAGGGGCATGTCAACACCTCCACAATGGAATTTCCAAAAGCATTCATATGCTGAAAGGTCTCCAGATTTATTTTCAGAGCAATCGGTGCAAAATTTTTAAATTTATTCAGGATCTAAGTGTGATTTATATCCTTAGGCATCTTAGATATTCCTCTAGGCTTTCCTCTGCAGGTACATAGGCTAATATTGGAAACCTAAAAATTCATAGGTCAAAGGCTAATGCTGATGGTAACTCACATGTCTATTCTTACCTCAGTTAACTTTTGTTTGATACAACGTACAGATGAACAATATTTTTGTGACAATATTAATCATACACACATAAACTTACAGCAGGCTCAATATGCTTGACTTCAGATTTCAGAGAGAATGTCAGTGTGGCACCATTTATTCCACCCACACGCTTTGAGATCAGTAGCAACACTGCTTCAGCAGGGCGCAGAAAACGACTAGTGAATTCCACGTTTATATTTGTTTGTCTCCTAGGCAAAATAATAATATTAGTTTAAATAGTTAGGCACAAAATTGTGACTCAGAATTGACTCAGAAATGTCATTTCAGAAGCACATTTTAGAGTCTTTGTAAGGTATGGGGGCTAGAAAAGAAAGTAGTTTGTTTTTTCTGAAATACTTTGTTGCAGTTCAATCTTCTGCCTAAGCGCACCTTAAAACATTCTAATAAAAGAACTATATAGATAAAGAACAATATTGAGTCCTTATTGCTTTTTATGACCTCAGCATGTAGCTTAATTTTTCTTCCCACACACACTAGCACAGAAAGTTCTCTTTCCTTATATTACCCTAAGTTAACAACTGATTTAGTTTATGCTCCCCTATTTGAACAGGTTTTTGTGAGTTAAACAGTCAGACATCCTCTTATGCATGTTGTGAGGCAGATCTAGATGTTCTTAATCAAATCCTCATTGAAGATTGAGAAAGAAATGAGTAAAAAAACCCTTCAGAATAATTAGTAAAGCGGAGTAATTAAGAGGTGGAAAAAACAAAGTTCTCTTGTACAAGCAACAGCTCAAGTCTCTGATGGAAAACTGGAGAAGGAGAGACCACATGGAATGAGAGTTTAGACTAGGTAAGAGTTAAGTTTAGACTTGATTTGCATTAGTCCTGCAACTGAGCAAGGTAAATAAGAAAAGTTTAGTGGCTGAAGCTCGCACTTTGAAGCTCTCAAAATCACTCTCCGATTTTGAGATTAATGTGTTAAGATGGCATGAAGGTCAGAAAAATTATAGCGTGTAACATTGTTCTAAAAGAGAACAGTAGAATCTAAACATATTCTGCCTTTCTCCACGTATGACCAGAGCAGAGAGCGCTTTCTCTAAACAGAAAAAGACCTATATTTTTGGAGTTGCAAGTAGAATATCTCAAAATAAATACCAAAAAGTCAGTTGACTGGTTTATACTTTCATTATAATGTCATTCTATGTGGTTAAACAAATTTTAAAATTTACCCCCTGACAAACTGTATGAAAGAGATGGCAGAAAGAAAATAATCAATAGTAAAATCTTGAAATGTCTTCATTTACTCAAGCTGATATTACTTAAATAATACTTCAAAGGAATTCTTAAAATATAGGAAAAGGTTATATTTATAAACTGCAGATTTGTTAGTTGTCTTTCTGGAACAGATAGCAGATACTAAAGTCAAAAGGAAGCCTCTCCCCAACCCAAATCAGCCTTCCCCATTAAACAATTAACCGGAACTGTGCAGCCTGACAGAAAAGAATTAAAACAGACGGCAGAGGGAAATTATGTGTGATTTACTGGTCTTCTGCCAACTGGGAATTCTAAAGCACAGGCAATCAACTAACAGTGGTATGTGAAATATGCCTATTACATATTGTATCTATATATACTTCTCCCCAACCCAAATCAGCCTTCCCCATTAAACAATTAACCGGAACTGTGCAGCCTGACAGAAAAGAATTAAAACAGACGGCAGAGGGAAATTATGTGTGATTTACTGGTCTTCTGCCAACTGGGAATTCTAAAGCACAGGCAATCAACTAACAGTGGTATGTGAAATATGCCTATTACATATTGTATCTATATATAATTACAGAAGTAAGTGGTGAAGTAGAGGATGGACTTGTAATAGCAATTAGCATACTATGTCTTCAATGGAATCATGTTAATTTACATTTGGTTCACAACTTTCATAATAACAGCTACTTTTTCAAGTGAACTCAATGCACACATTTCTTCATGTAAGTTGAGCAATAACAATGATGGCAGAAGTTCTATAAATTTATTTTGATGAGAGTAGTGGCAGGATTTGTCCCTGGATGACAGCTGCTGTCAAGGAAACTGTCAAGGAAACATCATCCATTCTTATGGTGGACCAGGGAAAAAAAAATTTTT
>NW_008795695.1:17201742-17205406 GCF_000699145.1 Aptenodytes forsteri | reverse complement strand
AATATCTTTTAAAAAAAATTTGGCGAAGATCAGGAGAGTAACAGACTTTTAAGCCTCAAACCTATACCATGCAATGTAGTAGAAACAATTATAAAGAATAAAAGAATAGGATAAGTATAAAAGATATCTACTAAAAACAAGATCTACATAAATGAGATCTAACTGGCAGGAGTCAACATCTGTAAAATGTACGCCTTATAAATCCATGTTCATTAAAGGAGTTCAACAAGAACATGATCAAGGGTGATTTAATTCTTCTATTTCTAACAAAGTCCCTTACTACAGATTTACAGGGAAACTAGCAGACAGGAAAGAAGCAAGGAAAGAAGCAAAGAAACATAATGTAGGAAGACCATTAATGGAGTCTTCAAGGGTCTGTGACAACTGGAAAGTACAGAAGTTTACTGATGTTCTAAGTTGCTCCAGGTTGTAAGGGCAAAGATTGATAGTGCAAAGATTGCACGACCTTATGAGACAACAAAATGATGAGGAAAGTCAGTGTACATAGATGTAAAGAGATGCACACAGGGAAAGCAGCTCTGTGTTTACATAAAATTATGGCCTCCAAGCCATAATTCAGTGTACATAGATGTAGAGAGATGCACACAGGGAAAGCAGCTCTGTGTTTACATAAAATTATGGCCTCCAAGCCATTATAACTCACCATTGAGAACTTGGGATTTGCGATGGATAGTTTCATGAAAACATCAGTACAGTGCTGGGAAACATCCAGTAAAGCAAATTAAGTGTTAGGAATAATTAGAAAAGGAACAGACAACAACATAGATCACCATTAGGCCACCAGATCACATCCAAAGGGCTCAAGCCTTAATTATTGTTTGCACCTCTTTACCCCAAAAAGGATATAGCAGAATTGAAAAAAGCTCACCAAACTGCAGAAAGGATGACTAAAGGTAATAGAATTAACCCAGCATTATCTCTAGGCTAAACACCTAGGTTAAAGGAGTATGATATTGCCCCGAGTTCCTCCTAATGCCAGAAGTCTCAGGATCTCAGTTCTGAGAATCGATGATGAAATCCTGGAAGTTCTGAAAACCTGGCTCTTACAGCTTTCATGTTCCTGCTGCAGAGCCCCCAGACATTACCATTTTTGACAGTGAAGAGTTGCTAAGCCTCTCAGAGTCTGAGGCTCCTAAGTTGCCCTGCCATTCAAAACATCCTGGAAAATGCATCCTGGGACTGCAGACTCCCTGAAAAGTACACTGCCTGAGACATCCACTCCCAAAGCCACTTTAAGGATCAAGTTTTAAGGAGTCCACTCCGCTCTTGTCACAAATAGGAATGACAGGGAAATGGAGCGTATGGAACATTCTGCCTGATCTTTGCCCTCTGGTTCATGCAACAGCAGAGAAACCTGATTTGAATTGTGAACTGTTGCCTTCTGTGGCAAAGCCAGCATCAGACAAAGTTGCTTAGTTTTTTTCTCTGTTCATCTGTGTTGTGGTCAATGTAAAGTGAGTGAAAATTCAGCTCATGGAATTGTTCTATAATCTTGTTCATTCTCATATTACTACAACTAGCTCCGTCCACACCCACTTCAGTTGATATACTGTAGGGGTCAAAGATTCTTAATTTCTTTATCAGCTCAGCGTGTACCATCTTTCAAAAAAGCAAGCAATCAAATTCTCTCTCTTTTTTTTGTTATACTTTGGTGTAGGAAAAGAAAGATAAAAAGTTGTTTGGAGGGATCAAATTTGCAGAGTTTAAGACCAACAGAAATCACTAGATAACACAATCCGAAGCAGTTATACATTGCAGGCTGTTATGTGCAACCCAGTCATCCTTCAGTTCCTTCTGATAACTACCATTTGGCAGAAGCATTTTTCTGAGAAAGCACCCCATACTGTCTGAGGCAGAAGGCTGGATTAAATAACTTTCTGAGGTCACTTCCTGTATTATTTTCAGTGTTCTGTGATTTGCAAAACCCCTACAGTTAAAGAATTTGTCATTCAGATAGAGTTTCATCCGCTCAATAGCAAATCACCTTCGCTACTTCCAGGTTGAATTTGTACAACTCCAGCTTCAAGCTGTTGTTTTTGTAAAAAGTTTTGTTCTATATTGTTTGCAGTTAAACAGGTTCCTTTCCCAGGAAGGTACTTTTAAATATTGATCGAGTCATCATTATTTCTCTTGTTAAGATACCCAGACTGAGTAACTTATAGGCATGTCTACACCACATAAGAGAGCTTAGAGACCTTTATGCTATTACTGTTGTGAACTGCAAGTCTATATGGCACAGTGCAGTGCCCTAGAGAGTGGGAATCTCAGATCAAAGATTAGTTATGTTATATGCAAGATCTGACACTCAGCTACACTGAGAATGTTCTGATGCATCCCAAAAGCCAGAGCAGAACGACAGTATAGTCTTCGGAAGATTTCCCTGATGTTCAGCTGCTTAGGATTTAAGCCAGTTTCATCTCAGACAACTGATATAAAATATTCATTCTTGACAGATACTGGGTGTAGGTGGCAAGGTTTTGATAGCAGGGGGCTGTAAGGGGCAGCCTTTGTGAGAAGAGACCAGGAGCTGCCCCTGTGCAGGACACAGACAGTTCCAGCTGGCTCCTTAATGGACCCACCGCAGGACACAGCTGAGCCCATCAGCCAAGCTGGTGGCACCTCTGTGAAAGCATACTGAAGAAAGAGCAAAAACATAAGAAAGGCAGAGGAGTGAGGAAAAAGAGTAAGAAACACCAGTGGGAACATCAAGGTCAGAGAAGGAGAGGGAAAGGAGGTGCTTCAGCTGCCAGAGCAGATATTTCCCTGCAGCATGTGGAGAGGACCACACCAGAACAGATATCCACAGTGTAGTCCATGGAGGGCCCTATGCCAGAGCACTTGGATATTTCCTGAAGGAATTGTGATCCGTGGATAGCCCATGCTGGAGCAAATTCCTCCTGAAGGACTGAAGCCCATGGAAGGACTCACGGAGCAGGAGAAAAGCATGAGGTGGAAGGAGAAACAGAGAGGAACTGTTACGAAGTGACTGCAGCCACCTGCTCCCCATTACTCCCTGTGTCATTCAGGGTGCCAGGGGGAGAAGGTAGAGGACTCTGGAACACAGAATTGAAGTTGAATCTGGGAGAAGCGGGTGGAGAAGAGATGAGGTGATGTTTTAATTTCTATCTTTGTTTCTTACTACGAAAGTCTATTTTAATTGAAAATTAATTAAAACAATTTCCCCTAAGTCGAGTCTGTTTTGCCTGTGATGGTCACTGAGAAGCAGTCTCCCCATCTATCTCAGCCCACAAACCTTTTTAGCAATTTTTTCTCCCCCGTCCTGTTGAGGAGAGGGAGTAAGAGAGCGTCTGGGTGGGTGTCTGGCAGCCGGCCAAGTTTAACTCACCACAGCCATTCGTGAGTTTCTCCAGCTAGTAGTGGACCACAGTATACATTGTCACGCTTCTTTGAAAATACAGACAAACATATATTACATATTTCTGTCACTTTGTTATTATTAGTTTAAAATCGTTGGCATCTCTATCTAATGCTGCATCATTGCTTCATAATATATTTAAGCAACTCCTCTTCATTAGACAGAATGTTCATTAGGAGAACAAGTCTTATGAGGAGCGGCTGAGGGAACTGGGGTTGTTTAGCCTGGAGAAAAGGAGGCGAGGGGAGACCCTTATTGCGCTCTACA
>NW_008795695.1:17196451-17201649 GCF_000699145.1 Aptenodytes forsteri | reverse complement strand
GCCCAGGGAAGTGGTGGAGTCCCCATCCCTGGAGGTATTTAAAAGACGTGTAGATGCGGCGCTTAGGGACATGGTTTAGTGGGCATGGTGGTGTTGGGTTGACAGTTGGACTTGATGATCTTAGAGGTCTTTTCCAACCTTAATGATTCTATGATTACCCTTTGCCTTTCTGCTCAAATTTTTCCCTGATCTGCTTAGCTTATCAGTTTCCTGCAGTTCATCTCTGCTGGAAAGTAAACACAGTTCTTTCAGACTGGGCCTTCATCTACAGAATCCTCTATGCCAAGCATGCTCACCCAGCACATCCAACAGGATTAGTCAATCACACTTATTCCTCGTTAGTGATTATAATGACCCACAGTCATATTAAATCCAATTATAGTTACTTCTAAATATAGGAATATATATATTTGGCAGATAATTAGAGACAAGTCTCTATGCATGACGTCTTACTTAAAGTCTTCCAGCTTTCCAATCAGAAGACTGACACATTTCAGTTTCTTTAGCCTCCCTATCAACACTATGGTTCATCTTTTCAGCTGTAATTGCCTGAACTCTCATGAGTGACTGTTCTCTGAACTGCTAATATTTCCCTTGACCTTCTACCCTGAAACTTTGGCAAAGCAAGCTTTACAACTTGACTGGAGCCCTGCAGCAGGCCTTCACAAGGCAATAGCTGCAATTTTTAACTGCTGAGTTTATCTAAAGTACCTGTTGTTTCAGGGGGGGAAAAAAAGCTGGCTAGTATCAAGCTAGCTTTCAGGGAAAGATGAACTAGTGGTGAAGGCATATCCATATTTATATATAATATTCATAAATTCATAAGGAACGGTTTCAATTCAGGGGAACAAGGATGCAGAGATATCTGACCTTAAGCTGTCCGTACCATTACAGATACTCAGAAAGTTTTTTAAAGTATAACTCCTGTTTGTAAACTAGAACTCCTGTTCTCTGATATAGCAAGTAGGCTTTACTAATTTTTAGTGATTTTTAACACATTGATTCATCTGCCTGCAATCCCATATTTATGGATTATTTACTTCTAAAAGTAGAACAAATAACTTCAATGTGAAGTGCCTCTTTCTAGCTATTTTTACATCTTTTATTCCTAAACAGGTTATAGTTAGTGATGCTAACATTCCCGTCAAAAAATAACTCCATTAAGTTTTACTAATACACTCACATCAAATTTCTTACTGAATACACCTAAAATTCTCCCTCACTTTTTATTTAGGCCATAAATATATTTCTTTATTTCTAGAAGGCTGTTACAAGCCTACCTCATTTCTGAGCTTCTCTGAAGGCATTCTTTCCAAAGAAAGCAGAACATTGTCTCATACAAATCCTCTACCATTTTTCTTGATTTTATACAATGAATAACAATCAGCACTAATAGCAATAAGCCTACACATAATCAATTAAACAGAGGTGTTGGTTTATTATTCATGTTAGTATCACTTCCAAACCCACCTATGATATTATGATCTAATATAAAGCACCTACAAGACTCCCACCCATCCCACTGATGCTTAAGTTCTCAAACACTTCCATCAGAATATTAAGAAAGCCATTCATTACAAAGAACCTATTTTTCATTTAGTGACCAAGATTACAAGTAAGATTACATTATGACAGACTCTGCAGAGGTCTCCAGTAGATGACTGGCATTTCCACAAGCTTTTATTTCTATGCATTTTTTCAAATGTTTGTTGCTACATATAACGCCAAGCAGCTCGATGACAAGGTTGTATACATTTACTTGTGTCTTGGTTTTTTGGGTTTTTTTAAAGGTGAAGTGAAAAACAGACATGGTATTGACCTTTCAGAGAAACACACAATATTTTCAAGGATTGCGTTTTTATGTTAATTCTTATTTGAAGTAATTGCAAAGAAAATGGAATCAAATCAGCCTCACAGCTTGCTGAAAACACAGCATTACTTGTTGTCCCTTCTGCATATATTTACAATAGGCATGTCATTTAATACTGAAATATTGATCATCCTTAAAGAGCACTGTATTTATGTTGAGTCTTCTTGAATTTGACAATATATATTTGAAATTTTTCTTCTTCTTCACAGGTTATTTTCATACAAATGTTGACCTTCGCTTTCCTTTTTACAATCTCTAATCCATTTTATCTGCAAAGGAATATCTTAAATAGGCTTGCAGTCTAAACTTAAAAACTCTTAACTGACAGCCAGAGTCACTGCTACATCCCTCTTGTCTTCACTAGTTAAACAGGGATTAGTGAAATTCCCGTATCTAGTCATAAAGCCACATAGCACAGAAAGAGTATAACATACTTAGTGAACAAGAAGAAAAAGACGGTGATATACCATGAGTATTTCTGCTACCAAAAAAGTTAACAACCTAATGTTTTCCCAAAATTAAATCTCTCCAAAATCCTTAGATGGCTTTCAGAAATGTAAGATAGAGAAATAACTACATTGCAGCTGCAACAGTTTCCGTCTTGGTGGGGAGCGAGGATGGGGGCAAAAAGCAGCAGTCTAACGCTATTATCAAACCTGTGTCATGGTCTCTTAAATTCCCAGCCATGCTTCAATTAAAAATAAGAAACAAAAACTGAAATCTTAGAAGACAGAATTTTTACCTGCTCATGCTTCCACAATGCATTGGTGTAAAAAATGTGAATCAAGTTCAGAGGAGGTATTTCAAATTTAGTTGGGGGGGGGAAAAAAAAAAATAAGAACAGTAGATCCAAACTGAAAATCAAAGCTTTCAATACATTGGGTCAAAAATATTTATTGGACACAGATGACTCCTCTAATGATCTGAAGACTTGTATTCTGCTCTTAAAGCTCTATTGAGCTAAACCACAAGTGTCCCGTTCATAAATTACTCTGGATTTGTTCTAGGTTAAGGAGAAAAAGCCTGATCTTTATACTGACTAATTTTGCCCTGTTTCTAGTTGAACACATTTCTAATGTTCCACCACTATTAAATTAGTAGTTTGTATTTCCATACTGTTAGACTTATTAATAACACTAAAAAAAATCATCACTTACTTAGGGGCAATTGTGACAGTGTTTCCTTTAGGTAATGAGAAATCATCAGCATCTCTTCCTACAAGAATAGCATTGTACATCAAAGTTTTACTGCTTGGGTTTTTCAGACGCACCTATCACAACAACAACAACAAAATTAGCCATTTTTATTAAATTTTTAGAGTATAAAAGGTGTGTTCTGCAGCTAAGTTCCAAAATACAAACTAAGGATATCACAAAATAAAGTACCTCAAATAACTAGGCAGATCATTTTTCTTCCTAAGGAGTATAGACTTCCCACAGACCATCTATCCAACCTCAATTTTTCTGACTACTCTTCTTGCAGTGTACACTGAACTCCTATGCCTGTTAATCTCTTATTCCTCTCTATCTTTGATCTCAGATTTTTCAGATTTGTACATTTTTTATGTGCTTACAAGCATAGGAAAAAAACAGCAGCAGAAATCAGGATCCCAAGCCTGAAGAGAAAAAGAAGAAGATGCATGCTTCCATCTTCCATATTTAGTAGCCAAATGACATGAAACCCATTCATTCTTTGTTGTATTATAGACATAATATAAATACATATATACATACAGTGTTTCAACCTTGTAATGCTATAAATCTAAATTCAATGGTATCAGTACCTGTTTAACAACAGTTGCATGGAGCGCACCTGTAAATTCTATAGTCTTCTTCGGTAAATAGTGAGGGAGAGTTTCATACAGGTAGACACACAGAATAAGCATCATGACTGGGTTTGGATCACAGATATCAGTGGCCTAATATTAAAAACAAAAAAAGAAAAAATAACCAGATATTCAGTTACAATTTTGCCTGTATAGTTTAGAGATATGAAGATGAAGAACAAAAAAGTTTAAGGTAATTGTTATTCTACAAACATTCTCAACCTAACTTTTGAGAACTGGATTAGGCCCATAGCTAAGATGAATATGAATCTTGTCAGCGCACGAAAAAAATTAATTCTTGAAGACCATTGACATGCTCTGGTAATAAACCTAGGCTAAAAATTAAAACCACCTTTTTTCCCCCACAGTTCAGCAGAAACAGATGTTCATTTTATTAAAATGAAGCATAATAGAAAAAGCAAGTAAAATTCACTGACTGGAAAAACGTCTTTATTATCTTTTAAAAAATCTTTTAAAATCTTTCTGCTTACTCTGTAAAATACCATCCCAAATACTCCTAGATAGTTTTGCAACTGTTTGTGAAGACATTGTCACCATCCAACTAACAACTATATACTTATTTTTATTGCAGATGCCAAATTGCTTTACAAAAGTTAGCAAGTATTACTGCATCTTAAATATTTGATTTACAGAAATGAACTTAAATGGCAACTGCAAAACACATCAAAGCTTTAGTCCTCAGCGATTCTGGTAAGTCACAGAAAAGAGAGGTAGAAACTCTTCCATCAAATACATGAACTTTTCAGAAGGCTAATCAAATAGTAAAGAGACTTAATGATATAAGTGGCTTCCCACAAATACAGGCAGGAAAGATCTGGCTACAGCTTTAAACAAATAAAATTCTGTACTTCCTAAATCAAACTAATTAGATTAAGTATTTTAAAACTTCATGCTTAGTAACTTATAATGTTATTATAATAAAGTTGTCTATAATATACTACATAAACTTTTACAACTGCAGTTAATTTCTCTCCTGAATTAAATATCAAGTCATACTGAAAAATACACACACTTGGGACTAGATTTAAGCAGCAAACCACTGCATTAACATGTCATCCCATTAAAAGGTACTCTTTTCATTCAAGATATTTTATTTGGATCCTTTACATAACTAAGAGTCATTCAATCAATACAGCAGTATTTTGAAAAAGACCCTCCTTTGCCTAATGCCTAGAAAGCAACTACAATTCAAAATCTTCTCACCTTACAGGAAACGTCTGTACTTTACAGGCCTGTCAGCCTGACCTCGGTGCCGGGGAAAATTATGGAGCGGTTCATCTCGAGGGCGCTCACAAGGCATGAGTGGGACAACCAGGGCATCAGGCCCAGCCAGCACGGGTTCATGAGAGGCAGGTCCTGCTTGACCAACCTGATCTCCTCCTATGACCAGGTGACCCGCCTAGTGGATGAGGGAAAGGCTGTGGATGTGGTCTACCTGGACTTCAGTAAGGCCTTTGACACCGTCTCCCACAGCATTCTCCT
>NW_008795695.1:17167908-17195709 GCF_000699145.1 Aptenodytes forsteri | reverse complement strand
TTAGTGGGCATGGTGATGTTGGGTCGACGGTTGGACTCGATGATCTTAGAGGTCTTTTCCAACCTTAATGATTCTATGATTCTATGAAAAACTGCCCAATTCTCAAGCAAAAAAAATTGATCTATTGTGCTGTTGCTGATTGTCACTGTCATTCTCTCTAAGCAGTTTGGATGAGTTGCATATAACTACAGGTAACCTCATCCCATCACTCCAGAATCAAGCTTCCTTCTTCACATGGTTTCATCATGTCATGAATATGCAGCTGTAAACCACTCAAAGAATAGACAGAGCACTTTTTTTTATTTTAATATTGACTTGTACATTACTTAGAAGCATTGTATATACATAAAGTCAATGTCTTTTAGATCTGCAGGGTCATGTGAGAGCAAGACAACAGGTACGAGACACTTTTAAATCCCAAGACTTTATGTTATGAAACAGCTGTACTACTTGTTTTTTTGAGCTTATCAGGAACTCGACAACCTCTAGGAGATACTCATATTCAAATACATTAGCAATAAGGAAAAAGATCTGTCTCTAGTCAGCAACTATTGAAAGTTTCGCATTCATTTCTAAGGACATGAACAAACAAGTCTCAAATGATATGACATTCTTTTGTAGCACAGGCGTACTTAGGATATCGAAGACTACATTATCTTTGCACTGTCTTAACAAACAAACAAAAAAAGACAAAGCAAAAATGTATCTTAAATGGCATGCCTTTTTTGTTTATCTGGAAGAGGAATGAAGAGCAATACATAACCAGTTTTATTTAGAAGATCAGTTTTATTTGCACCAGTTTTATTTACAACATCAGCTTTATTTAGAAACAAGTATACTATAGGGGACCTGAATCTGTCTCGTAAGTGCGTACATGGCAGGCATATCAGTGGAAAAATGTCTAGAAAAAGTATCTGTAGCTTGTAGACAAAAAGGGAAACTAAAAGTCACATGGAATTAACAGTGTGCTCTCAATGTTCACCATCATCCACCCTCCAAAAACTACTGCAAGTAATAAAGTCTCCCACTCACAACATTAGCCCACATTGTGTGTCAGTAAATCACAGCTGAGTTGGTAACAGCACACAGATCTCTCCAGACGAGCAACAGTCATACCAATGACTGCTGCATAAGTATAGCTTCCATATATAGAAAAATCTCGCGTGCACATTGGAAGCACAAACATATTTGCTGATTCAAGACTAGCAATCTATCGGTAAATCCAGTATACAATTTCCCTGCTTCTCTGCACATACGTACTTCCCTCAAGCAGACCTTTATAAGGAAGGTCTTGTAACGTAACCTGAAAAATCAGCAAGCCTGCAACTTATTAGATATGAAGTAAAGACTCACAGTAGAAGAGTGTGCAATGATACTGTGAGATCCCTCATGAGAACAGGGCAACTCTAACTGAAATTTGCCAGATTACTCCAGCTGTGACAGTATGGGGAGAGAATGTCATAGTCCAATGGAAGCCTTGGTTATCTTTTCTGGTTAAGTTAAGAAAGCAATAAAAATGGTAATGTGACACTTTTGAGGAGGTCCGATTAATAAAAAAAATTAAAAGTAAATAAATACAGTCCATCTAACAAAACATGACATTAATTGAACTATATTGAATAAGGAGCCCAGGTTTCAGATATCACATTTATTAGCCACATGGGCTGAAAAAGGGAGAAAACTTTTTTGCCTCTTCTGGACTGTCTTCAGTGCAGCAAGAGATGTATAGACATAGCGATCATCTTAACTTTCTGAGCTAATTTTTACTGCCAAGTTAAAGTTTTACACTAGAGCATATATTGCAGAGCTTCTACAAACCAGCCAATTCAACTTCCTAATTACAAAAGCTCAAGATACAATAAAACACTCTGTGAAAAAGTAAATATATATTCCAAAGAACAGAACACAACAGCCAGTCTATCTTCAAATTTTGCAGAAAAATTAGAACACAACAGCCAGTCTATCTTCAAATTTTGCAGAAAGGCCCTTGTTCCTCTAGTTAGTTCCTCCTGCAGGTATGGCAGAAAGCAGTTCCATGAATGTCCCTTATCAGAATACAAAATCAGCTGTAATGACATTGAACAAGGATCCGCAAGATCTAAATGCTTATGGATCTCCTTGGAGTATGAGAGACGGGGTATCCCACTATTCTGCCTCTGCCAATAGAGCAGTTGCCTGAGTAAAGAGTATAAGAAATTGGGCAAATATAAAGTGGTCTTCCCATTGACACAATTTGCCAGCTTCTGGAAATTAGTGGCTTAAGGATTTATTGGTTATTGTTAAGCACCTCTCTGTCATTATTTTAAATTCTTCTCTACTTCATTCTTTACGTACAAAAATAAGCCTGACTGTCATTAACAGTTTATGAATTCTTTTTAATTAGAAATTGCTTATTGAGTTTTCTTCCTCTTTTGATGTT
Organism: Aptenodytes forsteri; assembly: GCF_000699145.1. Lineage (NCBI taxonomy): Eukaryota > Metazoa > Chordata > Aves > Sphenisciformes > Spheniscidae > Aptenodytes > Aptenodytes forsteri. Next base: position 17,193,290 of record NW_008795695.1, on the reverse strand, counting down.
ATTAAAATGCAATATTGGCTGAAATCTATTGCCTAAAACATCAGACCATAAAAAGCAGCTGAGTCCTAAGGCAGGAGCTCTAAGAAAGCAAAATGCTGCATCACTGAGCACAAGTACAAATAGCTCCACCCTCAAACAGCTTCTACTTGATGACTGATGGATCAGCAACTGACAAAGGTTTTCTTCAGCTAGCAAAAGCTGCATTTTGACACAATAATTTTGTGAGGAGAAAGGGTATAAAGGGCAAACATTTGAAACTCTAGTGGAGCCACCTTCTTCCAACACGATATAAAAAACCGCAGTAGCTTAAAGCAAATATTCCATGTAGAAAAACCTTTATACAAAATAAGAACCTAAGACCAGCCTATTGGCTCAGACCATGGGCCAAAAGGACACCACTACAAGCTGATGCCTAAATGAAAATGATTATATGGTAAGTACACATATACTTGAGTATTTTCCCAGGCTCAAGCACGAGACTTCCTGAACCACATATGATTTCTGTCTACTTAGAAATCTCCGTTTCTTTTTCTCTCAAGCCTATGCACAGTCTCCCTTTGACTCTGTGTAAAAACTGTAAAGGCAGCCTAAGAAAACACTCTTTTTGAAGTTATGTTCAGTATAACCAAGAAAGAATCTGGAAGAAAAGGTGGAGCTATAAGCTAACTTTTCTTAATGAACGTGCTGTAAATAAATGCAGTAACACCAAGCATTTGAAGTAATGCTCACTTTCACCAGCTTATGGCATTCTAGCCCTACACAAAGTACAATTTTATTTTCAAAGATTCAAGAGAAGAACATCAAGAAGTAAATAAGAAGAGCTTACTATTTTTTCTTCATTTTGTAAAAAGTCATCAAAACAGGGTGCCCATCTCTTTTGCTAACAAGAATGAACCCACATTTGACATAGAAGAGAAGAGGGAAAATAAGATGCTCTTTTGTTGTCACAGATGGGTGAAAACAATTCTGCATTTCAAACCAGAAAAATCTAGAATAAACTGGATTCTAAATTCAGAAATGCAACAAGTCAAACCAACACAACATTTCCAATGCAGGAATAATCTTTTTTTCCCATCCAGTCTACAAGCTTGTCAGAAGTTTCCCATCATGTTTTACAGAAAGGAGAAATTAAAGGATTCTCACAGATGAACCCAGCAGTATTTTCTGTGGCTCCTTCAGCCCATGAGGCACTGTGCTATAATGAGATGCTCTGTGTCTTGTATGTAAGAGTCCTCAATTCAGTAGGAGAAAACAAATCCAGAAAGGCCAGTGAAGCTATAATTTGTCCAAACTTGAAAGGGAAACTAAAGACAGAGAGAGTTGCCAGGGCACAGCAAGGGCCAACTGCTCTCTCCGGGCCAGGGAGCCAGGAACCAAAGGCAATATAACACAGCTGCAGAATAGAGGCCAGTCAGGGCCCATCCCACCCCCTAGCCAGGAGCAAACCAGCCCCGGGGGGCACCGGGACAGCCCCAGCCACAGCCATTGGGCACCTCCCTGGGGGACCAGGACAGGCCAAGGCTGAGATGAGGGCCTATGGGTGGGCCTGGCTTTGCCAGTCCCATGGCCAGGCAGGGCAGGACTGTGGGGAGCTGGAGACCAGCCCTGCTGCAGTATCGCTGGGGCAGGGGCTGACAGTCCCGGGGGGCTGACATGGGGTCCTGGTCTGTGGGCAGGTGGGGGGAGCCCTGAGGAGCTGGGTAGGGGCAGTCAGGGCTGGGGGTGCCCCCAGAGACTCCTAACGTCTGCTTTAGGAAGAGGAACCTCTCCTTCTCCATACCCTAAAGCATTATATGGCAGGATGGGGAGAGAAGAAAGAGAGAGAATCTGAGTACTGGAAAAGATGGCAAGGCGTGGCTCATGGACTAAATGCAGAGAAGGGATGCAGCCCTTTCCCAAAGGGTAAACATTATTTAAGGCAAGATGACTTAGTTACTGAAAGCTTCACAGACTTATTACTGACTGCAGCTCAGCCCTAATTAAAATAAATGCCTGTAGTCCTGCATGAATGTGTTCTGTGCGCTTTGTACTATAAGGAATATGAATTTTTGTTTTATTTGGTACAATAGGAAGGAGAAACCTGTCAAGATATATTAGAACAGACAAGACTTACCACATTTTTACCTATATACATATTAAATTCATCTTGCATTACATCTCACTAAGCAACCTCCAAGTTTTCTTAATTTCACTTCTGTTTTATTAAGTTAGAGACAGGTGGGAGATTCCATAGAAAAGGCAGAACTGGAGCTCCCCTGGTGGCAAATCCATTGACCCCATGGAGCACAAAGGCAAGAAGAGTTACTGACTCTTTCCTCCCTCTTTTCTTGCCCTGTGCCCAGCCAAGCATTGCATCCTACTCCCAGCAGTTCTAGCACAGCTCCTTCTCTAACCTTCCAAAAGATTGAGTACATTCACTGGGCACTGATGTGAAGTTTCCCTATCACTCTTCATAGTTTCCTAGATAATGCTTATCCTCTTAATTCTTAAGATTCATATCATATACTCATCAGGCATTGATGTAATCATATGCTTCATCTTGTATTTATTTCCATCACCACTGTTTTTTAAGGTTGGAATTTTAGGATGCGCTTACTATGTAAAGTAAAAAAGCTTCTTCCCTGCCAAAACCTTTAAACCTGAAGTCTGAAAAATATTCTGATGTTTTCCATTCATTTATCTCACTAATGGCTACTGAATGTTAACAAGTACTTGTAGAAGAAGTTATTCCAATATAGCTGTGGTTTTACACCTCTACTGTTCATCTTTCCTGCGTTTTCATTTAAGATAGCAAAGATGCCAGAGTAGACTATCTGTTGAAGCCTAACTTTGTTTTGCCACCTACTTCTACTCATTTCCACTTAGATTAGAACTTATTCCCTCAGAAAACATTATTCTGTTTTATCCTGTGCTGAATTCATAAAACTGCATTTGTGACATTTATCTACTACTCTAGGAACTAATTTTAAAAAAATGAAAATCAGTGTACTTCGTAACAACATTCTGCAGAAAATTCACAGTCTATATACATATATTATTTGCTTTAAAAAATTCTGTGTTAGCAAACAATAGCAAATAATAAAGTTTAACAGATTTATGCCTTAAATTGTATCCATAACAAAGTTTCTCTAAATATGAAAAAGCCTCTCACATTTCTTGAAGAGTTGGGTGCTTGCTTGTTAGCTTTTTATTTGTGCTCTAATGTTGCCTAGTTAAAGAAAATGCTGAAGTTGACAAACTGGATAAATTATTATACTTCAAATTATAAATATTCCAAGGTAGGACTATATCAAAACTGGACAAGAAATTCAAGGGCTGGTAGATTTGTTCTATTGTGAAAACAAAGTTATTTAACTGTTATAACACCATCAGCTCTGTGCTGTTAATTCCATAACCAACTCTCCATATTTTCAATCACCTGTATATTACTAAAGCCTAGTACTACTGCTCAGAAAACAGTTTGTAACTGCTTACAAATAATGCCTCCTGTTTTTATGAAAATAGGTTTATAACTTAATGCAAAAATTAAATGGCATTAACCGCCTCTAAGTCATTCCATGATATTTAGAAAATGCTGGCAGTTCTGTTTTATTAGCATAGCAGTGTAGTGGACTGATACTTAGAATAGAATATATTACAAACAAATATTAATCTATCTAGCTGGAAAAGGAAAAGAAAAAACAAATCAGGGTGTTTTAAATCAGGTTTATAACTTAATGCAAAAATTAAATGGCATTAACCGCCTCTAAGTCATTCCATGATATTTAGAAAATGCTGGCAGTTCTGTTTTATTAGCATAGCAGTGTAGTGGACTGATACTTAGAATAGAATATATTACAAACAAATATTAATCTATCTAGCTGGAAAAGGAAAAGAAAAAACAAATCAGGGTGTTTTAAATCCAAAATAGTAACAGTATCTATAAACCAAAGTTCTGACAAATAGAAAAGAGGACAGAAAAACTTTATTAAAAGATATCAGGAAGGAGCAGATCTCTGAACCACTTCTTGTGGCAATAACACTCTCCATTCTTCTGAACAAGTAATTATTAGTTGAATAATGTAATGAAGCAAACTATTCAACAGATGCAAAAATCATGCAAGAAGGCTTTCCCCACTACAAACCCTACAAAGCAATGATGAAAATAGACATCCTACACCAAAGAACAGCTTCTAGCAGGACACAAATAACCGAAAAATAGAAAATGCTTGGAATCAGCGGCCATGAAATATTACTTAGGTAACCAATTTAAACCAACAATTGCACATGACTATTGAAAATTATGGCAAAAGTATTAAACAAACAGAAGGTAATAAAAATACTGTATTGAATTTCAGAAACAGAAAGCCATACATTAATCTTCATTAGTTATTTCCAGATTTGTAAATCTTAAACATTGAACTTAAAAGGTAAACATATAGGAAACAATGTTGTTTGTGAACAAAAGGAGGTTCCTAAGTTTATATAGGCTTTGCTTATACAAGTGCAGCAGCCAAGTTTTCAATAAGCTGGAAGTCAATGTGAGAATAGAACAGTTAGCAAGTCTGGAAAAAAAGATCAAGTAGTCATTTTGGTGTCTAAATAAAGCTTAAAAGTCTATATTTTTGTATGTTTGTAATGTATACACATATGAATATCCTTTTTAAAAGACTATATCTATCCCAGACATGCCCAGTTTCTCTTTAGAAATCTCCCAGGTGAGACCATTATCAGGTCCGAGTAATTTTCAGTTGCTCTGACTGAAGTAAAAAGCACCACTGATTTTGAAACATATGTTTCCTTTTCTTTTGTTTCCACAACATGTTTACGGGGTACCTAAGGGTATAATCTAAGTGAACTTAAAACTAAACATGCCTGAACAGATCACTTGTCTGTTGCAATTGTGTATGTTTCCATAGATCTCATCATGCCAGTGAATCACAGAATCATAGAATCGAATCGTAGAATGGTTTGGGTTGGAAGAGACCTTAAAGATCATCTAGTTCCAACCCTCCTGGAATGGGCAGGGATACCTTCCATTAGATCAGGTTGCTCAAAGCCTCATCCAATCTGGCCCTGAACACTTTCAGGCGGGGGGCATCCACAACTTCTCTGGGCAACCTGTCCCAGTGTCTCACCACCCTCACAGTAAAGAATTTCTTCCTAATATCTAACCTAAATCTACCCTCTTTCAGTTTAAAACCATTACCCCTCACCCTACCACTACACTCCCCGATAAAGAGTCCCTCCCCGTCTTTCCTGTAAGCCCCCTTTAAGTACTGGAAGGCTGCGATAAGGTCTCCCCAGAGCCTTCTCTTCTCTAGGCTGAACAACCCCAACTCTCTCAGCCTGTCCTCACAGGGCAGGTGTTCCATCCCTCTGATCATCTTCGTGGCCTTCCTCTGGACCCACTCGAGCAGGTCCATGTTTTTCTTATGCTGGGGACCCCAGAGATGGACACAGTACTCCAGGTGGGGTCTCACGAGAGTTGAGGAGAGGGGAAAAATCACCTCCCTTGATCTGCTGGCCACGCTTCTTTTGATGCAGACCAGGATGCGATTGGCTTTCTGGGCTGCAAGCACACATTGCCGACTCATACTCAGTTTTTCATCCATCAGTACCCCCAATTCCTTCTCCACAGGGCTGCTCTCACTCTACTCGTTGCCCAGCCTGTATCCATGTTTGGGATTGCCCTGTCCCAGATGCAGGACCTTACATTTGGCCTTGTTGAACTTCATGAGGTTCGCACAGGCCCACCTTTCTAGCCTATCAAGGTCCGTCTGGATGGCATCCCTTCCCTCTAGAGTATCAACCACATCACTAAGCTTAGTGTCACACGCAAACTTGCTGAGGGTGCACTCAATCCCACTGTCCATGTCCGCAGCCAAGGTGTTAAATAATACTGGTCCCAGTACAGACCCCTGAGGGACACCACTCATCACTGGTGTCCACCCGGGCGTTGAGCCATTGACTGCAACTCTTTGAGTGCAACCATCCAGCCAATTCCTTATCCACTGATTGGTCCACCCATCAAATCCATGTCTCTCCATTTTAGAGACAAGGATGTTGTGTGGGACAGTACCAAGTGCTTTGCACAGTATTATCAATAAAGCTGAATTCCAGCCAAATGTTCTTTATCTAATGCTCTGATTTATCAGGCTTACAGATCAAAGCAAATAGTTGTTACATCCACTTTTATAAGGATGCTTAGGAAGATTCAGTCCTTTACAACTCTCTTCAAGTGTTTTCCCAGAATATCCTAGGAAAGATATGTATGAGAAGACAATTGCTACCCTAACAAATAAAAGCGATCTTTAATTACTTCTCTCTTCTATTTTCTGAATTTAAGACCGCACATCAATATTAGATTCCTACCCCAGGCAAACCAAGGTATTTGCATTTACATTATAGATAGGTGGATAGACAGATACAGGGTTCTGTCTGTGTATTTGCAGTATCATACAAATTTTAGTCAAATAACAAGAATTAAGAAAGAAATCATTTTCCTTAAAGTTACTTTTGTCAAGAAGTCGCCATATTTACCAAGCTAATAGCTCCTTACTAAAGTACAGGAAACTGAAGACAAAAAAGTGTTAATCATCTTTAGAGATGATTACAATAAAAGTATGACTGAAACATTAAGTGACAGCCAGGAAGTTACCTTTCTAAGTGCATACAATCATCTGTAGACTACCTCAAGGAAAAAATCTTACATATACTGGAAATTCAAAAAATTCTATGTTGCTGCATTTCTTTCCTCTTCTCCACTGGCTGCTGACAGCACCTTCTTTCTCTCCTTCATTTCAGACTCAAGTCTTGGGGTTACCATCTACCCCCCTTATGTGCTCATATGGCCATATTATTGCCCAGTTTCACTGCTTTCTACTTCACAACGATGCTGAATTCCTCCCTTCATTTCAACAGAACAGCCACATTCATTTTCAGCTTCTTAACACTCTCCAACTTTACTCATGTTTTCTACAGCTTGTTTGAAAATATCCTCCCTTTTACTTGGTCCCAAATATAAATTGTCAGTATCGTTGGCCCCAATTTTAAATCAGTCAGTAGCAAACTGAGTTCTTCTACTGGCTATCCCCAATCACTGCATCTTCTCTCCTAATCTATCCTTGTCACATATATTCCCTCCATATCGCTGTTATCCACCATCTTATCTTGCAATATTTTATTTTGGGCTTTCAGTTAGATCTTCTTCAAATCAAAGCGGTTTAGAACTTAAAAGTATCAAACACAAAGAAAAAAATACATAGACAGACACCATTAATACTCCAGGGTTGAACTGTCAGTCATGATTAGAAAGTGGAAACAAAGACCTTCTTGCCCAAAGTACTCCACCTTAAGCCTATATCTTAATCCTTAAGAGGATTTAAAAGCCTTGAACTCCGTTAGAGGTATCATTTAAACTTGCAGCTGAAGGCTTTCAGACAGTTAAACGTCTTTATTATTACAGAATCTTAGATTTTTAAAGTGATTGAAAGTGGTGTCTATTCCAGACCTAATACATGTCTCAGCTTGTCTTGCCCAAAGTACTCCACCTTAAGCCTATATCTTAATCCTTAAGAGGATTTAAAAGCCTTGAACTCCGTTAGAGGTATCATTTAAACTTGCAGCTGAAGGCTTTCAGACAGTTAAACGTCTTTATTATTACAGAATCTTAGATTTTTAAAGTGATTGAAAGTGGTGTCTATTCCAGACCTAATACATGTCTCAGCTTGTGCTGTCACCACCATTAATTAATGCAAAGCTGTCCTGAAAGTTCAGAAGCAGCGATTGCCTGATAGTCAAGAACTTTGCCAATACTGTTGGAGCATTTTAGCCTGCTAAATTTAAGAGACAAGACTAACAGAAAAATCCCAAATTAGGACAGTTCGGCAACGTGATTCATGTATTTTGCTGCTTGTATTGCTGAAGAACAAGAAGCTTAAGAAATTTCTACAGCGGTCTTAGAAAAGCATATATGAATTCCAACAAAATAAATAAAAAGTACCCTTTACCTTTTTTTTTTTTTTTATTTTCCACAATATTTTGTTTGTAGAACATGCCTTAGCTAGAATTAAAATACAGACCTCAAAGATCCAAGATCTGTTCCTTTTTCTGGTGTGGACTGATTATATAGCTTTGTTTAAATTCCTAGTCTGTACAGAGATGGACTTTCCCATCTATAAAAACACCAATATCTCAAAAATATGCTGAACTAATAATATTGTAGTATTGTAGACACCGTAGTCTTAAAACACACTAAGAGCGTCAAAGAGAATGTCCTGGAGTTCTGCTTCCACCTTTAATGGGGTTAACTCCTTTTGCATATCCGGCATCCAGCCTCTGCCTTCATGTGCTGAACTGCCTGTTTTTCTTATTAAAAGCTGAGGCAAAATACACCTTCATTTTGAGGTTTATACCTAGATTATATTTTTACGCTTCCTGTCAGTGACAAGTATACGAAACAGTAGATTTTCTTAGTTTAGCCTGTCATAGCAAAGCCACTTATAACAGCGTACCTGAATCAGGATGTGGGAGCAAGACAGTAGCTGATACAAGTGGAAATAGCAGGGTTAATTTTTTCCCTGTAATCATAACACAATTGAATGGAAAGGGAAAAAAAAAGTTGTAATTGAGCTTCCTTTCATACCACTTTGTTCACACCACACCTCTACCTCTGATTCCTAATACTATTAATTCCTTTGGAAAGTTTCCTCATACACCGACAAATACTATGTCTATTCTACTGTATCTTCTTCTGGTCTTCTAGCCAGCCCAATACCCCAGCCCATCACAGTCCCTGACATTCACTTTGCTCATGATGGAAGCTGCATCACTCTGCAAATTCTTAAGAGAAAGATGTGACCTTAAACAGTTTTTACTAGTTTGGTAAGGACAGGATTTTTAACGACTCAGGGAGCAAAGGAGAGAAGGAAAATAAGAGGGAATCTGCTATTTTAAATACGTAATAGTTCAGTAACTAACACATGCAACCAGAACATGGAAGATAAGAGCACGAATCCCTGTGAGCATGTAACCTTGTAATACAGCCTTGCCATTGCTATTAACAGGCCATAAGCTTTGTACTGAATTTACAGGGCCTCAGCACTGGGGTTTGACAAGCCTTCTCTGTCTGAAGGCTTGTTGACCAGCTTGCAGAGCTTTGCTTTACTTGATTTAACTTTTGTGAAAACATGACAGCAACTTTTTTAATTGATCAGGCCTCTGTGACTAATTTGTTTTACTTCTATCTTTGTATGGTACTACCAGAACCCACAGCTATAAATAACTCAGTTAAGGAAATGCAGACTGGGAGCAGGAGAAAACTGGTTTTAGGGGCAACAAAAAGAACAAAGAAATAATATCTAACATATGTAGAAGGCACCATATACAGAAAATTTGGAGCTGTAGGCCAATGAAGAAAGACAGAGATGTAAAGCATGTTACTAAACATATATATTAGATTGAAGAAAAAACTAACATCAACGTCATATTCCTCCCAAAAAAGGACATCAGAAGCTGATGGCTTACAGTGTTACCCTCACAGCAGTCCAAAGCTACTGGCTTCTGTGTGCATCAAACCTGGGACAGAACCCTCGTGGGCCTTCATGATTAGACAGATGCACATAAGAGTCACCAGACATTCATATAATTTTTTTTACCACTCCTTTTTATGTTTGTCCTTAAATATATTTTTTTCTAAATTGCCTTAGAATGTTAATAATAAATTCCACTCAGGTTTTCATTGTGTGATTTACGATGCTAGAATCTGAACTGAATTAATCTTCTGTTCAGCTGGTTGTATATAAGCGGTTCTACAAAGCAAGGAATTATGGAAATTACTTGTAATTAAGTGTATTTATATGAAGTAGTATTTTGGTTTCCATCACACAGTAGCACATCATGAAACAAAAATGCTTCACTAAAATCTCACCTTAATTTGATGTACTATATTACTATCATAAAAGTAAAAAAACCAAAGTTTAAAAGTATATAAGAACTGCCAGTATAAAATAGTTTACCTTTATGTCTATAGCCAGACTGACAGCATGCATAGCATTCACAAGTATCAAACAGTTGTGCAAAAACTGTTCAGGAGTTCTTGGATTAGTATACATCCTTACAAAGTGAGTAGCAACCTAGAGAAGACAGAGAAATCAAACTCTTCATCTTCCACTAAGCAAAATTACTATGTTTGTATTTTCACTCTTTCAGCAATCCATAAGATCTAAATTTTGAAATAAAGTTCCCTATTAAGAATATACCCAGAGAAAAGAAAAAGTAATACTGAAATAATCACTCTAGATTAGCTAAATATTGGGGTTTTTTTTTCCTTTTTAAAAACCACATAAGCCAACAGTTCCTAAGGAAAATAAGGCCTGAATAAACCCACTTACATTAATAAACTGTATAAAACTTGCACAATATTAAGAAAAGTCCTTACCAAATATGGACAATAAGCTGCCAGCTGTGCTGCCAATACCAGACCATCTAGAAGATCTCGGTCAAAATTTACTATCCATCTCATTGGTGGTACTTCACCTGATTGAAAAACAGAGCAAGATGAATTAGACTCTTCTCCCCTGAGATGCCTGATTTTATTCTAGATAGATATGATGACTATTTGAAATTACTGACTTGAGGAAAGAACACAAAAAGGAAACATCGTAGAATTTCCCAGACATAATTCTATTCCAGAGCCGTTGCTGAAAACATGAAAAATCTCACCTAGAATATTGTAACTACTATTCATACACTCTGATACAGCATGTAAGAGTATTCATCACAACGGAAGGGAAAGCAGGTAAGCTAAACTTAACCTCACAGATTAGGAACCTAAACATGTAAATTGTTTTTCTTTTTATAGGCATAACATTCATAGGGCTACTGAAACTCAGGAAAATAGGCGTGAATCCTTTAAAGTCGCAATGTTTAAGCACGTAAGAAGGAAAAGGTTATTAAATTTCTTTAAGGTCGTATTAAATTATTTGGCACAGATGCAATATAAATGAAAGCTAACAGCTCAATTCCTGCAGCACAGATCACTACTTCTACAATTGTGTTGTAAAGGCCTATGCCTCACAATGTTAGATTATTTTTTACATTTCTAATGTTTTTATTTAAAAGAAAACTGATTAAGAAAGTAAATATAGTTTATTTATTAGTACTTCTTATTTGAAGAATTCCATATCTTACATAGTCAACACAGCATTTAAACAACAGACTTTTGTTCTTAAGCATCATAATAAACCATAGGAAGAATACAGTCATTTCAAAACTCTCAACCTGAGATATTCTCTAAAAAAGTTACTGACATACCAATAACTAAATGTTTTAAATCACTGTCTATACCAAATTACCGGTACTTTGCTCTCCAGATAATATGCACTTTGTGAAGCATGAACACATAGAAGCCGATCCTTTTTTAAGGAGAGCAATCTGGTCACAAATATCCAAGTACTGAGTCATGCCTTCTCTGTTGTGTTATCTGCAGTTTCTTCCAACTTCTAATGCAAAAATACCTATTGCTTAGTTTTCTTTGTTTTTGTTACTGTCTCAGGCCCAAGCTCCCAAATTTAGGGAACTCTTTGGACTTCAGCCACTGGCAAGGTTTTCAGATAGACTGGGATCATGCTTTCTCATACAGGACAAATTATATAGCTTTTATTTCACTATACATCCAGAGAGTATATTATTTACCAAGTTTGACGCTTCCTAAGTTGAAAAAAACCCACCAATATGCTACAGAATCTGAGATGATCAAAAATCTCCTACATATCATAAACACATAAACAATATAATATAAAGAAATGTTCTTTTCTTTCAAAAATGCTACCATTAAAAGATAAGAAAGTTTGCAACACTGAACTGTTATGACAGTAATATAACGATGTTCAGAACAGTCCACTATCTTCATTAGCAAAAGAAGAATCTGGAGACACCAGTACTTGACATAGAAATAATTTAAAAGAACAGAAGCATAAAATGTTTCACCGGGTTACACATTTCAGACCTTTATTTCAGGTCTGTCCTTATTAAGAGCTTCATTCTACAAGATCAAACACATGAAAGCAGGGGCACACATTGTGTATATTTGAAAGGTCTCTACCTTTACAGAAAGAATACTATAAACTAAATGAAAGTTCAAGAAAGAGAAAAGGATAGATTGTATTTGGAATACAATGGTCTTACTTAGTGGTCAAGAATGCTGACTCTTTTGCTCACAAATCAGATAACGCTATGCTATAGACGTAACACTTCAATCAGTGTTACTAAGGGTTTTAAACTTGAGACAGTATTTTTGGGTATGTTATATACCCTACGAACAACAACTATCAACACCACACTGACTAAGAAAGAAAGTAGGCTGTTGTACATTGAAAATTATTAAATTTCTTAAGGTAACCTTATTCACTCCTAAGTACCTTCAGACATCAGCCAGGCTGATGTAAACAAGCAAGTTATTGTCCAAAAGCCAGGCCACAAATCCAAAAAACAGTCAAACTGGAAAAAAAATTCCTGATCTTAAACTGAAACAGTGGTAACCACTCCATGTAGCGTTGAAGACACTACGAATCTTCAAAGTGGTTTTCTTTTTTTTTACTAGCACTTATTTTACTTGAGTTTATACCTCCTCAATTGCCTTTACCCACCTACTTTTGTTTGATATTAAGTGTGACAGCAAAATTGTAATTAGTGACAGGGAAAAGTAGCTAGAGATGCTGCTACTAATGTCAGATCATAATTTATCAACATCAGCTCAAATAACTTCAACTGGTCCCCCAAGAAATACAGTTAAATCAAATTTGCGAGTAAGTAGCTATTATCAGCTACAGGTATAAATTTCATTGTTGAACTCCTCATTTATACTGAACAGATTAGTTGTAAGCTTATAAAATTGTTCTACAGTGCTGTAAATGTTATGCTTCAGACTAAATTTAAGAGATAAACAACTATTCAAGAACTAAATAGAAGAAATAAAATAACCATGGGGCAAATCATTAAATAGGAAGTGCATTCAGATGGAATCCTATTTTAATGCAAAGTATATATATCAAATTATAATCTCAAATAAAAATTCCAGGAAAGACTAATTTTTAAGTACTTGCTTTCATAAAATAAGCTAGCTAACACATATGGAAAGAGGAAGAGGCCAAAAAGAAGCATTCCCAAAAAGAAGCAGCGGTCTTGAAGAGACAACAGGGGACTGGAAAGAAGGTGAAGAAGTTCCTAGCTGGAGGAAAGATCTTGGAAGTGGGAAAAGATCCTGAAGATCAGAGAGATGCATAGAGACAAATGCTAGTGGATGCCCAGGGACTTTGGAGAGTGACACCTGAGAGTGGTAACTATGAGCAGCGGCACAGCGTGAACTGACATGACTTTTGCCTGATCTTCTCAGACCAGTAGCGACCTCCCCGCCAGGGATGGAATTTGAGACCTTGTGAACATAGGGCTGTGTGGAGCGACTGAGTGTGTGAAATTATCAAATAGGATAAGAGCGCTGACCTTGCTGGTTCTTCAATAAACCCCAGTATCCTGATCCATCACAGGCTGTCGTTTACCCTGTCTCACCCATGACAATAGGTGAAAATACTTCATAAAAAAAAATAATCAAGCAGGATTAACTTGGAGTGGATGTGCAGTCACTGTTATGTAGTGTACTCAGACATTTACTGTGGTTATGGAAAGCTAAAATATACTGCAAGAGGACGCTAAAATATACTGCAAGTGATCTAAAATGAGAGTAGTTTTGTTTCAGCTGTTGATCCCACTCAACACTGAAGGAAGTAACTTTCATACTCAATTCAGTGATTTGGGACTAACTAAATTCCTGCATTTATTTATTTTTAATAGGCAATTTTATTTTTCACTTGTAATGGCATCATGTGGCATTCATACATTAACCAAGCATAACAGCATTGTCATCATCTTTCTTGTGAGAGGTTAAACCAACTCTTGAAGACACACTGCTTTCTTTTTTCACGAAGCATTTCTAGATAGAAGCAGCAAAGTTTTGCCATGGCACTCTAATTATTCATTTCCCTATTTTTTATTTTATTTTAAAAGTCCAGATCCATTGAGTTTTTAAAAATTTTATGGCCTTTAAAGTCCCTGAAAAGCATTTCTAGATAGAAGCAGCAAAGTTTTGCCATGGCACTCTAATTATTCATTTCCCTATTTTTTATTTTATTTTAAAAGTCCAGATCCATTGAGTTTTTAAAAATTTTATGGCCTTTAAAAAGTCCCTGAAACACATTTTACATCAATCACTTAATACATAGTCTCACTCCTAATTCATCCTGAATGTAGAAAAATCAGATTTGTCAAAACCAAAATTTATGTGGGAATGTTTTCAGATTTAGATGTTTTCCCTTTTTTCTCTCACAAAGAGGAAAAAAAAAAAAGGCAAACTATCTTCACTGTCACTCTTTGGGTTGGATTTGGTCTTCCCCTGGTGAATCAATAGCACACAAGGCTACAAGGTTTTCGCAGTTGTTTTTTGCCAAAATCTTTCCTAATTTTCCCTAAAACAAAAATAAACGTTTTTACATTCATATGAATAGATTTGAAGCCTCAAGATTTTTTGCGGGATATGAAAACTATTTTCCAAATGGAGATAATCAAGGAAATACCTATAACAATTCTACATGAAAATGACAACCAACCTATTTCTCGGCAGAATAGCAAGCAACAGTCACCATAAACTCCTCTAGGTCAAATTTTGTCTATTTGGCAGGTAGAAGATACTGTGGACAAAGAAGAAATACTGGACATTTTAACTTCAGTAAGATTTTGGTCACATTCTCTCTCATAAGGAAGCAAGGAAAAGGTAGTCTAGAAAAAGGTACTGTTAGGTGGAGCACAAAAGTCACTGAAAAACAGTAAACCTAACTATCAGCTGCCCACAAATCAAACTGCAAAGTCCTAGATTGTATACTATTCAATATTTTCATTTGCAACTTGGAAAACAGCATAAAACTACCTTAGTCCAATCTGGAGATAATATCAAGCAGGTTAAAGAATTGACTCTGGGAAGAAGAATGGGTTGCAAGTACTCGTGAGGAAAGGACTATAATTTAAGCTCTTGAACAATTGGAATAGTGATCTGAAACAAATGGGATGAAATCCAATAATGATGCGTGCAGTGTACTACACTTAATTAAGAATAATTCATTACACAAGTACTAGATGGAAAATTGTATAGACGGAAATTCTGCAGAAAAGAACCTGGAGATAACAGCAAATCTCACACTGTCGCAGAAAAAGCAAATACTTTGCTAGGATGCATAAACAGGAGAGTCGTATCTTAAGCAGGTAAACTGATCCTTTCACTTCTATCCAGTTCTAGTAAAGTCTCACCTGGTATAAAACCCAGTAATTGGCACCAAACTTCAAGAAAGACATGGATCAACTAAGAGAGTTTACCAGAAAACAAACGAGCTGAGTATATTGAAAGACTGAGAGAATGGAATTGTTGTGCCAAGAGGGGGGAGAGGGAGTAACTGAAGCAGAACATAGTAATTTGCACATATGTATAAAGTTACTAGAAAAGCAAAGATCCACTGCACATCACATTTGAGAAGAGAAAGGATGGACTTAAACTCTAGCAGGGGAAATTTTGGGTTAGGTTAGACAATAGGAAAATATTTCAAATGGAAATGAGTGGAAAATACTGGCAGATATTGCCTGAAGTGGACTATGGAATCTTCTTTTTCAGAGATTTTTATAACAGTCTAGGCAAATACCTGTCCTGTACGCTACAGGTATAAGTCAGTTGAGTCTTTGCACACAAGAACGAAACAGATTATTTCCATTCTCTTTCTCCCTTTCCTACTTTCTGTGCTTTACTGTGGGTTTTTTTCAAGTTTCACCTTTATTAACTGATCCATCAGTATGCTTTATCTCACTGACTTACCAGAACTGGTTTATACCTGCTTTGTGCAGCAAAACACCAGAAATGTACAATTTACTTTCCACTATCCCTTTTTATTCCACTTCCTCCAATGTTTTGATGTCACCGTTTATGCCTCCTGTAATACACGATTCTATCCCTCACCAACTGAGGAAAAAGATCTGTTTTAAGAGCAATATTTTAAAGAGAAATATTCACAAAAATATTTTTCTTTTCTTCTTTTTTGGTAACAAATTCTCTCTTTGAAGATAGATGGTAGTGTTTTTATTCAAATAACACCCCAGAAAAATGGCTAATGGATCAAGAGTCCCCAGCAATCTCTGAAGCCATTGTTCCCAATGGTTATGAAGTCAAACATTTCACTGTTTCAAAATAGCTAACACATCCCACCGCCAACAGTGAAAATGAAATCTTTAAAGCCGTTGGCCCCTCTTCTAAAAACCAGGAAGAAACGATATCCAATCTTATTCTAAATAGATAAACAAAGGTATTCTTTGGCGTCAGTCCCACAAAAAAACACCAGTGCAAAATGGTTGGCAAGCCAAAATCATGATCTTCTTTCTGGTAGAAGAACACTGTTTAGCCCTCCCCAAAAAACAGTACACTTAAACAACTCTTCCAGCACACACACCACATTACTTTTGTTCTGGCAAAAATGACCATGAAAAATTGTCATTAATCTTAAAAGAAACATTCCAACAGAAAAGGAAAAGAAGTTGTTACACAGCAGTATGATGTATTGGTATTATGTGGAGAAGACCATCCAGAAAGAACAAAATGGTCTTATACCAAGCGTTAAAACTTTTAAAGGATCAGATTTGGTTTAATCTACTAAGTTTAAGGGTTATTTTATAAAAAAAAAGTAAGAATAGCAATAAATCTTTAAAGAAAGTACTGTATTTCTTGTGAAGCTGTTCTGCTGTTTTCACAAGCAATAGAGAAGTTAAATTCTTCCTATCAGTTGCAAAATCAACTGATATATGTCTAATGAGGCACAAGAGGTGTCTTCACAAATGATAAATCTTCTGTTATATAGCCACAAGCAATTTTTTCAAATTCTGAGTTACTGAAAAACAGAGGAAAAAATATATAGCGTTAAGCTAATATTCTATAAGACTTTCCAACTAAACCTAATACATTCACATAAAAATCTTCAAATTGATGACCTTTAATGATTAAAGGTATGAAATTATAAGAAATTAATAAATTAGACTATGGAACTACAAAGGAAAAGTAACAATTGAGTGGTGATATGACAGCAGCCTATGCAAGTAGGTGTGACATTGAGAATGGGAACCAGACATTATTGTTAAATAGCTCAGTGGAATATCCAAATTTGTCGGTAAAGGAAGTACTAAATTACAGTTTTAAGCAGCAAGCTCAAAACAAAATATTTTACATACAGTATAGATTTTAAACCTACTTACTGCTTCAGAATGGCTTGATGCTACAAGTTTGCACAGGTTCAAAATACAATTAAACAAATTCACAGAAAAAGAATCTAGTACAACCTTACAGATGTACCACCTTCATCTCAAGTAGTCTTGAATTTCAAACCAGGAAGTCCCAGAGTATGTATAAAGTATTGCTGTATGTTTGCACTGTTACTTATCTCTCAGCATCTTCTACTGTAGGTAGAACACTGAGCTAGATAGACTCACTATCACAGTATGTCCGTTTTAATGTAAATTACTGCAGTAATAATGGTTTATAGTATTATAACAACTTCCTATTCTGGGATCTGAAAATCTCTGGAGGTCGAACTAATCTATAGCTATAACACCACCTACAATCCTTTTTCAATAGCTTAAATCTGGTATTGAATAATACAAACATTTACAGAAGAAATATGTAGCAATAACCTTTTCTGTAAGTGCTGACATTAGAACCAGGACAAGGTTTAAAATGATGGTACTGAAGTATACAATACAGAGCATAAGAAAGATGAGAGGAAATATGCCTTTGACTATTTTTTGAAAAAGGAAGTTATGTTTTTCCTAAAATGTATTTAGGATTAACAGAATGATAACGTGTCTACCTTCAGCACAGACAGCATGTGAGGCTATGTTTATCTTAACGTGGAAAACAAGAAGTCTTTTATTAAAGACTCACAAGTAAATTACAGTTCCTACTTCAGGCAGGATGCTACAACCTTTGCTCATCAAAACTGGTAATTATTCTTCTAAGAACTCCTGAAATATCAGGGACAGATCGATTTAATACCACTGACAATTCATAATAATTCTAAGCAGAAAAGTTCAAGAAGCACCACACAGGGCAATGACAGAAAAACGGATACACTGGGGATATGTCTCGTTTATTCCCATCTGTTGCAGAAGGCTTTTACCCTGAGGCATGAACATTTACCTTTCTGCTCCTAATAAAATTTTCCAATCATCTTTCGCTATCTACGCAGTTCTGTTTTATTTTCACTGATTCTTATCCCAAATAATATCTTAAATTGACAAATTCCTTAGGTTTTTATGCATCACATAAGAATAGCATTACCTTATATCAGTCTCCATTTTGTTGCTTTTCAACAGAAAGTTTCTATTTGTAAAGAGAACTAGTTTTAAAATCACTGAATGGTACTAAAAGCCTCTAGATTAAAATGTCATCTTCGACGCTATTTTTTTTATCATGGCATTTCACTTATGTATCACTTTGATTTAAAATGCAATAAATCACAGCAATTCATTACAGCATACCTGGCTTCTATACTGGCTTCAGAATGAATACTATAATCCCCGCATCATCTTATTTAGTCCAAAAAAAAAAAAAAAGTTAAATACTGTTCTCAATGCAATTCACCGTTCGACACTTAAAATGAATTAACAGAACCTTTTTCAATCTTCATAGTCTGAAATATATTTTCTCCTCACAAAATATCTGAAGTTATATGTATCAGCTATACAATACTCAATCTACATATTTGGTATGCACTGCAGAAGTAGCATTAATTACACAAATAATCAGAAAGCTTATTTATTCCAATTAACATACAAACACTGCAAAGCGCCTTGTTTAGCTGAAAGTAGAATAGCTGTCTGGTCATCTCAAAGTGTATTGCAAGGAAGGAAACAATTTTTTGTTTCAAATTTTTGTAACAAATATTTGTTACAAATATTTACCCAGTTATTCCTATTCAGGTCATGTAGGTTTTGGAGGGTCAGCATATATGTATATACACATATACATTTTTATATATAAGCATACATGTCTACACACACGTATATATGTATGCATATATGTACACACAAATACATACACAAATATATGCAGCCCTAAGAGTTAGGGCTTTTTTATTGAAAGATCTCAGTTTTCCAAATATGAACACTTCAAATCTTTTCAATAGAGGGCTCCAAGGACTATCCCTCTTCATATTTGTATTTTCCTGAAGCTGCATAACACCAGAATAATTTCTACAGAATCAGTTTTAAAACAAACAAGAATTCTACTTAGTTCTCATACAATTTTGGGAAGACATGTCATCTCACACTAAAATCACTCCTTCCTCAACCTTTCTACTGCAGATGCCATGTTAAATTGATATCAAAATTAAAAAAAAAAAAAAAACCACACAACAAAAAAAACCCACCTCACTTACAGTGACATGAATAAAATGCATCAAAACCAAAACTTTCCTACTTGAGAGTAAGAATCTTAAGAGATGCTACTATGCTTAACATTGTCAGACAAACCTACATTGGCACTGGATTAGTACTTCTCTTTCCTCTTAAGCAAAATTTCCATTCTAAGCAGATTTTCCCAGTAAAATGAAGATGTATCTACTCTGGAGACAGCTCTTACATCTCAACTTAGGTTGACTGTTCAGATATTGTTCAATTTACTGGCTGTCATATTCTCTAATAATTTTATATTAAATGTAGAATTATCTACTCTTTTCAAGATCTTCCTGGGATACATTCAAGAAAATCCCTTCCTTCCCAAAACATAGTTTATCTTTTTCACCCCATGGCAAGAATCATAATTAATAAGGAAGAGCCATACAGCTTCTCAGGTGGCAATTTAATTCACTAATTTGCAAAATTTTCTTCTGTTTAGGAAGTACAGGTTTTTAATTATGGCATTCCGATACTCTAGCAACCTTTTAAGGGTTTTTCCTGACTCTTGTTTTTTCATACTATTAGTAGTTAGCCTTTCAGAGAGAAATGTTGAAAAGAAATGTGAAAATAAGAAATGGCTGAAGGTAAAATGAAAATTTATTACACTCAAATAATTCATGCTTCCTCTCCTATCATTACTATTGCCCATATAATGCCTTAAGCGGGCACTGAATCTTATATTTCATGTATAATTAAGGTCTCAGCAGAATAGGCAAAGTTGTATTTTGCAGTATTACAGCATTTGGTCTCAAGTTTCAACATTGCTTTCCATTTTATGGTCAATAAGACATATTACAAGTCTGCCCTCCAAAAACATATGCCAAGCTGCTTTTAAAACATTATTTATTCTTTAGTAGCAGTAAGGGCAGAAGATGTGGAGATAGTAAACTCCTTCTCTCTAAGCTATTGAGATCTTAATTCTTGCAAGAGAAGAGTTCTGATGAGTGACATAGTTATCTTCAACTTTAGAAGAAAGTAATAAAGATGTATATTTAAAACCCTTCTGCACTGCAGTAGCTTAGGCTTGGCTCACTGTCACATTTCACTTTAAGTAGCTTAGGTACCAAAGGAAAGACAAAGAAATGTGGCCTGGATAGATCTTCATTTATTTAGTAGGAATAGATCACCCAACAGACTAGTTTGAGCTGAAAGCAGCTCCGTGGTCGAGACATATTCCTAGTCAGGGCTAATTCTTTATTCAAAGCAGAGTGTTTGGATGATAACATGCAGGCGCATAAATGTTAAGCAAAAAGTGGCAATTGCTCTCTGATCTGGATTGTAGCAAGAATAAAAGAACTAATCCTTCTCTTAAAATTAGTGATATTAAGCAAATAATAACAACAAAAACCTCATACAAAACTGAGGATATTTGGGACTTTCAGTTGGGTTGCATGAACATTTACTATACTTTGAATTATGTTTTTCCTTATGACACTTTTAACTGTTCCTTTGAAAAAGCCTGTTTAAATACTTAAGTTAAGGCCAACATGATTAAAAATGTCACAATGTCTAAGTATAAATTTGATGATTAACCTTAACATCATAAAATTTAAAGGACCAATGGTATATGAGAATATTAAATCTGCTGAGATATATAAGTTCTTCTCCAGCGTATGATCTTAAAAACCAAATTCAGTCTAATGACCCCTTAGGTACATTACTGGTGACCAGCCTCCAGCTGGACTTTGTGCCACTGACCATAACCCTTTGAGCCTGGCAGTTCAGCCTAATTTCAGTCTACCTCACTGTCCTCTTATCTAGCCTGTACTTCTTCAGTTTGTTTATGAGGATGTTACGGGAGGCTGTTGAAAGCCTTGCCAAAGTTGAGATAAACAACATCCACTGCTCTCCACCTGTCCACTGAGCTAGTCATGTCATTGCGGAAGGCAATCAGGTTGCTCAAGCATGATTTCCTGCCCTGGTTTCGGCTTTGTAAATTCATGGTGACTACTCCCAAACAATTTCTTGTCCTTCATATGTTTGGAAATGGTTTCTGAGATTATTTACTCCATCACCATCCCAAGAAACAAGATGAGGCCAACTGGCCTGGAGCTGCCTGGATCCTCCTTCTTCCAGACAGGAATGACATTTGCTTTCTTCCAAACCTCTTCCAAACTTCCCCCCCAGTTGTCTTGACCTTTCCAAGATTACTCAGTATGGCCTCACAGTGACACTGGCCAGCTCCCTCAGCACTTGTTGGCGCATCCCATCGGGTCCCATGGACTTGTGTTTGTCCAATTTGTTTAAGTGCTCCCTAATATGATCCTCCTCCACTACGGCTAAGTCTTCCTTGCTCCAGACTTTCCCACTCATCTCGAAAGCCTGGGATTGCTCAGTGCCAGTCTTACCAGTAAAGACCAAAGCAAAGGCATTGAGTACCTCAGTGTTTTCTGTGTCCTTTGTCATCAGATCCTCTGCCCCATTTAGCAGAAAGAACAGCACAGTAGCAGACACCAATTCATTTTGAGGCAGTAAAAGCAAAAAGTAAGAGGAAAGCAAAGGTTAAAGCAGAAGATTCAAAGAGATATTGAGGCAGGTCATCTGTGGAACAGAACAGTGTAAGATCACACAGTTAAGAACTTTTATAATGCAGAGGTATAAGATTAAGACTATGAATGTCATAATTTGTCAAAATTTTCTTAATTATTGTAACTTTAGCAATGCTCACTTATGTAGTTTTATGAGAGAAACAGAAATAGAAGCAAAAGAAAAGGGCATTCTCATGTGCATACACCAAGCTATTTCTGCTGTCCTCTAGCAAACAGAATATAGAACTCATGAACTAAAAAAGTCGATATAGCAAGGCAGTATCTGTAACTTCCCACACACAGAAAGCATATATAGTCTCTGCCTTCTCATTCCAATCTTGCCCTTCTCTGAAAGCAGAAAAGTATAATTAAGTGAAATTGTAAGAGAGAACTGTAACGCAGATAAACGTCCCCTGGCAGTAACCACAAAATTCATCTTCAACTGTGACCTAGAGCCAAATCTGCAAGCAGGTCTGCACAAATGAATACATTAACCGACTGAGTTATCTGTCCTATTAGCATGATTTGATAGAATTTGTTATTATTTTCTGAGAACCCCAATATTGTAATTAAATTGTTCTTTTTGGGTGCCAATTTTGGGGAGCCTTTAGAACTAAATAATTGTAAAAAACCTACTTTACAATTGCTGATAACTATATGACAACTCATTAAAAAAACCCCTCATTTTAATATTCTAATTTATTACATACTCTTAGGCAACTAAAACAACACTCTCAATAACTGGCTCCTTAAAATGCATCATCAGTAGGTATTCCACCTGGACTGAGACATTTGGGGTTTTTTGCCCAGTAGTGTCCACTAGATCTGTGCTTTATGGTTCAGATTCACTCCACTCATCTTTAGACACTATAACTCAAGTAAAAGTTTAATGTTAAGATGCATTTTGACATTCATATTCTCCCCACCAAGTTTCCAGAGGCCAGATCAAGGCTAGTCATGACTCAACACGTAGGTATTATTAGAGTCTACAATAAAAAGAACAGACAGTGGGGTGGAGGAATATATACATGCAGCATTTATGGTGAGCCACAACACTGGCCAGGTAGCTAACCATTCTCTCTGCAAGTTGTCAGCTATACACACGGGACTCAGGTAACACCCAGCAGAGCAGCGTCCTTGTGACTGTAAGACAGCTCCACTAAAGCAGGCACTAGACACAGATAATAAGAAAATAATACACTGCAAATACACTTACTTACTGTAGTTAGTAGAGCATATGTTACTTTAGCTAGGGAAGCTCCCTGAGTTAATCATAAGATCAGACCCAAACTATGAGTTGACAGCTAGAAATCTAGCGCGTGCACGTGCCCACACCTACCTTTCAATCTTATGAGCAGAATTATTCAACACATTTGAGAATATCTAGCATAATTTGTTTCTATACAGGTAAAATGAGAAAAGCAATGGGATATTCAAAGCATATGCAAGGTAGAGAATATGCCCAAGTAAGACTTAATGGAAGACGATTTGTAAATAGATTATCTATAATTCAGACAGGTCAGACATCACTCAAGGCAAAAATGACAGTAGACCATCTTTTCCATATGTGTCTTATGAGCCATTCTTCTGGAGTTCTTCCCTGATTATCATCAGACTGCCCTTTCTTGGTGTTAACCACCCATCCAAAATTAATGCTGAAAGAGGCAACGAAGTTAGGGTCAAGAAGCAAAAGAGAGAA
Organism: Aptenodytes forsteri; assembly: GCF_000699145.1. Classification (NCBI taxonomy): domain Eukaryota; kingdom Metazoa; phylum Chordata; class Aves; order Sphenisciformes; family Spheniscidae; genus Aptenodytes; species Aptenodytes forsteri. Next base: position 17,169,548 of record NW_008795695.1, on the reverse strand, counting down.
ATCATACAAGGAAACAGAAGTAATAATGACTACTAGTTGAACAGTTTATCAGATTTGAATACCAGAACTGCCTAGGTCAGTCTTAAACAGAACAGGTCATTTTGTCTAACCTTACTCAAGCGATCATGAGGCGTCAAACTGACCTTGCAAGTAGGGCAAGATTTATAACCTGGAACCTTGGTCTCCATTACCTTCCTAAATGGCATTAGAGTAAAAGCAATACAAAAATTATTCTAAAAGTTCTGAAAAGCTAGCTCTCAAACACACGACTATAAGCACAAATACTAACAACTGCATGTGACTATAGACAGGAAAATGAAGAGAAAATGATTACTGCTAGCACTTCCTTCCCAAGATCATTATTGGAAAGAAGAAAGTGAGAAGGTTCACCACACTTCACCCTTTATGCCTAGTTAGAAACTATAAGAACACACAGAATACAGAAGATATTTCGTGAACGGTGCTAGTCAAAAGATGATGATCTTGGAACACAGAAACACAAGGAAAAGTAGTACGTATGGATAGGCAATAACTTCTCCCTCAGAAAATACTTTCAGTGGCAAGTTGTCACGATATCTCTATGAGTAACAATTTTAAAAGTCTACAAAAGTATCAGAAGGAAGAGTAAAGTGAAAGAATTATTCTACCTTTTTGACAATCTTTCCACACAGTTTTTCGATTCTTCTCATAATGTTTATTCAACCAGGTGAGGATGGTTCGTTCATATGGAGAATATATATTACTGGATAAAGGTTCTGATTTTATTCTTGGCATGTTCTGCACGCTTTCCAAGCTGAACAGATCAGTGATATTACATGAAGAAACACGTGGAAGAACAAACACCTGAAATTAGAAAAAGTGTTTTTAAGCACGAACTGTAAAAAGAACAATTTCAAGTTGAATGATAAAAAAAAAACCCCACAACTCAAAAGGTTTTCTAATTTAGAAAAAGTTTAAGAGATTACACATTAGCATAAATGTGTAACACACAAGAAAACAGATTTGCTGAGGTTTTAGGGAATTCCTTTGCTTCCTTAAACAAAATGCAAACTGAAGCTTCCAAATGGTCTTGGGAGTCTGGAGAGGTCCCAGTCGACTGGAAGCTGGCAAATGTCCCAATTTTCAAGAAAGGTAAGAAGGAAGACCCTGGTAATTACAGTCCTGTCAGTCTCACTTCAGTGCCTGGTAAAATTATGGAGAAGGTTATTTTGGGAGTTATTGAAAAACACTTCAGAGACAATGCAGTCATTGGTCATAGCCAGCACGGGTTCACGACTGGAAAGTCCTGCTTAACCAACTTAATTTCCTTTCATGACAAGGTCACCCATCTAGTTGACCAAGGGAAGCCAGTAGATGTGGTGTTTTGGGATTTTCGCAAAGCTTTTGATGCTGTCTCTCACAGTATTCTTCTGGACAAAATGTCCAGCACACAGCTAGACAAGTCCATAATATGATGGGTGAAGAATTGGCTGACGGGTTGGGCTCAAAGAGTTATAGTAAACAGGGTTACATCAGGCTGGTGGCCAGTCACCAGTGGGGTTCCCCAAGGCTCAATTTTTGGGCCAGTGCTCTTTAAAGTCAGCATAAATGATCTGGACGCAGGAATCGAATGTACATTAAGTAAGTTTGCCGATGATACT
>NW_008795695.1:17166099-17167894 GCF_000699145.1 Aptenodytes forsteri | reverse complement strand
TATAAATCTATTTCTATTGGATGGAGGGGGTGGGGGATGGGGGGGTGGGGGTGTGTGCGCGTGCACGTGCCCACACCTACCTTTCAATCTTATGAGCAGAATTATTCAACACATTTGAGAATATCTAGCATAATTTGTTTCTATACAGGTAAAATGAGAAAAGCAATGGGATATTCAAAGCATATGCAAGGTAGAGAATATGCCCAAGTAAGACTTAATGGAAGACGATTTGTAAATAGATTATCTATAATTCAGACAGGTCAGACATCACTCAAGGCAAAAATGACAGTAGACCATCTTTTCCATATGTGTCTTATGAGCCATTCTTCTGGAGTTCTTCCCTGATTATCATCAGACTGCCCTTTCTTGGTGTTAACCACCCATCCAAAATTAATGCTGAAAGAGGCAACGAAGTTAGGGTCAAGAAGCAAAAGAGAGAAATCATACAAGGAAACAGAAGTAATAATGACTACTAGTTGAACAGTTTATCAGATTTGAATACCAGAACTGCCTAGGTCAGTCTTAAACAGAACAGGTCATTTTGTCTAACCTTACTCAAGCGATCATGAGGCGTCAAACTGACCTTGCAAGTAGGGCAAGATTTATAACCTGGAACCTTGGTCTCCATTACCTTCCTAAATGGCATTAGAGTAAAAGCAATACAAAAATTATTCTAAAAGTTCTGAAAAGCTAGCTCTCAAACACACGACTATAAGCACAAATACTAACAACTGCATGTGACTATAGACAGGAAAATGAAGAGAAAATGATTACTGCTAGCACTTCCTTCCCAAGATCATTATTGGAAAGAAGAAAGTGAGAAGGTTCACCACACTTCACCCTTTATGCCTAGTTAGAAACTATAAGAACACACAGAATACAGAAGATATTTCGTGAACGGTGCTAGTCAAAAGATGATGATCTTGGAACACAGAAACACAAGGAAAAGTAGTACGTATGGATAGGCAATAACTTCTCCCTCAGAAAATACTTTCAGTGGCAAGTTGTCACGATATCTCTATGAGTAACAATTTTAAAAGTCTACAAAAGTATCAGAAGGAAGAGTAAAGTGAAAGAATTATTCTACCTTTTTGACAATCTTTCCACACAGTTTTTCGATTCTTCTCATAATGTTTATTCAACCAGGTGAGGATGGTTCGTTCATATGGAGAATATATATTACTGGATAAAGGTTCTGATTTTATTCTTGGCATGTTCTGCACGCTTTCCAAGCTGAACAGATCAGTGATATTACATGAAGAAACACGTGGAAGAACAAACACCTGAAATTAGAAAAAGTGTTTTTAAGCACGAACTGTAAAAAGAACAATTTCAAGTTGAATGATAAAAAAAAAACCCCACAACTCAAAAGGTTTTCTAATTTAGAAAAAGTTTAAGAGATTACACATTAGCATAAATGTGTAACACACAAGAAAACAGATTTGCTGAGGTTTTAGGGAATTCCTTTGCTTCCTTAAACAAAATGCAAACTGAAGCTTCCAAATGGTCTTGGGAGTCTGGAGAGGTCCCAGTCGACTGGAAGCTGGCAAATGTCCCAATTTTCAAGAAAGGTAAGAAGGAAGACCCTGGTAATTACAGTCCTGTCAGTCTCACTTCAGTGCCTGCTAAAATTATGGAGAATGTTATTCTGTGAGTTACTGAAAAACACTTGAGAGACAATGCAGTCATTGGTCATAGCCAGCACGGGTTCACGACTGGAAAGTCCTGCTTAACCAACTTAATTTCCTTTCATGACAAGGTCACCCATCTAGTTGACCAAGGGAAGCCAGTAGAT
>NW_008795695.1:17164444-17165488 GCF_000699145.1 Aptenodytes forsteri | reverse complement strand
GGCAAGACTTATGAGGAGCGGCTGAGGTCACTCGGTTTGTTCAGCTTGGAGAAGAGAAGGCTGAGGGGTGACCTCATTGCAGTCTACAACTTCCTCAAGGGGGGCAGCAGAGGGGGAGGTGCTGATCTCCTCTCTCTGGTGACCAGCAATAGGACACGAGGAAATGGAATGAAGCTGCGTCAGCAGAAGTTCAGATTGGACATTAGGAAAAGATTCTTCACTGACGGGGTGGTCAGTCACTGGAACAGGCTCCCCAGGGAAGTGGCCATGGCACCAAGCCTATCAGAGTTCAAGGAGCATCTGGACGATGCTCTTAGTTACATGGTTTAGTTTTAGGTAGTCCTGTGAGGAGCGGGGAGCTGGACTCGATGATCCTTATGGGTCCTTTCCAACTTGAGATATTCTGTGATTCTAAATATTTTTTGTTTCCAACTTTTTTCCAAGATTTGATGAACTGGATGAAATCACTGGACTCATCTGGATTCCAAGAATTACTGTGTATATTCTAGCCAAAGCACTAATTACTGAACTACTATACTGATCTCCAGTGCAATCTATAGACAATCTTGAAATGGTATCTTTCATGACCCAGTTGCTCATTTAGGTCCAAATTACACTGACTGTTTCTCCTGAAAAAATAAACATTATAATGCCTACAATAAAATCCTTGGTACTCAGAGGTCCTTGACTAAGTCTTGCATGAATGTACATTTAAAATATATATTTATAAACATATTTATATAAGATATATAAGAAATATAAAGATGTTAAAAGTAAAAATTCTACACAATACCTTTGATTTTTCTTTTCCCCCAACTAAAATGACAGCAAAGAAAAAGGTATTTGAAGGAGGAACACAGAACTTGATTTTCAGGATGATGATGTGTCATGGTTTAACCTCAGTCAGCAACTGAGCACCACAGAGCCACTCGCTCACTCCCCCCTACCCGGTGGGATGGGGGAGAGAATCAGAAAAGTAAAAGTGAGAAAACTTGTGGGTTGAGATAAAGACAGTTTAATAATTGAAATAAAGTAAAATAGTAA
>NW_008795695.1:17160359-17163919 GCF_000699145.1 Aptenodytes forsteri | reverse complement strand
TTGGCTAGTGTAAGCACTACCTAGCAACAACTAAAACATCGGTGTGTTATCAACATTGTTCTCATCCTAAATCCAAAACACAGCACTGTACCAGCTACTAGGAAGGAAATTAACTCTATCCCTGCCGAAACCAGGACATAATGAAGTCAACAGCCTTGGTTCCATCCTCCCTCATCAAACAGGTCTCAGGCCTGGCCACCTTGACCAGTGACTAAGACTATCAAGGACCATGGTCATAAATGCTAACTGCACTGCATCAAGCTCCGGTCATAGAAGGAGATCAGGTTGGTAAATGTATGTCATGTATCCACAGATAATTTAGGATGAGTTTGTTAAGGACTAATTGTTTGGAGGAGGGAAAAAAAGAAAAGGAGGAGGAGGGGAAAAAAAAAAAAAAAAGACGACTAACAACTCATCATTGACAATGTCTATTGACAATGAATGCCAATCCAGTAAAATGTTATTCTGAAGTGTGAATTAGGCCCAGTTTCTCAGTCCCTTAAACACCCCCAGTGATGTCTAATTCCCTGATACATATATACATAAAGAAAAGGCTATTCCATTTCATCTAATCAGAATGAAAACAGCTTGCACCTTTTATAATTGTTTCTCTTCGTATTAGTTTCCAATACCAGATTTCAACAGGTACATTAGAGAAAGCATTGGTTTCCTGAGGCAAGGTGTTAAAACTTTTTAATCCCTCCATTTGCTGCAGATGGAGAGGAATGCTCTTACATATAGTATGATGCAGCTACAGCCATGTGGCCTCACAGTTTCCACATTTACATATAGATTTTTTTTTTTTTTCAGATGACATGAAGGACTGTTATCCATTGCTTTCAAGTTTTTCTGAAGAAAACCTTTTGTAATATACTAATATACAAAACCTAGTTAACTATTAATGTACAATGAGACCCAAATTATAGCATCCATATTTAACTACAATAAAAAAAATTGAGTTGCTTTGAAATTCCTTTTTAAACCCTGAAGCATTTCAGTTCAGCATCATCTAGTTCCATGCAGAGATGGCTGAGCTAACTTAAATATTTGGATTTCTCTCCATGGCACTTTATTGATTTGCATAGAACTATCTTAAGAGAAAATGAAATCTCAAACTTTTATATCAGCATCCTCAGATACAAATCTGAAGAAAACAACAGCAAAGAAATCAAGCAAATATATACTATTTCATGCTTTATCAAAAGGCAGTGTCTTTGCAGGTTAATTTATTGCAATGTTCCTTCATCAACATAACCTGATGTTCTATCAAAAGGACCAAAGCAGTAAAGAGTAATGGCAACTACATTTAGAAGAAAATATGAAACATTATTTACCCATAAAACATTCTTTTACTGTCTTTTAACAAGTCCAATCCATCCTAATCCAAGATGCCCACATGTCTACATTCCTATTGAGGACCTGTTGAGGGACCAGGACATTAGCATACAGTGGCTTTTTGGAGCACACTATATTTACAAAAAACAATCAGGTATAAGGTTAGGAAATGTTATTACTTATAACTATAAAAAGCATCCTTATTTCTCCATGCTCATTAAATTTAAAGATAAATTGCCTTTATTGAAAATCTGGCCTGACCCAAGGGCTAAATTACCACTTCTGCTGTCAGTGTCCATGTGTTTCCATTAGCCTAGACTTTCAAGATTTGTAGAATACCATCAGTATTTTAGCCCTTGCTCAAAAAGAGAACTAGAAGTATATCTTTATGATTGATAAATTTCCCCTTTCATTCTCCACAGGTTCTACCCTTTCATCAGAATAAACTCATTTTCTATTTTTCTGAGCTGGATTTACGTATACATTTTTTCCTCTGGAACTTCTGCAGCAACAGAAGTTTTCATAACAAGTAAGTGGACAATAATGCACCAGGTATGGGCACAAAAGCAATATGGGATGACACTTTAGTTGATAAAGAATAATATTAAGTCTTTCTAATAACAGCATTTTATTTCTAAAATAAAATTGGATAACAAAACATCTCTGGTGAATAGATGAATTCTTTTAACATCTTCTGAAATTTGCAGCATGCTATGTGAGTAAGAAAGGTTTCTGTTTCATCTTGTCTTGCTTGAAATCAGGCTATCGTAATCACAGAAAGGCTTGTCTCTACTTCCATTTTAATGAAATTGCTTTTAAGATATGAAACATTCTCTTAACTTCAGGATATTTCAACACTAGCCCAAATAAATATTTTTTTTATATAAACCAATCTTGCTGTCTTGACAGTTCATATCCTCTTTTTCTTTATTGTTCTGATGCTTTCTTTACAAATTTAATAAAATAAACTTTCTCAGCAGCAGTCACGGTCACCCTTGTCAAAAACAGGTTTGAACAAAAGGGTATGGAAGAGAGAACAAGACTTTGAACCTTAAGTGACTAGTTCCAATGTAAAGTCATGTTATCTTAAGAGTTCTGCTTATGCTTTATTATATTGAATTGAATACCATTTTAGCCAAACTGCATAAAGCTACAACAAAAAAGTAAAGCAGAGACATATAATTCCTAAGACATTAGCAGGAGAGACAGAGAAGATGAATGTGATATTATAAGGCTGTAAAAATGTACTATTATAGGATAGAAAGATGAAGGAACAACGAATGAGAAGCTGAAACATGCTTCTCATGCATGAAACGGAACTAGAATGATGAAGAGCGCATCTTCACAATAGGTTTAACCTGATCTAAACCTAAACTTTTTCATATCCCCAGCAACCGTGTGTTCTGTCCCTTTCTTGTGTCTACATGAATGGTCAGAGAGATGAAAGATCTATTTGGAAGCAACACCGTACTCCACTAGTTCTAGCATAAGGAAAAGGGCAGAAAAGTGTAGCCAGGAAAACCTGGTTTTCCCCAACTTCTCAGACATGTTCTTTCAGTAGTAGCCCGCACCTACATTAGTGTAAATTCATAATGATGCTTTGCTCTCAGATATTGGAAAGGCTAGAAAGTTTATTTTAAAAGATTGCACAATTAAAAAAACCTCAAACTTAATGATACACTACAGAAATTATCAAATTAAAAATTCTTTCTTTATTTTTGGTTTGAAGATGACTTTAAACTGTTACTGTAAGAAGTACTAGATATTTTCTGAAGTGGCAAATTGCAATTATTAATAATTTGATCAAAACTGAAGTTAACTTCTATTTTACCTAGACTAAAAATTCTTTCTTTATTTTTGGTTTGAAGATGACTTTAAACTGTTACTGTAAGAAGTACTAGATATTTTCTGAAGTGGCAAATTGCAATTATTAATAATTTGATCAAAACTGAAGTTAACTTCTATTTTACCTAGACAACATAGAATCATAGAATAATTTGGGTTGGAAGGGACCTCTAAAGGTCATCTAGTCCAGCCCCCCTCCCGTGTGCAGGGACATCTTCAACTAGATCAATAATACCTTAGAATCATAGAATCAGAGAATCATTGAGGTTGGAAAAGACCTCTAAGATCATCGAGTCCAACCGTCGACCCAACATCACCATGCCCACTAAACCATGTCCCTAAGCGCCTCATCTACACGTCTTTTAAATACCTCCAGGGAT
>NW_008795695.1:17151917-17159578 GCF_000699145.1 Aptenodytes forsteri | reverse complement strand
GTGGGAGACGGTGTCAAAGGCCTTACTGAAGTCCAGGTAGACCACATCCACAGCCTTTCCCTCGTCCACTAGGCAGGTCACCTGGTCATAGGAGGAGATCAGGTTGGTCAAGCAGGACCTGCCTCTCATGAACCCGTGCTGGCTGGGCCTGATCCCCTGGTTGTCCCGCTCATGCCTTGTGAGTGCCCTCGAGATGAACCGCTCCATAATCTTCCCCGGCACCGAGGTCAGGCTGACAGGCCTGTGGTTCCCCGGATCCTCCTTCCAGCCCTTCCTGTAGATGGGCGTCACACTGGCAAGCCTCCAGTCATCCGGGACCTCCCCCGTTAACCAGGACTGCTGATAAATGATGGAGAGTGGCTTGTCAAAACAAAAGACATAACTTTTAATAACTGACACTTTTTGATAGTACACGTGTAAATGTTTAAAGTATATTTCCCAATATACCCACAGTGGGTTGACCTTGGCCAAATGCCAGGTGCCCACCAAGCCTCTCTATCACTTTCCCTCCTCAGCTGGACAGGGGGAGAAAAGTACAACAAAAGGTTCATTGGTTGAGATAAGGACAGGGAGATCACTCAGCAATTAACGTCTTGGGCAAAACAGGCTCGACTTGGGGAAATTAATTAAATTTATTGCCAATCTCCCTTCTTCCTGGGCTCAGCTTCACTCCTGATTTCTCTACCTCCTCCCCCCAAGCAGCACAGGGGGATGGAGAACCGGGGTTGCGGTCAGATCATCACACGTCTCTGCCGCTCCTTCCTCCTCACACTCTTCCACTGCTCCATCATCGGGTCCCTCCCATGGGAGAGAGCTCTCTGCGAACTTCTCCAACATAAGTCCTTCCCACGGGCTGCAGTTCTTCACGAACTGCTCCAGCATAGGTCCTTTCCACAGGGCGCAGTCCTTCAGTAACAGATTGCTCCAGTGTGGGTCCCCCACGGGGTCACAAGTCCTGCCAGCAAACCTGCTCCAGCGTGGGCTCCTCTCTCCACAGGGCCACAGGTCCTGCCAGGAGCCTGCTCCGGCGCAGGCTTCCCACGAGGTCACAGCATCCTTCAGGCGCATCCACCTGCTCCGGCGTGGGGTCCTCCACAGGGGGAGGGGGGACAGCAGGGGGACAGCCTGCCTCACCATGGTCTCCTCCAGGAGCTGCAGGGGAATCTCTGCTCTGGCGCCTGGAGCACTTGCTCCCCCTCCTTCTTCACTGACCTTGGTGTCTGCAGAGTTGTTTCTCTCACAGATTTCTCACTCCTCTCTCTGGCTGCTGTTGTGCAGCAGTTTTTTCCCCTTCGTAAGTATGTTGTCACAGAGGCGCTACCACCGTCGCTGATGGGCTCAGCCTTGGCCAGTGGTGGGTCCGTCTTGGAGCCAGCTGGCATTGGCTCTGTCAGACATGGGGGCAACTTCCGGCATCTTCTCACAGAAGCCACCCCTGTAGCCCCTTGTTACCAAAACCTTGCCACGTAAACCCAGTACAATACCTGATTGAATCAAGCCATTTCAAGTTACCTATTTTTCAGAGTTTCATCTCATCAGGAAAAAAAAAATAATCAAAACCAAAACAAAACAACACACATGCATACTACCAATTTTGGGGTTTTTCTGCTCTGTGCTAGTCTGTCATGTAGCTATGAATAATTCAGCAAATTGAAAAAATAACGAAATTACTTGCTTTCTGGTCACTATGATTGCATTTTTCCACATCCATGTTCCCATGTATCCTTAAGGTCATCTATCTCAGCCCTTGCGTACATACTGTTTGCTGTCTGTTACTCTCTCAGCTATTCTTCTCATTTTTTTATTGCAGATCAACTCTGTATCTCTGTTACATATGTTTTTTAACATAATTTTTATCATTCTTTATTATGCTTTTTCAGTAAATAATCACTGAATAGTTAAGGTTAGAAGGCACCTCTGAAGACTGACTAGTCCAAACCTCCTGCTCAAAGCAGAATCAGCTAGAGTGGGTTGAAAGGATCATGTTCAGTTGGGTTTTGGTTATCTCCAAGGATGGAAACTCCACAACTCCTCTAGGCAACCTGTTCCAGTGTGTAACCACCCTCACAGTAAAAAAGTTGCTTATGTTTAAATGGGATTTCCTGTATTTTAGTTTGTGCCTACTGCCTCTCACCATGTCACTGGGCACCACCAAGAAGATTCTGGCACTGTCTTCTTCACACCCTCCCATCAGGTATTTACACACATTGATAAGCTCCCCCTTGAACCTTCTCTTCTCCTGGCTGAACAGTCTCAGCTCTCTGTCTCTCTCCCTGCATGACAGATGCTCCAGTCTCTTAAATCATCTTTGGGACCCTTTACTGGAGTCACCCTCCAGTATGTCCATGTCTTTCTTGTACTGGGAAGCCCAGATAATATTTATATTTTTCATTTATTTTCCATCCCTTTGAATAGAAATAAGTAAATATTTATTTTTAGGCATACAAACATTACTGATCATTGGTGAGCACATCAGATTTACAGTGGAAAACATGATTTAGACATCCAAAATGTTTCTCTAATATAATTAAAAATAAAATTTAATAAAATTTGAGAAGTCCATACTGACCAAGTTCATTATAACTTAAAAGGAATAGGTATTATAAAAATGCTTACCTGTTTAAAAATTCCATTCTAATATCAGATAATAAATACCATGGTTGGGTACATCTAGTGTCAACTAAGTATTTCCAGTGAAAAGTATTTCTAACCAGGGTAACAAAAAAGCATGGAAGAGTTTTCTTTATTTGTAAGAAAAGATTTCTATAACATTTAACCCTACAAATGCTGATTGTTCTAAAATAATTGAAACATATAAACACTGCTAAAGTTTCAGAACTAAGAAAATTAAAATCTTCTCACTCTTTTTTTTTTTCTTCTCTGTTAGAGAGAAATAAAATACTTAAAAGCATTTAGTTTTAAAGATCTGTTTGGGAAAAAAAAACTTGAATATACCACAGATCTTCAAAACAAAGCTTTTTGCCCTCAGTTCTTCAGAATTTAAGTAGTAAATGTATCCACAATTTACCTTGTATACCTGCAGTAGCACATCTGTCCAAGCTCGTTTGCTCATTGTCTCAAATATGCTGTCCTCCAGAATGAATAGATGCTTGTTGCTAAATATGTCTGAGTTTTTCACATCTCCTGTTTTCAACTCAGCTGTCTGACCCTTCAGATAAAAGGAACAGGATTTATTTTCGATATTCAGTTCAGCAGTTTGGATAGAAAACTCACAAGACGACAATAATGACTCAATGGCGTAAATGACTGATAACGTCTACTATAGTGCAATAGTGATCAGCATTAGAACCATTTACAGTTTGCTGCTATCTCAGGAATAAGAAGCACAATACAGAATTGACAGGAGTTGAAAGCAACAATCAGGACAGGAAGGCAACACAGGATATTTTTTAAAAAATGGTAAAATCAGTGGAAAGCAGTAAAATTAATTCTAGTTTGAGAAAACATATCTGTTGGAAATTAAACGCAGGTATCGGCGGTATCGGAAGGAATGGAAGAGAAAAACTAGGGGAGGAGGGTGTAAATGTTGGTGTCAGTTTAAATTTCTGTTCTCTCTCACGCACTTGCTTAGATTTATGCAATCCAAAACAGTCACCACAGTAGGAATACTCATGGTCCACAGAGGACTTCCATTAGTCTTCAAAGGACTGACACTAAGCATGTGGTCTTTGTTTAAAAAAAAAAAAAAAAGAAAGAAAAAATGAAACAAAACAAACACACAAAAAAACCCAAACCTACCTTCAGTTCACTTTGCACTTTAATCCATTTCTTATAATCATCAGGTTCAAGCAGAAATTCTGGCATAACATGAGAAAGATATGCTCCTTGGCTTCTGAAATTATAAAGCCAGAGAAGTTAATAGGTAAGCAAGATAATTCTTTTTAAGAGCAGTCCAAGTTTTTCAACTTGCTCAACCTATGGGTAAGCTCTTCTGAGTTCTATCTGAGTACACTTTGGACTAATGATCCAGTTTATTAATTGCTTTAGATAGCTTCTGTTTATGAAGTTAATGTTCTGTTTATGAAGTTAATGTTCAATTCCTGTGCCTACAACTAAATGCTAAAAACACATACAACTCTGAGCAGACTGGTCTCTTCATGAGAATTGCTCCTCCATAAAGGGTTTATTATAGAACAAAGCATCAAAACACATAATACCCATTTCCATGTGAAAGCTAAAGGACCAGTGTTACATAACATTACTAGAATTAAAACTTGATGATGCTATTATCTGTCTGCAGGTCTGATATTGGAAGTCTTATGGGTGTAAGCAAAGGTATTTCAAAACTCTGTCAATTGTTAAACGACCTGCCAGCCGCTCTCAAGTGACTAATAATAAATGCAATAAGAAAAGTAATTGCAGTAACAAAAGGCAAATTCATTAGACTGAGTAACAAAAAAAGCTCACTTCCAAGTAAAGAAAGACTATTCTTTATCTCAAATGACACAGTTTAAAAAATGTTGCTGGAAAGAGGGGAAAATAATGAAGAATTCTTAAGTTCATTTTTCTCAGGGGAGCAGCAAAATTTCCTGACTTTTAGGTCAGAAAGATTATCCTAGCATATCTAGTTTCACATTGTTCTCTGTGTTTTTAACATGGCTAATGTGAGTAATAATCAGATGAGCTTTTCTTGTTATATAACTAGTCTCTCATTCAAATGAAGTGATCATACTTTTCCGGTACCATGCAGTCCACATTCAATTTACTTTGTATACTAAAAGTCATACATCATAGTTTGAAATTAGGATCATGGCAACTTAATTCTCTTCCCACAGAATTATATTTTGCTGGTAACAGCACATTTTTTCTCTCCGTATTTTACATAGTGACATTATCTTCTCGGATTATTGAAATTTCATGTTTCATACAATTATCTAGCATGTTTTTTAAAACACAAATATTTTAATCAAAGACCCAAAATAGCATCAAGTTAGTAGTCTGGTTCTAAAACTCACCATGTCTGAAATTCCCATTTTCCATTAAGTCATAGACTCCGTCCCATTAAATCCCTTTAAAACTTCAGTTTTTCCCAAAACGATAAAAGAAGGACACTATACAACATTCATCTTTTCAGGTATCCTACCTTTCTTTCAATGTTTTTACTTGGTAGATATATGGGAATAGGTGTAATCTACAATTTTCATCCTCAGAAAAGCTGTATAACAACGTTACATGTCATCATAGTAAAGACGGGTTCTATATAACTGAACGTTCTCATAATTGGCTGCATTTTGTTACTGAGGAACACTGTCAAAAAAATTCCTCCTCATTAAGGTTGATATTTAACATGATGCCAGTTCTCCAAGATAAGTATTTTCACACTGTTAAGATGTTTTTCCTCAAGACACACAGCTTGCAACAAATTAGTTAGTTGTACTGTAAAATACCCAAACTTTTCCTTTACTGCTGTGGTAACGTACCAAGGAAACCTTCTGAGGGGAGGAAAATAAAACTGATACTTGGAATGTTGCTTGAAACAGCGAACAACATCCACCTGTTTTAGCAAGTGGAAAATTTGAAAGATGAATTATGCTTTCTTTGAACCATGCTGACCAGAAAGTAGTGGTTGGGGGAAGAAAGCTGAGAACTGTACATTTCTGTTCTCAGAGCGCTCTCCTGGGCTTCTTCAGGAGGGAATTTGCACTTTCCACAAATCACAATGAACATGCAGGGATAGCAGATCACAGATGAACTACTCATACCTAGGCTGGCTCTGGATATCTTGCCATCATTACATATAGTCATGCCAGCAGTGCAGATATCAGACATTTTTGTACTATGATCTATAAACAATCTTAAATAATAACCTGTGAAGAAATGCAAATATTCTAGGTGATCCTAAAATGCACAAGTAGGAAAAGAATATCCATAAGTCAGGAACAATGAAGAAATCTGATAGGATTCACGCAAACTAGAAGAGGCAGAAACTAACAGGATGTGGTAATGCTAAGTGCATACTGAGCACCAATTTAATCATCTAGCATCAAAAACGCATAAGCACAGGAGTCCAGCTAGAACTGCTTTTCTATGGCAACCTGTATTGTTTTCCTAGGGTTGTTATGGATTACTACATTTCCAATCATCAGTCATCAATGTATCTGTGCACAGAGGCGATGAACTTAGCCTTGACCAATTGGCTGCTGCTCCAATTCTGCTCTGAATAAGTCAGTGAGTTAACAGACAAAACTCAGTAGGACTGAAGGCTTTTATTAAAATTTAGCTACTAAATAGCTTTCCAAATTGCCCAAGAAACTACCGTAGAAACGCTTAAGTATCTCTTTCCAATTGCTGTAACGCTTAGCAAAAGGGGTTAGGATCCACCTACCCCAAAACTCATCATCATTTTCAAGTATGCAACTAACATCATGTATGCTAGTTTCAAGACACCTAGATTCCCTGGAAAATCTCAGTGGGAAGACTGGACATAAGAGCCATCAGGCTCCACCAGGAAAAAATTCTGACCCTGTCTAGGAGTGCTCCAAAAGTATCCCATGAAAACTCTTTAAGGAAACTTCTGTGAATGAATATTTTGATGGAATCTCCTGAACAGACTTTGTTAGGGGTAACTTGAAGCATAAGGTATGCAAAAGGACAGAAACCTGACTGCCTCCTTGCCAGAAGCTGCCAGAATATAAACAAAATAAGGTATTTTGAAAGACCTTTCTGGTACAACTTTAATTTAAGTAGATTGATGACATTCTTTCATTTCTTCACCTATATCTTGAAGAAATATTTCCACTTGTGTTGTTCATTTTCAATGTTATGAATAAATGTTTTTATTTGCATTTTACAACAAACAAACTTGAGATAAATAAGGTATAGAGACATTCGCTCTCTGTCAGGTGCAATGACTCAGTAAACTGGGTCATACTAAAAAGCATACTCCCAGCTTCACAGCATATGCACCACTATCCAAATTCAAAAAGTGCTAAGAATTTACCTTGTCTGCCCAAGCCACTTGACACAATCAGGGTGAAGGAAAGAAGTGTTTCCCAGAGCTGATAACAACCAAGAAGGCTTTCTGGTATACTCAAAGTTATTGGGTGGCACGCTCAGACTTGGAGGATGACTGATGGTAGGTATCACTGTCATCCAGTGAGAAATGATGTTATTTTGGTTCCTTAGTACTGACCTCATCCATCAAACAATGAATTACAGAAGAGATATTAAAACATTTGAAGCTAGACAGAAGAAATATCAGTCCTAAAAGACCAAAATTAAAGTCTATATTAATTTGAGTTAGCGCTGTAAAATCCCACACGGAAGGGTGAAAGGCTCTGAAAGGCACATCAGCTCCACCCTTGAAAAGTCATTAAACACTTGTGTCTCTTGACAGGAACTGAGTGGAATCAATCCAGCTGCCTATACAAGGATTAATGAAAAGGGTAACAGGGTTCAAAAGAGGAAGCATGTCTTGAAGTTATTCTTGACTGCTCTCCTAGGAGTTGTGCAGAGTATTCGCTTAACACTAGACCTAAGGCAGTGGCAACAGAAAGGATTTTTCTTGGGTTGGAACCAAAGAAGTTTTTTGACACTCTGACCTCAGAAAAATACCGATACACTGATTAGATAAATAAGAAAATCTCTTGAACCTACTTAGACAACCATTCAGCATCATATCATCATATCACACTGTGTTC
>NW_008795695.1:17145462-17151320 GCF_000699145.1 Aptenodytes forsteri | reverse complement strand
TTGGGTCGATGGTTGGACTCGATGATCTTAGAGGTCTTTTCCAACCTCAATGATTCTATGATTCTATGAGGAAAAATTTCTGCACCGAAAGAGTTGTCAAGCATTGGAACAGGCTGCCCAGAGAAGTGGTGAAGTCACCATCCCTGGAGGTATTTAAAAGAGATGTAGATGTGGCACTTAGGGACATGGTTTACTGGTGGACTTGGCAGTGTTAGGTTTACGGTTGGACTCGATGATCTTAAAGGTCTTCTCCAAACTAAATGATTCCATGATTCTATGATTCTATATTGCCACATACTCAATGTCTTGCTCTCTGGAAGGACGCAACACTCCTTCAGAAGAAGAATCAGCAGGGTGGTATTAGTGAGTTTTCAATTGATACGATGGCAACACATTCTTCAGCAGTCCACTGCCTAATGACTCTAGCCTTTAAGACACAGTGGGAAAATACGATGGGATGTATCTATGGATTCCTTTATTTAGTATCAGAATGGATGTTGAAGTTGTGAAAACAACAGAAATCTGTAAGCATTGTTCTTCATTACTGAAGAAAGGCAAAGATACTGTTGTGCCACTGCTGCAATGGCTCCTCCAAATCATCTGCCACTATATTATCTATGATGCACAGAAGAATGTTATTCTGCCTCCTTTAGATAAAAATGACATGGATGAAAGTTGCAAATAAAGGTCCAGTGTTGTTGGAGCGGTGTGCATTGGTCTCATTATGAGTTCAGATACAGTTATATCACTGTCCATTATTCTCAGATGAAAAGCTTGTATTTAGAACAGTATGTAAATGACAGTTTTTAAATGGCTTTACAGCCTCTTGAACACTAGATGAAGATGCTAAAAAGAAGCAGAGATGCTGTGTTTCAGGGCTTCTGATGATCTCTAAGGATCTTATGACATTAGACTTTCTCTGAAGTTAATTTTCTTCTGTTTCACAGCAGCGACAGCCAAGAAGGACGAAGAAGAATTTATTAACCTTTTTTGATTTGCACCATCTTTGACAGTTGTTCCATATTATGTGACAAGATAAGATTATCAATGAAGGTAGCTAATAGCTAAATCTGTTCAGCAGCAGGAGTAGTGCTCCCATTTCTTGGCATATTATTAATATGAAAGACTAATAGATTACAAAGTTAGTCTACAAAATTTTTGCTAAAGCCAGTAATTACAGGACAAAGAGCATCAGTGGAATAGTAAGATCATTAATGACAAACCTGAACTGACTATCTACTGAGTCTGTCTAAGGAATGAGGTTGAGAGTCATCTTATTTCGTAATTAAGGGAGCAGAGTTCCTGTGAAATTCCTGTGTTGAGTATGACCCTACCGAAGGACACCTCAATTAGTGTAAACTGCAGAGGATAACCTTGGTAAAAATTAATTGAAGTTTATAAAACATAAGTCTTAGATCACAAAAGACACAGTATAAAGGAAACCCTAAACCTACTGTATATTGTTCAGTTGGAATTATGTTTGAACTATGCTAATAAAAAAAGTGGAAAGAAAAGATGCATGCATATTTTATCATACATGTACTTACTTAAGGAAAGCAAGCAATGTAGAATGTTGCCAGTGGAGCTGTAACATTCGTTCAACTGGATCAAGGGGCAATGACTGGCTTGATGTAATGCCTGGTAACAACCGTCCGCTCAGATGGAATAACATGTCATAAACAGTCTTAGTATCTTTGCCAAGGTTTTGTTTAAAAACCTTGTCTTGCGAAGAGGTCACCTGAACTTTACACACATCACTAAGAGAGAAAAAGCTTCCATTATTATTCTTTTAAATGCACAAAATGGGCTAACATTATATATATCATGATGATAGATTTAATAAACCATTAAGTGAAAACAGCAGCAAGAAGGTTGAAAAATATAGCATTTTTTCCTTTTTACAAAACTTTCATAATAATGTAAGAATTTTGAACTGCATGGAATATTTAATAAGTATATGTGAAATATTTCATAAATAAATTTGTGTTTGTCATTGCTTTCTGCCAAGCACAACTTTGATTTCTATCACGTTTATAAATGCCTATGTGTTTGTGTCCCAGGAGACTGGCTTCTTCATATTTAGTAGCAAGCTAGATAAGATCAACTAAGTGATGCCACTAAGACTGATATATTTCCAGGGTGTTTGCAAGACTGTTGATGATGAAATTTGCTTTCCCATCTGTTCCTTGATCTTCAGAGTATGTGGGGGGAAAAAAGACATATTGTTACAACGCTTATTTATGCCACCAAAGAAGGGACAATTGCTAGAACTGTGTTCATTCTGGGAAGAGAATCAATTTCAGTTACAAGGGTGACATACAGTTTGAACTGCATATTTAACATACACTGCATTATGATATATCAGAGCATCATAGTTGGAAATATATTTTAGAAAATTAAGAATAACACCTGAATGACATTTTCATATAAACAGCACATAGATGCCACAATTTTAATATACAACTGTGCATTAGAGTGCGTTTATATTCCTCAGATCATATCCAAAACATTTTAGTATATATGTTAACATTTTATTAGGCAAACATAAGTTAGCTCTAAGCAGATATGAATTACCTACCGTCTTAGTGAATATGGTACTGAAATAGGATTTTGTCCCTTAGACCAACCAAAGAGAGTGAACCAATTCTTAACAGCAGTTAGGGTTTTCTGAAAGAAGATGTACTCCTCTTTATCTTCATCAGGAAAAAATGATAATTCATATTAATTTTCTCTCCCTTCACTTTGACTGTCAGCTTCACTCTCTTCACTCATCTTTTCATCACTCTCACTTTCAAAAGTAGTATCTGACTCTGAATGATAAAAAAAAATCCAGAAAGATTCCTTATTTCCCTATTTTTGTCTAGTACAAAACCAATTTTTTTTTTTTGAACACAACTGTTTTCAGAAAACAAAAAACTGTTAGACAACGGAATTATCAAATTATTTCAGGAATAAACAATTTAAGTGACACGTACACATCTTGGGAATAGAGCAAATTATATTCTTGGAATCTAATTTCACCTAAAGAAAAAATTATTACCCAATCAGAAAAAATAAATTCAGGCATGGCTTACAAAACCACAGACAGCAATCTTAAAGAAACAGTCTTACATACAGTTTCAGTAGGTATGGCTTTACCAGCTAGTCAATGCTAGTTCCCCACACCAATCACACAGCATGGCTCAGTAACTGACTTGTGTTCAAACAGTTTATCAGGTATTGTAGAGGTATAACTAAGCCTACATCCCGATATATAAGCCTTTGGACTTTTCTACCCTCTGTTAAGCCTTCTCTCTCCTAAATTCTGACCTGGTCAAAACTAAGATTATATATTTTAACAACTCCTGTTAACAACAACAATATTATTGCATAAAAGATAACTAAGAAAACAAAGAACACTTTTATTCATAGCACAAATAACTTGGATGATTCCATCCTTGAAGGTGTATTTTAATACCACTGCTGCAGTTTTAATGTTTAATTAATGATGCAAAAATAAAACTAGCTAATACCTTAGACAGTGAATAAAAAAAAAAAATCTTGTTAGGATTTAAGAAAAAACAATACAATACAGAGAAAAGAGACTCATCCTTTGTAAGATCATCATGCAGTCAGATCTGAGTTTGAGCAGTTCTGCCAGCTGACAAGATTACTTTCCCCATCTTGTCACTGCCACCTTTGCCAGAGGTTACTGCCTTTTCAGATCTGAAACTGAGTTACTCTTTTGAACTCTTCTTACATCATTCCATTAAAAATGAATCCTGCTGGTAAAGAGCTACTATTTAATCTGTTTAACTACCCCTATTTGTCTTGGGAATACCTTCGAAAATAATCACACAAACATCAGCAGATCTGCAAAAGTGAAATCGTAACAGTGATGAAACAGGAGCAGTACTTCTGCTGTTCTAACTTCCTAATTAGAAAACTAGCAGCTGAAAGAAGAGAGATGTCAACAGCCTCAGATACTAGTCACCTGACAACTTTACAAAAGATCTATTACTCTTAGTTCATATGGAACAGCACCTTAACTGAGCCCCACTGACAACAGTTGTTTTTATATCGTACTTCATAAATGCAATAAAAATTCTGAAGTCTAACGTGAGCATACAACTAGACCTTTGCAGAATATAGCATGTTTACAGAGTGTATTATGGTTGGTTAGTTCATGACTACAGAAACAATGCCCTTCGTAGCAACTAATCCCTTAGGTTTGTTCAGTAGTTATTTTTCTGCTGGCTCCTCCATGGACATATTATTGCAGATGAGACATTGACTTTTTTCTTTTCTTTTTTTCTTTTTTTTTTTTTTTTAAATAGTTGACTGATTTCCCTTCCACTTAGTCCGCGAAAAGGAAGGAGGGTTTTCTGCTTTCTGCTGGCTCCTCCATGGACATATTATGAGACATTGAACATTGACTTTTTTCTTTTCTTTTTTTCTTTTTTTTTTTTTTTTAAATAGTTGACTGATTTCCCTTCCACTTAGTCTGCGAAAAGGAAGGAGAGTTTTTTCTGCTTCTATGCTCTAGGCCACATTTCCCATGGTGTCACAGAGAGGACAGCCTCCCCATTATTCATTGATTATATGTGCAGAAGTATTTCAGGCAAAGCTTACAAATGTGAAACATCATCTTTTTGAAGCAGTAAGCTGAAAAGCAGTTGTAAGAGCTCGAAGTGTTTTAAGTGAACAGCTGCACTATACCTGATTGAGAATCTTCATAGGTTGAGTCAGTGGTTGCACCAAAGGAACTTGAGGAAATACTATGGGAAAGTGACTGTGGAATACAACATGGATGCAGAACAACTTCTCCACTACTGCAGTCTTTACTATCTATAAAACAAGATTACAAGCTGCAGTTGAGAAAACATATTTTATTGCCTGTGCTTTAACAGTTTATAAACAGATATCTGCTTCTACATTTTTCTGTTTCGTGCTTCAATTAATCAATTCTCATTTGACTCATGATGAAAATCTCACTTTGGTCATTAGACCAGGGACAAAAAAAAATTACCTGCATATTTGTTTCCATTAACTGTATGTTTTACATACATGAGGTCTTCACACTTGCTGAAAAGCACCTATCGGAACACCGCTAATTCAAGAATTGTAAGTCATGAACAAAATATTCTTAAGGAATTTTTGATCACAGCTCTGTAATGAGTCTCAGCATACCATTATCAAGCTCTTTCAGACTCAACAACACATATTTTACAAACCAAACTCAAAAGTATGCTTTATAAATCCATCAGTTCTGTCAGAACATATGTTTTGACATTCTCATGTTGGCCTAGGATAGAATTAGAGGACCCTCTGCTAGCTATCTCTGATGTCAGTCTCCAGAACAAGAGTAGAAGAGGAACCCAGTGTAGTTTCTAGAGAAGTAAACACACCAGTAAGAGAAGGAAGAACTCTGTATGATTATCTTTAATTTTTGATTGCTGGCACTGTTATTTGTATGGTTTGGAGCAAATAACACAAGAGCATGGTGTCAGATACGTGGAAGCAAAGCCTTCCTGAACAGCTTTCAAAGCCACTTTGTTGTATATATATGGTTTGGTCACATCAAACAGCATTCCACACCAAAATAGTCTATACAAAACCACATAAAATAGACTCAAGGAATTTAGCAGTAATGACTTGCTTCAAAACTGATACAAACTGATAGTGTGAATAAACCAATAAGCAATCAATACAGGACAGAAATATCCCATTATTAATGGGAGATCAGTTCTTATAAAATCATCAGTCTATTTTTGGCTTAATCCTTAAGGGAAACCCACAAAGCATCTTCAAAAGACAAGCTGGCAAAAATCACCTATTGATCACCAAAAAAAAAAAAAAAAAAATCATTTACAGGAGAA
>NW_008795695.1:17136500-17143731 GCF_000699145.1 Aptenodytes forsteri | reverse complement strand
ATAAAAAATAGACTCAAGGAATTTAGCAGTAATGACTTGCTTCAAAACTGATACAAACTGATAGTGAATAAACCCCCATTCCTATCTTCATTTAATTGTGCTGTGATCCATCAATGATATGGTACCTATACCTATCTTCTATATTAAAAAAAAAAAAAAAAAATTACATGTCTTCTTGCTAATCCCTTTTTCAGCTTCACAAGTACCACCAAATCTCTTTTCCCTTACATAGTCCAAGTAACACACTTATTTTTAGTTAATGCAGTCTTAGAATTCAGCGTCTTCAAAGCTAAATTTATTTCAGACCTAAGGAATTACTTGCTTACCTGAAAAACTTGTCCATTTCATCAAAATATCAGATCACAACAACTATAAAAAAATATAATAAATTTACCCCATATTTGAACCTGCTTTGAGCAGAAGGTTGGACTAGATAACCCCCAGAGATCCCTTCCGACCTGAATCGCACAACGATCCTAATCTCTTCCCATAAGCACAGCTACACATAAAGAGATTACAGATCACTGAGGCAGGTAGAAAGTGGAGGGGCAGGAGGCCGGCAGCGATGGGGCTGGAGGGACACACACACAGGCAGAGATGTAGAGACAGAGAGGCAGGCAGAGGGAGGCGGGCAGAGAGACACATTGCAGATAAAAATATTTCTAGTCTCTGATTGCAGGCTTTTATTAGGCCTTAAAATATGACTATGTTCTCCAGCCTTCAAGGACAGTAATTCAAAAAACCTGAAAACTATTCCCAACAAGCAAATAATGATTGCATTTTATCATAACATTGTGTGGCTTTCTTCAAAATGTATCCAACTGTTGTCCTAGGAATTATTGATGATCACTCTCTATCAATATAATTTAAATTATGTTCATTTATTCTCTATTGTTTGGGCTGTTTTCTCTACTCATACTTTAAAAACTTTACAAAACATTCTGTAAGATTTAGGCTTGTCCAATATTTTTCAAGAAACGTTACCTAATCATTTATATAAGTTTTCCCTCATTTTGAACAAGAAAGCAGAAGCTATTAAACTGTTTTAAAAATTTAATTGCAGTATCCCCTTGTAATTAATGAGGAAAAATACTATCTTGATGGTAACATCCCTATTATCACACTGAAAACACTGATAATACTACTGGATATAATATAATTTTATAAAGGTAGAATGTTGACTGCTTACTGCTTCTCAAGATAATTTGTTGATCAGAGCGGTGCAATGCCAAGTACGGGTATAAAGTAAGAAGGCAATTCTCTGCTGTTGCAGCAACTTGAATTGAGAACCTGTTAAAATACAAAAGTGATAGTTTTCTATTTAGCCATGGTAATCAAAATATTTCAGCACAAGAATAAAAGACAGAATGAAGGTGTGTGGACAACTTCTTTTCTCTTCTATTATGGTGCAATAGCAGAGTACACAGATGGGACTGCACATGCCAAAATGGTGAAGTTTAGTATAGTATTTCCACTTCACAGTTTTACTACGAGCATGGATGTATCATTAATCTGAAAGTCCAAGAGTCAGCAGAGATTTTGTGAAACAAACAAACTCTGTCTCTCTGAAAAGAAAACACAGTTAAAATTACAGCTGACATTTACGAGTGTCCTAAAGGAGACTGCTAACTTGCTAAGTATATCCTATAATTTTGACAGGAAGTTTTCTGGAAAAGCAACTTCTACTTTGATTTAACATTTATTCTGTAAGACTTTACAGAAATCTCAAAATAAATATTTAGAAATAAATAGATTCAATTTAAAAACAATGAGATATTGACTGCAATTGCTAGAATATCATAGAAATTTATGTACATGCTCCAATGTTCACTAGAGTATCTGTACTGTCTGTACCAGCCATATTAACGTGTAGCAATCCACCTTTTAACCTTTTTTTCATACTTCACCTCTCAGGGTACAGTCAACAAGCAAATTATTGCCATCAATGGATCCCTGTTAGCCATCTGTATGTATGTTCTTAGCTCACTGCGACAGACAGGTAATTCAACTGAGCCTAGTTCTTTTTCATTACATAGCTGTTTTTTTACTCCACATTAACTTATTAACTAACATTAATATTCATTAACCTTTTTGACTAAGGCATCACAAATACAAAGAAAAATGTATTTTAGTAATTCAAACAGCATGCTGATATCCATCTTGCTTTAGTATATTGAGAATTATGCATATTGAAAATACACCTTGCACAGAATAAAAGAAAGTATTTTCTGTTTTCTTTAAATTACACATTGAAGGACAAATTCCTATTTAATATAAATTTAGATTACTATTAAAAGATATCACAAGACCTTTCAGATTAATTTATAGAAATGACATAATTAGCTTCTACTGCTTTGTTATAGAATAACATAATCAAGGAAAACAGAAATGTTTTAAAAGTACCAGCTTTTCTTTCCTCTTTCGTACTTCCCTCTCCAAATACAACATTCTTAGATACCTCTTTCAGGGGAACTTTATTAGAGAAAGGCTCCAACAAAATCCATAACCATCTTTCTTACTCATAAATATTCACATTTGGATTCCAATTTCATAGCTAACAGTTATTTAATCAATAATCCAGCTCTGCAATGTTTTGGTTTGTTCTTAGGACATGTCAATCCTATTGCAACTCAGCCGGGAGCAGTGCAAGGGCCTTGGCCAGTTTCACCGTGTAGCATAGTATTTCTTTTAGCTAACTTCATGCTTTCTGCTTTTATTCAGCAAAAATCTCAGCAGCAGGACATCAGCAGGACAGATGGCCATGAGAGGTATATCTACATCTATCTATATGTACAAAATGTACATTTGTACATGCCCAAACCAGGTGTTAGAACATAATATTTTTTTCTACCTTTACCAAGCCATTTAAAGACACACGGGATCAATAACTACAAAACAGAAGAGTTTGTCAGCTTCCAACTCGTGACTTTACTGTGATAAATGACAATTCTCAATACTCTGCAGGCATACGTTATGTTAACTTCAGACAACAGAATTGGGGCCAGGGATGGAAGAAAGCTCCATGAAGGTTAATGAAAGACATAGCTCTCAAGTTATATGAAAGTAACTCAGATGTCTGTATTATTGGACTCAGTCAACTTTGATTTCTCAGTTTGAGGTGAGCACCTCAGCCACCTCCATCCTCAGTGCTGATTTGAGATTTGGGCATATGCCAAATCTTCATTCATGCTCTGATTTGCACAGTAATGAAACACAGAAAAGTGTGCTTGAGAACAACTGCAGTGCATCTTAACTAGCTACCCAAATTCAGTGAGTGATACTACTCAAAGCAGATACTACTGCACAATCTAGAACATAAGGAACAGCCATTGCTACAGAACATCTGTGTACAAATAAATGCCTCAGACCTCACAGTGTTGCTGCAAGAGAAGCTCCTTCCTGTTCCAATGCTGCTAACAACCCAACAAGGGCATGCCTCCTTGACTGCTGTGCTATTATAGTAAGATAAATGAATACACCCAGCCAATAGCAAACGCAATGCAAATATATTCTTAACTAAGAAAGATTCAGAGTGTTCATAAGATGAAAAAAGATTGGACAATGAAGCACCTGTGCTGGCTGAGCATGAGCTGTGAAGAAACACCAGGAAACTGCAGGTGATAGTGGTGAGTAAATCCCTGCTGCAGGGGACAGAGGACTTCACTTACCAACCTGACCCTTCATCTAGGGAGGTTCGCTGATTGCCTGGGGCTTTCATTCAGCATGCTGTTGAGAGACCAATGCAGCTTGTCCGACCCTTGGCCCTGCTACTCTTCCACATGGGCACCAGTGAAGTTGATGGGGAGACCTGGAACATATCAGGCATGACTGCAAGGCTTTGGGGGCAATGATCAAGGGAATAGGGCACAGGTAGTCTCCTCTTCAATCATGCTGGTGAGGGAAAAGAGCTTGAGGATGAGTGGATAGATCCTGCAAGTCAACAACTGATTCTGCAGCTGATATCGACAGCAAGGATTTAGCTCCTGTGACCATGGGTCTACCATGGCTGCAGTGACCATGAGATGGTGGAGTTCAGGATTCTGAAAGGAGGAAACAAGGCAAAAAGCCGTATCACAATCCTAGAATTCAGAAGAGCAGACTTTGGCCAGTAAAGAGCCACAAGGATGAAGAAGGGACTGAAGAACCTGCCATATGCGGAGAGACTGAGAGTTGTGAGTGTTCAGCCTGGAGAAGAGAAGGCTCAGGGGGATCTTATCTACGTGTATAAATATCTGATGGGAAGGAGTAAAGATGATGGAGCCAAACTCTTCTCAGTGATGCTCAGTGAGAGCACAAAAGGCAATGGGTACAAATTGAAATACAGGAAATTCTATCTAGTCATAAGGAAAGAAAAAAAAAAAATTACCATGAAAGTGGCTGAACACTGGAAGAGTCTGCCCAGAGAGGGTTGTGGAGTCTCCATCTTTGGAAATATTCAAAAACCAACTGGACAACAGTGTTGATTCTGATTTGAGGAGGGGATTTGAAGAGGGGACTAGATGATCTCTGGAGGCTCTTTCCAACCTTAGCCATTCTGTGATAATAAATATCAACTCACTTATTGGCCACCCGTCCACTCATCATCATTAAGTATTTTAATATGGTATTTTCCCAAAAGTGGGATTTGAAAGGAAACTTCAAGAAGAATGAGTCAGTAGCTAAAAAGCTAATCTGAGTTTCAAAAGATGACACTCCATTCATAAGGAAGCATGGCAGAAAAAACAAAGGTGCTAGTAGCTAAATATTTATCATACACATTTCAGGCACTGAGATATGGGGCACCAGACAGAAAAGCATGCATATTTCCATACAAATACGGCAAATAGATTACAAAGACGTGTACATTCTGCATGTGCTTAAAACCATCTTGTACCACTGACCTTTATTTATAACACCATTCATGAAGTGAGGTTACAAAGCTATAAGTCTTGTGCAATGTATTTGTTCTGTATTCGCAGCAGAGCTTAACTAAATAACATAAGTCTGTGTTACTCTATTAGAATGAAAAGTACCTGTATTGCTAGCAAATGCGAAGTTGCTAAATGTATTAAATTATTCAGTGTATTCAGTTTTATAATGATTAATAAAGCAAGTAAAAAAAATGTTATCTACATGAACCATCATTGCCACTGTTATTTTAGTGTTTATTCTATAATGCGTATTTCCAAAGAACACAGAACAGGACAACGGCCATTAAAAATTGTGTTTACCAACATTTGAAACCTGCTGATCACCAAAAACTAAAGCTCCAACTGTGATGACAAAAAAATACCATCCAACACTAAATATAAAAGCAGTTCGTTCACTTCTCTTAAATTAACTCTGATTTTTTTTCGTTTGTTTGTTTTAATGTTTGTGGAAAGACAAGAGAACCTGAATCAAAATATATTTACCCTTTTTATTTTGCTCTATAGCATTTCAGACATTTCCTAAGTAGAAACAAGTGATTTGTTTTGTATCAGTGTACCCCAAACGCTCTAGAAATGCAGGCATAGTTAAATAACCCTTCTTCAACAGTATTCATTTACAGATGCAGAATATCACTAACAATTTCTAAAGAGAAAGAATCCAAAGCCATTAGGATCTAACTGACAAATTTCTGTAGCAACATTAATCAGGTAAATTAAAAAAATATTTAAGGGAAGTTCACACTGCTAGTTTAGGAAACAAAACAAACTGCTTGCAGAATTGGTAAGTTTCAAAAGGAAACTTGACATGAGAGCGATCTTTAAGAACAAGAGA
This sequence comes from Aptenodytes forsteri, assembly GCF_000699145.1. Classification (NCBI taxonomy): domain Eukaryota; kingdom Metazoa; phylum Chordata; class Aves; order Sphenisciformes; family Spheniscidae; genus Aptenodytes; species Aptenodytes forsteri. The sequence continues at coordinate 17,137,989 of NW_008795695.1, read as the reverse complement.
AAACCTAGACGCAGGGAACAAGAAGCTTTAATTTAAAAATAAATAAATAAAGAGCTGCCCTCCTCCCTCCCCCCAAAAATCCTTGAACAGATCCAGAGATGACAGAACTGGAAGGGAGAGGAAAAGATGACCCATGCAAGCTCTGCCATTTCTATTCACAAATGAGCAGTTTCCCAACACTGAGGAGCCCTTATTCTTTGTAGCAGGAGCTCAGGCTTCCACAGCAATCAAAATAATACAACAATGAATAGTGACAGACACATGGTTTCACACAATATATAAGGCTTATCGTTGGGAAAGTAGCCATGTTTTTTCCAGTAGCAGCAATGATGTCAGTTTTTAATTCCTGAATAACAGACACTTCAGCTGGCAGGGACCATCAAAATGGTAGAAAGCCACAAGCACAGAAAAGAACAGGAGTCATTAATGGGTTTGGACCACCCTGGGTTTCAAAAGCACTCCCAGTTATCTGAACTAAAATGCCAATATATTATTAGGTCAGATGCATGCAACAAAGAAGCATGCAAATAGCAAGACCTCCAGTGTTTTCTAGCTCCCTGCTCTCTCCAAATTTAAATGATATTAAAGAAATTGACAGCTCTTATTCTCTAAGGCATGCCAGCAGAATACATGCATTTGACATTTGCCAACAGAGCGACATGGTTTAGGCACGTTTCCCAACACCAAAAGGGAAAGTACTGTTTCCCTCCATGAGACAGAGATCCCATGGACTATCATAACAACTGGAACCGATTCGTAACTGGGTACCTTTTAGTGATTGTGTCTCAGTTACATGATGTTGTTATTAGAGGCTAAGATCCCTGACATCCTCTCTTCCTCAAGTTCCAGCCATGAACAACGTGAATAACATCAGAAAGGGTGTGAGTTTCCCCCAGCTTCCCAGTGGGAGAGGGAAAGAAAATGGAGAACTGTAAAACATGGGAGGCAAGGACCTCAGTACATTTGTGTCATCAATGATCACAACAATTCATCTACCCACCACAGGTGTGGAGGGTTTTGGATATTTTGCTGCCCAGAGCACCATTTCCTTTTATTGTATGACATAACATGTATCTGTTGTTTACTACTTATTTTTTAGAAAGAGTAAGTTAAACGTCATTTCAATCAGGATGGCAGAAAACTTTCCTTCCTGCTAAATTATTTAATCTAATCAGCAAGTTAAAAGATATAATAATTAGAGAACAAATATATAAACACACCGTGTTCACAGAGGCTTTTTTTGGTCTAGTTTTTCAAGCTGAAGGAAATAAGTATCATAGATAAATATTTCTTCCCATTTATTAAATACTTGCTCGAGACATTCTTGGAGGGGGCGTCACCCTCTATGTCAATGACCAGCTGGAGTGCATGGAGCTCTGCCTGGGGATGGATGAGGAGCTGACCGAGAGCTTGTGGGTCAGAATTAGAGGGAAGGCAGGGACAGGTGACATTATGGTGGGGGTCTGCTACAGGCCACCTGACCAGGAAG
>NW_008795695.1:17129150-17134660 GCF_000699145.1 Aptenodytes forsteri | reverse complement strand
AGGTTGCCCAGAGAGGTGGTGGATGCCCCATCCCTGGAAACATTCCAGGTCAGGTTGGACGGGGCTGTGAGCAACCTGATCTAGTTGAAGATGTCCCTGCTCATTGCAGGGGGGTTGGACTAGATGACCTTTAGAGGTCCCTTCCAACCCAGACTATTCTATGAATCTGCGATTTTATGTTATCTTTTACTTCTGTATTCCTATCAGCCCTCTGCAAGAAAACATCATTTATTCTGCTTTGGAGCCAAAGGAGCAAAAAGGGAGAACAGAGATTAAAAATAACATTAGAAATTAACTGCAAATTCTCATTTAAGACAGTCATTAAATAAATATTAATGCATTTTCTTATGATCCATTTAATGGAATCTGTGCACACAGTAAATTACTTGCATAAATGACAACCATATATCTCTTCAGGTTTTTTTACAGCTACACATAGCATGGGTTTGCTAAAATCATGATTGCCTATCGTCTTTCAAATGTTTTCTGTAAAGTAGCCAAATTCAACTATATCTATCTTCTACCCAATGTTCACTCTGATTTGTTAGCCAAATTCAACTATATCTATCTTCTACTCAGTGTTCACTGATTTAAAGAAAAAAACATTATTATTTAGATGGACTTAACATGGACCATGCGAATCAATCCTACTGAAGTTTTAGACCTGAATTTAGAAAAGCAAAACACTGCAGAGCCTAAGTAAAAAATGACCAAAACAGAGTATTTGTCTCGTCAATACTCATGCTTTGAAATATGCCTAGACTTAGTTTTGCTTAGAAGTTAAGGCTCCTCTTCTAAGTAGTTAAATACAGGACGTGATATTTTACCAACATATGAAAATAACTTTTTAACTCACTTATTTTAATTCCAGAACACAGAATATGAATTGAAGTTCAAAATTTTAGTTCAAATCATTTAAAAATACATATTATTACTTTGAAAATGCAAATATAAAGAAAGGGTACCTGACAAATTAATACATCTTCAGCAACGGATACTGTGAGATTTCACGGCCTATTAAACAAACCAGAAACCTATTCAAGAACAGTTAGCTTTTATAGGTGTTATAAAAGGTTATAGGTTTCATTGTTTTATTATTAAAGATCTCGAAGGCCCTGAAATCTTGTCTTCCTAAAAGACTCAAATTAATAAGGCAGTTTAAATTCATTAGTTACACAGTTTGAAACAAACTGCTCAAATGCTTAGATAATAGGTTGAATCAGGTTTGAAGTTTGAACACATTGCATAGGTCTCCCATGGGGGGCGTAGGAAGAATGAAGGGTATATATGCAGAAAACAAGGAATTGCAGCTACAGATTACTATAGAGTGGAGTATCAAAGCACATAGTAATATTAACAGTAGTAACAAAACCCAAGTCTGGATAAATTATCATAGACTTTATTAGAATAATAACAATATGATCAGGATTAGAGAATTGGGCACTTAGACTTTTCCAATTGAAGGAAAGAATTATTTCTGGTTATGATAAAAATAATTTCTTCCAAAAGCCAGTATGAATAATATTACTACACTGACTAATAGAACACACAGAATCCCTTCATTTTGGATGGTGTGCTATTTCACCCAGTTGTATTCGGGTTTTACATCATCTGCTCCTACAGCCCACATGCACATGCAACTCTGTGACATGAAATCACATATGCATTGACAAATCAATGTTTTTAGGTATTTGTTAAAGGACAGAACTATCTGCTATGTTTTAAAATACAGCAGCAATTTTAAGATGATTTGACATTCCTGAACATGAATTTTTTCACCTTTGCGAGCAGGGATGCCTTTTAAGGTGATGACTTTTATTTGGTGTCTTTTTTTCAAAAACACATTGAGTTTGCCTTTAAATTGAGGATGGTATCCTTCATTTCATTTTAATGAAAAATATAGAAAAAAGTTTATTACACAGCAGAAAGGATTATTTCTCTATTACAAGGTTTGAGAAGCTGCTAGTGCATCATATAAAAAAAGTTATTAAAACTAAATATTGTGCCTGCTCAGCAGCTATATGTCAGACCTCATCATAAGCTTAAATTATCCTTTTCTGATAATTACTGCAAGCTTTAGCACATGTTTATGAATCACATCCCACACAATGATTAAATCTTAGCATTAAACAAAATTAATAAGAAATAGATTCTTGGCTGACAATCTATACAGAAAAATATAAAATCCAATGTGAGCAGGATTATATCCAATCCAAAGGTCCGTAACTCTTGCATCAAAATAATGTAAAATTTAGTTTTATGCTTAGGAAAAATCCCATTCTAAGCTGTAGGGTGGAGATATTTAACGATATTTAACCCCCAAAAAAGTTGTTTTACTGAAAATACTAACTGTGGGAATGACTTCTAATTACAACAGTACCTATCTTTCCTCCTCATGCATACACCCATTCATTCCACCAAGGGGAGAGATGAACAAAAGGGACAAATGCTGAAAGCAGTTATTTTTGCATAGAACATTTAATAACAGCTTTGATCTCCATTTACTAGGGGCAGGGGAGACTTTCTGCATTGCTTTTCACCATTGAAGTTACTTAAAAAACAACCTACTACTTTAAAAATCAAAACAAGATGTATGAATTCTGTGTTTGCATATGTCTTCATCACTAAACAGTATTTTCAAGAGATGAATTTTGGTATGAACACTGCATATAAATTGCCATCAAACACTAGGTGTTCTGTCCTAAAGGAATTTAGGTCTAACAGGAATTAGACCACATAATTTCCTAAGTATTTTTCAGATGTAGAGCTTATATTCCCAAATGATTTCAGTACTTTTGAAAATTTCAAATGCTTTCTGACATAGTGCACAGGATTGCATGTGAGGAAATATATAAATAAATAAATAAATAACAATGTAAAGCACATCTGTCCCTTATCCCTTCTCTCTGATAGTGCCCGCTTCTGCTGATGCTGCTGTCCAGAATGGCCCTCTAAGGCAGTGCAGAAAACACTGAAGAGCCCAGCACAGAGGGAGGGAGAAGACACCAACAGTTTTCCATACTTTGCTATCCAGTCCTATGTCTCATATATCAGAAGTATATGAGAAAAGACAGTATCCTGTATATTCTTCATACAGGAAGTATGGTCTGAAGCTGAAACGTATCCCTAGTGTACTTTTATGAATTCCTAGTGTTACACATACAAAAAACACGCCCGTGTGTGTGTGTGTGTGTGTGTAGTAGAATCTGTAAACAATAAATTGCACTGATATAGACGAGCCACATCCATCCATGCAGTGTTGCGTCACCTGGCTGTTAAAATGATTTCTTTTTATCTTATGCCCCAAAGAAGCCTTAACTGAGATCAGGAGTCGGCCTCCTTTTTAGTCATGAATCAACTGTGTCCCTATAGAGCTGCTCAAAGATACTGCCCTGCCCCTTGCAAATTTAAAAAAAAATTGACAGAAGCATTTAATATATTAATCATTTAATAGTTCCCAATCCCTGTCTTGGAACACACATATACAGCTTTCCTTCTCGGTAGCCAAAACACCCCCGCAAAAAAATCCAAAACCAATACAAAAAACACAAGTAAACAAACAAACAAAACCCTACACACAAAAAAATCCAAACCAAAGCAAAAGAAAACCAAACTGACCCACACTCTTCCACCTGAAGGATTCCATATTGATCTTTGGTATGGACAGTAGCCTCCAGATTCCTAATAAGCTAACTGAGTAACAGTATTACAGATATTGCAGGAAGAACTAGAGATCAGGAAATGCCTTAGCTCAAAATATACAAACTCATAATAGACTGTCCTGCTCTAAAAAGCTGAAAAAACATAAAACCAGGGAAAGAAAAATTAAAGGATTAAGATATAACAATAGAAGTTGAGTTAAAAGTGACATTTAAAAACATAATTAAAACCAAAGAAAGGGGGGACACACTCACACACACACAAAAAAGCTAGCAGTAGAGTGCAGGGGAAAAAAGACAGACAAAATGGAGAGCAAAAGACTGAAGAATGACACACACAGAGAGGGAGGGACATCCCTTAAAATAAGACTGGGACATGTTCTTTGCTGGTTCCTAGCAAAATGAAATTGTGACTTCCAGTGTAATTCCCCCTTGAGAAGTCTCCCTACCTTTACTCTGAAGATGTCTCTTCTTGAATCCTTGGGTACCGGAGGAACACCCGAAGCTTTTGAGAGGACTGAAAATGGAGTAATCCTTTGCAAGATCACTCTACTGCAACTTTGTAAAGATTTCCGAATAGGTGGTAAGAACCACCAGTTCTTCCATTAGGATAAGACCAGAAAAGAGACTCTAAACCAGTCACAAACATTTCATTGTTTTAAAAAAAGAAACGCAGGAGAAAAACTCGGTGAAATTTTATTCTGTTGAGCCTGGCTCAACTCAAAATCAGACCACCTTGAAATCCAACATGGAATGGACGATAGAATTTTAATAGGGTATTTTTCAAAAAGCAAAATATCTTGTAATAGAAAACATTGGGATTTGCTGAATCAAGACCATGTGTCTCCAAAGCAATCTGAGAAGATTGAAGTAGACATAAGAAATGCCAATAGATATGAATGAGATACAAGACCTTAAGATGGCCACGTAGATGAATCTTACCTTAGAGACCAAAGCTGAATTTTGTGTTTTCGAATTGTAATTCAGTTGAAAAATGAAATACATTTCTATGTTTCATTTTCGTATTTTTCAGAATGATTCTTGTTTGCCTTTACCCAACCATTATGAGTTCTGTGTCTTATATCCAACTTTGTCAGTTTGGACCCTGCCCCCAAATGAATTCGAATTGCACACATTACCTGTTTTCTTCTTCATCGATGAAGAAAATATTCCCTAAAAATGACACTGGCCTAGATGATCTGAAGCTGATATGACAAATTAGTTCCTTATTTGTGCCATCTGATGAAAGAACAATATCTTGTCCTTCTCGGAACTGTACAGAAAAAGGGTAAATCCTGTCACCATCTTCAAGTTCAAGCTCCGGAAGTTCAACTTGAATTTGTGATTGCCTGTTAAAAATAAATAGTAATGGTGTTTGTGCTCACAGGATGACAGTAATAGAGTTGATTCACAGATTCACACATTTACGAAACTGCTTTTCACAGTTTAATACAGAAGAATAACTTCAGTTTTTAAGTATAAATCAAGTGAAACTAACTAAAGAATTAAAATTCTTTTAGCCTTTAGATACTAGTTTGTTTTCTACGTATGTATCTGAACATTTTATACTGACCCACAGTAGTTCAACATCCAAAAAAAGAGCAATTTCTACTAACTGTGCTACAAAGGGCATAAATATTACTTCTTTACTTTAGGTTTCCTAAACGTAAAGCTTTCCTTAATATTGATTAAACTGCATTATTGCACAAGTGTCCTGGTTTCGGCAGGGATAGAGTTAATTTCCTTCCTAGTAGCTGGTACAGTGCTGTGTTTTGGATTTAGGGTAAGAATAATGTTGATAACACACTGGTGTTTTAGTTGTTGCTAGGTAGTGCTTACACTAGTCAAGGA
>NW_008795695.1:17082206-17128317 GCF_000699145.1 Aptenodytes forsteri | reverse complement strand
GTTTGTGCTACAGCAGGTTTACTTCTGAAGGGACTGTGGCTGTGAGTAAGGCCACACTGGAGCAGGTATATCTCTGAAGGCATTGTGGCCCATGGAGAAGGCCATGCTGGAACAGGTGCATCTCAAAGTGACTGTGGATAAGTCTATGCTGCAGCAGGTGTACCCCTGGAGAGACTGTGGTTCATAAGTAAGGCTCCACACCTACTAGGAAGGAAATTAACTCTATCCCTGCCGAAACCAGGACAACAAGGTAAAGCAAGTTTTAAACTAGAAATATTAAGGGGAAATTTGTGAAAGATACTTAAGATGCTTTCCCCAGTTATGTAATTTTAGGTTCCAGTTCTGCAATAAGACTGGCAGTCAGTCCAGGCCTATATGGAATCCATTCAGTTCCAACCACTGAGTTACTGACAATAGACAAATCACTTGATAAGTTACTACAACTCAAATGAGATAAGACAATAATAATTTGAAGGTAAAGTTAATTTCATTAATTGATGGCAACTTAAAGAGTTTTGCTCCAATTCTTCTGGTATTAAAACAATACCTACATAAGCATAACAAACTAATATTACTGCTCCTTACTAATTACAAACAGAAAAGTTGTATCTCGGAGACCAGAAAAGCCTATTTCAAAACACATACACACAAGGATGCTTGGAAAGATTAAAATATTAAGATTTCTGTCAAATTGGAATAGCTGTCGTGCTAAGTTATGCTACATAATATGAAGATTACAAAAAGGGTGTCTTATAAATTCAAATAAAAGGATAAAGTAGGTGATCCACAGAAAAATGAAAACTATATGGATTCTTTATTATATTAAGTGACAGGATTAAAACATTTGTGCTGTCCTCTTTAGTACTAAAATCTTGCTTAGGAAGAAAAAAAAAACAAAAAAACAGTGCTTTATAACCTGTGGAGTAGAGAAAATAAAACAACAGAAAGATTTTATCTGATCACAATGCAAAAAAATAAATAAGACTATGATCTTAATATCTGGCTAAAGTTAACAAAAAATCCTGGTAGGACTCTCTTCTTAATTTTTGTGCTATTCAAAGTAATTTTAAAAGCATCTTACAGAGTGAATATATTAGAAGATGGTCACTTCATGAAGCAGGAATGTTTTGGGGACAGTACATGGGCTTGTTGAATGTACAGCAATATAAATTACGTGAATTTTCTCTTAAATATGCAAACTCTTTCCTCTGCTGAGCAGAAAATTAATACTAACCGTCACAAACAAAAACTAATTCACTTCTTCAGAAGAAAACAAAACCAAGAATTATTCAGGATTTCTGTAATAAATTTGAGATTTTTACCTTAAATAATCTTGTGGAATGATATTGATGGCTGTTTCAGTTTTCACATTCAGAGGAACTGGCATCAGCATTAAAAAGGGGGGATCACAATTTATTTTTGGTGACTTCACAGTGCCAGACAATGTTATTTTGTAATGTGATGGATTATCATTTAGACACACTAACATTTCAGATGTGTATGTCCCAGGACAAGCTGTTAAAAACGTTAAAAAAAGAGGGGGGAAAAAAAAAAAAAAAAAAGAAAAAACACCACAAAGTTATATTACCATAAATACATGCAACTAAAAGTTATAGTAAGAGGGTTTGGGTTTGTTTTTGTTTTGTTTTTTTTTTTTAAAAAGTCATTGGTATTGCTTTCTTACTCAAAATGTAGCTTAACATACAGTAAATGTTGTATCAGAAGAATTATTTATTAAGAAAGCTTAGAACACTTGCCTGTAGCAAACCAGAAATACATATTTCTTTTAATTTGTCAGAAATTTTTCAAAGTTTGAGTTCATTTACTGTATTAATATTACTTTATATATAATATCAATGTAACGCTTCTCAGAATTTTAAGAATTGCACTCATATCATAAATTACACTAATTAACACAGAGAATGTTAATTTTATAAAGGAGTAAATATCAGAAGCATCTGCCTATCAAGACAAGAAAAAGTTGGTGCCTTTTAAGATGGCAATCACTACATTTTAACAGATGATTCTAAAACCTATACTGTTGCCAAGTCAGCCTCACACGAGCCAGCAGGACAGGTTCTACCCTCCACTGAGACCATCTCCCATTTCCTTGTGTTCTGCCCCTTCTCATGCCAACTTGCTAACTGCTGCAAGGCGGTTTTCTCTAGGATGGAAAAGCACATTTTCTTTCAGTGATACAGGGACCAAGGTGCTTCCTTCCGCAACTGTTACACTATCAAAATGGTGTTCCAAACCATGCAGTGCCATTTACCAAATTTTCAGTCATTCCCACATGCTGAAGAGCTAGCAAAATAAACAATTTTGAAGGCCAACTAACGAACACCTCTTGTATTTAGAAAGAAATCTGCATGATGTTGTACGACAACCAAAAAACTTTAATCTTTTCATTTTCAAGAAAAACACCTTTCCTTTTGATTCCCCTCTGTCATCAGATTAGTAAGTATGGAAACAACCTCACCTAATATTTAAGAAGGAAAGAGATAGCAAAACAAACAATTTTTGTATTTTATGTGTCTGTATGAGCACATATGTGTCACTGCAAACAAAATACATGTGAGAAGCTCTTCTGAGATTAGCTCAGATAATTTTTTTCACAGCCTGAGAAAGAGCTGCCATTGTTTACATACACAAAGAAGAAAACCTAGCGTCTTCAAAATATTTTGTCTTATTCCCTCCTCATAAGAGCCAATTTCTTCATGGTGATGATAATAGAGGAGCTTCACAGAAGCCCGTTAGCTCACCAGAACATGGCCTGCGGATCCCTTCATTTCAGACCAGAAAACATGAAACTGGCAAAGTGAAAACCAGATGAAAGGGAAACTTGCTGCAGTGCTTGCAACATCTGGCTAACTCCCTGTTAAATGGAAATCAACTTTAGGAGACAATACTGCTGAGAAGGCTAAGACGCTTGTGCTTCTAGGTTTTGATGCAGCAAGAACACACCTTTTTCTGGCACTTAGCCCTTTTACAAGGGAAAGGTGGGAGAACATCAGAAAAGGTCATGGAGATGCATGAAGAACCAAACAGGACATTTTTGACATGCTTGTAAGAAGAGATGTTCTGTACAAGTTACCCCCATATACGAGCTAGACAGTCCACTGTCCTACAGCTGTGCTCTAACTAAACCATATTTCTGGTATCCTATCTTCATACATGTGTATGACATACAGTAAAGGAAAGTGAAAGGCCACAACCAATAAATGCCATAGGGACGGAATGCCATGAAGGAAGAGGAGCATATGTCAGTACCAAAGAACATGCAATTTTCACTAACTCATATTTTAAAATATTCGTATAAACCATAGTTCCAAAGTTAAACCTTCAAAAGTTAGGAAAGAATAGTGTTAAGCTTTCCTCATAAAAACTTTTAATCCATAGCGTACATAACAAGTCTAACAAATCCAGTAACTACATGATCACATCTGTTTGCCATAGAATCCCTGACTCGCTCAGAAGGCAGAACAGACAGTTCTTATTCTGCATCGCTGATCATTCTGTGTGTGGCTCCACACATTTACTAACATCAAAACTCTTCATAATATGTAAGCCAATAATTTATTGCGTATGTCAGAAACACTAGGATGTTGCGATACTGTCCTCATTTTAAACAGACACAAAGACAAAAAAAGTGAATGATTCCATTAAGTTTTGTTCATTAGTTTGTAATGCCTAGGACCAATGTTTTCAGGATATCTCAAGTTAAATAAATTACTTTGAAATTAATGAGAGTTATGTCCTGAACTAACAGCTGAAGTCATGAATTTATTCTATTAATCACACCTTTCATGACTATTGTCAAAGCTTGTGCTGCTGTTACCATTCTGATATATCGCCATTAATTTCTATAGGGCAAACAACAAGCAGTCCAGCAGATGTGAAAATTTTCCTTAGGGAGATTAGATAGTATTTACAAATCTGCCAATCTAAATTTGCCACGGGCTAACAAAATCTGTAGAATAAAATGGGAAATTTCCCCTCTGTCTTTTCTAGATATATTTATTAGGGGAAATAAGCATTCATTGACTTACCCTAGAAAAAACTCTGAATAAAAGAACACAACTTCTCAAAGTACATATGTGCATATATTCATTAGGTGCTTCCTTTTCAGTCTAATTTGCACTAGAAAGCCCATCCAGTTCAGGATGCCTAACTCCCTAGCATGCTATCCTGGGACTATACTTTATGCAGATTCCTTGTTAACAGAATCATAAACAGATTCTATTTCTGCTGAAAGTCAGTTATGCACATATGCAAGTTCTCCTCCCGATACTGCTCACACGCTTCTGGAGGAGAAATATTTCAAGTCCCCACACCTTCCACTCTACCTGTTTCAGTTGCAATTTAAACTAGCAGCAAAAGCTAGTTTAAACGGCCACCTCTTTAAGGATCTCCATATTCCTTGTTCCTCTCTAGCAGCACAAATCTAATTTCCACACACACCCTCCCCCCCCCGAAATCTCAACTGTATAATAGCATGGTTTTTTATCTTTTGAGAGTGGGTGGGAAGAAAGTAAAATCACCATCTGCTCTTCTCACCCTCTTAAGTTTGTGTTAGATTGTTATTCAGTTCCTACACTTGGCTCCCGAATAAACTTTTTTAGTTTAGTTGCCTTGGACTTTCCAGTAATTCATGCCTTATTGCATATATGCAGCTTCAGCCTAAATGGGCGCCAATGAAGAATCTGCAAACACTGAAATACAGACTTCAAAGCACAGAAGTCACAGGTGGTTAAAAATTTAAAGGGAAGCCCTACAGAAAAAAAAAAAAAAAATCAAAAGTAAAGTAATCATTTCTCCACAGAAACTGTTAAAGGGCATAGTTATTTAATATCTTACTGTTGCAGAAAAAAAGCCCTAGAAGATGGAGGTCATGATGGTCATCTGTGCCCATTACATAATCATCACATCCTCCAGGGGCACTGAACTCCTGTTAACTCACTGGTGCATTTGTGAGTATTTTTCCACACAGGATCCCAGAGCACAGATTTATTGTAACTTACTATGCTGCAGACAAGTTTTTCATACCACAATAAGATATAGTGAAATTTTTCATATACTGTTAATGCATTATACTATAGTACAGCAGAAGAAGATCATATTAACATAACTTCAGTTCTTGAGAATCTCTATTAAATTTAGTATACTTTTCTTAACAGGTAGCATCATATTACCATGAATTATATAAACCCTTGCATTTAATTTAACACTGTAGCTTACGATAGCATTTTGCACTCTCATTATTATAAATATTGTGGCATATTTAAACAAATTAATGCACACTCAAAGTTCATTTTAAGGTTTGTTCACCCCCACATACTACAACTTTACAGTACAAACCTATGAAGGTGATTAGCACACCATATTCATTAACTAGGTCTCCTGCGTGGGTTTTGATGTATCTAATGTTCTCTTACAAGAAACAGTAATTATATTCAGTGAAGGTATATCACAAGTAGGTTATAAATCATAGGAAAATACTTACAACATTGAATTAAGGGCAATTGATTTTTACTGTTATTTATGATTTTCTGTAAATAAAAGTATGAGAACACAGCAAAAATACAAATAACTTCAAATGGCAATTATTTATCAGTCATTTATGTATATACACATCTGCATTTACACATACAATTTATTCAGTAATTCAAAATATTGGCTTTTATTTGTATGCTGTTCTCTGTTACACAGTCTTTGCAACACACAAGCGATTTTAATACATTCTCATGATGTAAACACCTAAATAGAACAACCATCATATGGATGATCATTTCACCTACTCATTATCACATGATCCCTCTCCAGCTGCTGTACAAAATAGTATTATAGTATTAGAATTTTTTTTTTTTAATTTCCTCTGTTTTAAATGCCAGAGTGGTACTTAGAAGGAGAAAATGAGACCCTGTGCTCATCCGGGCCCTAAAATAATCACAGATATCTGGAAATACAGACTTATTCTTTTTATCTTCCAAGTCTAATGTTGCCCTGAGCAATTTTCTTTTCCAAGCTATATACGTTAACCTAATCAATGCAAAATGCAGTTGTTATATCTCCTATTAGAAGAATATGTTTCTCAAATTCAAAGCAGACAAAAATGCTTGTATGTGTTCTTCACAAGTGATTATTTTAGTATGATCCACAATCATTCTAACCATAGGCACACTCTGCAAAAATATCTATTAGAATACCTTCTCAAAGTTACAACACTTAACTTTGTAGGCTTTATTATCTGAAATACTGCAGAAAAAAAATGATACCCTATTGAAAGCGAAGTAGAAATTTATAAAAGGAGAAAAAAATGTTTAAAAGAAACAGAGTTACAGTTAACTACATGTGTACTTTTTAGTTGCTTCTCAAGGAACAACAGAAGGTTATGAGTGTTTGTTTTTCACTTTCCAACCTTCTGTATTTCCATTCCTCTTTCCTCTACATTCTTACTTCAAAGACCTGGGGTCATAATTATGTTTCTTTCCCTTGACTTCTTTAACTTATTTTTCCTCTGAGTTGCATCTCAACAGTTACTCAGAATTCAGAAGTTTACCCAAAGCCTTTCTTCTGTCCAGACACACTCTCCAGACGTGCTTTGAGTAGATCCTTACATCTTTCATAATTAAACTGAGATTCCAAGCCCATATTCCTAAAACTTTGTAAAACTGAACATCTGAAAAGAGATAACTTCCAGATTTTTCTCCTACGATATATCTCTGCGTTTTGCCCAATCTTCTTGTCATCCTGCTCCCGCTGTTTAACCCCTTCTGATTTTTATATTCTAACATTTTCTCACACCTGGGACAATATTTTCATTCAATTCACCTAGTATCGTTGGATTATTTTATTTCATATTGCTTCCAAAACAAATTCTTTAACAAAAATTTTCATCTCTATTTATTTTATTTTGTTAACCTACATAAGTTACCACTAAAAATGACTGAGGACCTGCATAGATGAGATGAAGATGAGATCACATCATTTGGTTCCAAAACCAAGGATTACGCAAAGTACAAAATAGAACCTACCTAGTAAAAAAATCTTTATTGCATTGAACACATTTTTATGGCTGTTTCATAAACGTGTGGTTCAGAGCCAAAAAAACAGGGCTTTTGCAATTTACTTTGGAGAAATGTAGGGGAAAAGGAGACAAAGTGATGCATCAAAGCCAGAAACGTGCTCTAAATATTTTTGCTCAGCCTTCCAATAGTAAATGCATTTAACTTTCTTCTAGCAGTTTAATTTGTAATAATATATAATTTAACAGAGTGATTTAAATACATATTTCTAAAAGGATACCTCATGAACAGCTCAGAAGTAAAAACTACAACTATAGATACTGATTGGGTCAGAAACTTTCCAGGTATTATATGCACAAAGAAATTCTACTTCAGAAAAGTCAGAATTTGCTACTCAAAACAAAAATTAAAAGAATTTAAAACAAACTACTTTCTAAATAATTCTGCAAAAATCATTATACATTAATTATTTTTCCATTTCCTGAAGCAAAATCACAAGTTAATGTGATTTTTCTTCAACCATATTTGAAGACAAAAGCTACCAACAAGGTATAAAACATAATGGAAAAATGTTTTGAAGTACAGCAAGCAACTCCAAGTAACACGTGCAATTAAATACTGCTCTTGCATATTCACAACATGTTTGCAGAGCGACATTTAATATAGTCTTCTCAGTTTATCATACAGAATCACTGCAAGACTCTTATACCTATAATTTTTTTTTTATTTATAATTATATTAAATTGTTCCCAGTGCTTAATTGAGGTTATAGATTTCAATCCTATCAAAGAATAGCGATCTTTCTCTAGGATGGGGACACTCACTTGCTGACTCAGGATCAGATCCAACCCACAAAACAACTTTTCTTCCCCTTGAGAATGCTGGGGCCTCAAACGTAGGCCGCTTAAAACTGCTAAAACAACTCAGTTCTGTAGGCGTCAGCTGCATAGTTGGTGGGCTTTATCAACTCAAATACAGCGTTACATTACTCTCTACCCTAAACACTTGACTGGGAATAAGGCAGAATCCTAATATTCATGTTCTGCCATTCCTCTTCTGGTGTATGTGGTTGATTATCATCTTCCTGCATGCTCCCAAGTTTTGTTAGAAATCTATTTTACATTTTTTATTAAGGATCTGGTTGCCTGAGCAGACTACTCAGAAAATACCATAGCTAAGTGATTTTGTATCTCATCAAGGCAGGAAATTTCCATTCTTATCTAAATTATGGCTATTTAGGAAAAAAGTTCACACACATTCCGAGTACTCTCGGAAAGCTTTAGTATCTAAGTCAGTCAACCTAATTGCACATGAAGGAGCAGTATTGAAAACGATTCAGCTATCCCAGCCTTTGATGCTTTGTATGTGCAAAACTTGATGCTTTACATGTGCAAACCAGACTTTTCAAGTGATTCCATGCTTTGTGTTAGGTCTGCAGCTGTCTTACTTTCTCAAAACCACAACAAACCTTTCTTTCGGCATTTTAGTTTGTTATTTAGTCATGTTAACTGGAAGTTAATCAAAACAAGCGCTAGTTATGATTCATCATAAAAAGTCATTTAAACAAATCTATGAAAATGGTATATTGGCCAAACTATCTGTAGAAGAATTCATAAAATTACTTACAAGGGCAGAAGAATACAGCAATACTGATTTTTTGTCCTGGATCAAGGAATCCAGTCTGCAGACTAAATTTAAAAATACTGTCTTCTGTATTTTTGCCTGCATCATCACAATTCAATTTCCATGTCAACTGCTGCCTTGAGATATTCTTCAGGTCAAGCTTCTGTAAATATTTGCAGAGAAAGGAGGACATGATGAAAGAGGGAAAGCAGCAAACACCACGATACTTTTCACATTGCCCTATCCTAAGCATTCTTTTTGCAATCAAATCAGAGTGAAAGCAAGAAAGCAAGGAAGAGCCCAGTTTATTATATCTGTAAGGTGAGAAGATGAGTATGCCTATCAGCACAGACTAGATGCTTTCCAGTCACTCACCACATTCACAAAGAGCAATACTTTCTTTCCAGAATGGAAAAAATCTCATTTATGCGAGGTAAATAGATCAAAGTGTCACGATGGGAGTGCTTAGCCAAACAGAAGTGAGGAGTTTTTCCTGATACAAATGAAGCACAACAAGCACAAAACACATGGCTCATGACATCTAGACTTTCAGGTAGATATGTTGAAAAAGCAAGAAGTTCAGAATAGGTTTTCAGAACCCATTCTTTCAATTCAATACGATGAAGGTGAAAACAAAAAAAAAAAAAATCCATTCCTTTATCTCAGAGTTGCTCTTTCAACTCCTTACACATCCATAGCTAGGAAAAGGCCTTGACTTTGTATTATCATTGGTTTCTGAAGATACTTGAAAAAGACTTTCAAGTGTTTTCAACATTGCCAAAAATCGTTTTTTATAATTTCCAAAGAAAGCCTTTGGGAATTAGAAATAATAAATTATGTTATGCTATGTTTTGCATTCGTTCAGTCAAATTCTCTATGTTCCAAAACAGAATGGCCAAATATCCTATTTAGGGCTTCTTTCCCATTAAGCCCTAAATCATGACCAGGAATTTCTTGAGAGAGTGCCAGTTGGCACAGATCAGTACCATGCAACATACTGGGACAGCAATTTAACTGTATGGACCATCGTGGCACATCGATTGCATTCCTGCACTGTCACTGTCTAGTTTACTAGTATAGGCAGAGGCAGAAAATCTTTGGAAGCAAGCTATTTCTTACACAATTCATGTGTAAACTATGTCAGTTTCTCATGGTGGCCACGCTTTCTCATATATCAGAAAGTCAGGACAAGCCCAATTGTGAGTTTTGGAAAAATTCCTAGTGATCAGAAGACAAACATAAAATTGAAAACTTAACAAAATTACAATCGGAAAACTTTTAAATATTTAAACCATGTATTTGGAATATGACTGAATTTTGAGTTCCAAATCTATATTCTCTTCCCAGTCATTTTTGAGTAATGAAAAGCAACAGCCAAGAATAAGTATAACAACACTTGTGATTACATACCTGAGAATTCAGACTTTCATCAGCAATACTGAAATATATGCCACTTGAATGTTGTGCAAATTTAAGTTCCATTGAGGAGAACTCCAATGGTGATTTAAGTACTGTTGGAAAAAATAATTTAAGATGTTTATATAGCATTATTTTGACAAATATTTCCTCAAAATACCTTCATAAAATCATTGTTTCTGCACGTTTAGCAGAAATGTTTCTCCCCTTGTTTTAAAGCTGTCATCTTCTTTCTGTTGTTCCCATGCTATATACATAATTACTGTAATTTAACTTTGTCTTATTATGACCCTTAAGTCACATTAAAATTATTTAAATTTTGTATCTACCAGACTTATAGCATCTCTCCTTCATATAAAGATGCTATAAACAGAGAACCACGTGATCTTCCTATTGCAGATGAATGCATTTACATTTGTGATGGTAATCAAAGACTTGAAAGATTTTATTAAAAACAGCATTTCTCTTAATGTCATATAGCTGGAACAAAGAAACCGTCACAAAGGATGAAGTTTAAAGTGAGGATTTAGAAAAACAAAGGTATATGTTCCCACAGTCTCATTTTGCTTCTTGATTAGATTAAATACTGGAAATGAACCTAGGAAGCATACAGTATCCTTTTATTAAAATCTGCAAGTTTGTTTCACGCTCAGTGAGGAAGTATGTTGATCAAATTTCTTCTCCTCCTAAAAAGCTGAAAGGATTTCCTAATCACATATCTCACATTATGTAAACAACAATACTATCCGTATTTCTCTAAAGCACAGGCATATAAACTCTATAAACTAATATTGTTTCAAAGTAGGAATCTAATCTGCTGGAATGCTTCCACCAATACGCAACTATGTCACTCATGAAGTCCTCACCTCCCATAGAAACTGCCTGTATAAGGAAAACACAGCAAGACTGAAAGACTAGGAGGGAAAGGAAAGGAAGTTATCTACCCCATGAAAAAAATTTGAGATTGATTATTAAAAAAAAAAAAAAACCCCACACACCACACACACAGCTCACATGAGGTCATTACATCATTGATAATATGTCCTCTTCCTTTGTGTCTGGCTGAGGTAGGGCTTGTGTCTTTTCCAGTTGACTTTTCTGTTTCTCTTTTTTTTTTTCCTTCCCCCTCTTTCAGTGCTTTCTTACATACCGATAAGCAGTCTCCAAGGGAAAAGTCTTATAAGTATTTAAGTAGACACCTGCTTTCCTTCCCAGGTGCTGAAACAGTCTACAAACATTGTTTTTAAAAAAATTCAAAAAAAGATCCATGATGGATTGAAAACATATTGACCACACTGAAGTTAAAAGACTGGGCTGACTACTCCAAGATTATTGTGATTCTTTTCTCAGGGTGAACAATCCCAAGTACAAACATCGAATATAAGCTATTGATTTAAGTGCCAACGGCACTGTGCAGTCTGAATCCCAGTCAACCACAAAAACTGTCACAGAAAAAAAATTTGTAAGAGTGGAAAACAAATGTGCCATAAAGCACACAACAGTGAGAATTAGGCATATTTGTCAAATCAAAACTTTGAACTTGCAAGATGCATCTTACCCATTTTTAGTTTTTAAAGTGATAATCTGAAATGATGAATCAATAACAGACATAATTTTTAAGTTGTCAGAATGTAATAAAACTATCAAGTTCTTTTTTAACAGTAAAAATAATTTGGCTACTTGCCAGCATCTCTATGGTTATGTGAAATACTTAGTGGTCAAGTCATTTATTTAGATTTTAGATCTCTCTCCCTCCTTCCAGCCCATCAAAATTCCCAGTAAGAATGTAATTCTAATACTCAAATTTAAAGAGAAGCCACACTTTATTTTTTCAACTATTTCTTAGACTTGAAAGTATTATATATTCACTTTAATACTATGTTTACTTGTTGTTGGCCTATACTGGTACTTTGAAGAACATCTATGTGGCAGAAGTCCAAATTTGTGATAAAATTTAGATAAGATTGTCATGCATTGGCAAGACTCACTGATTGTATCAATTCATTATTCCACAAAGAAAGAGAAAAGGAAACAAACCTTTTATTTTTTCTTCAGGTTACATAAATCACTTCTGTGCTAGAAATTTGTCACTTTGATTCACGATTTTTTTTTACTTAGAGATGTGCTTTCTAATAATCTCATATACATATGTACATTTATCTTTATTCTACATGTTCTTAAACTAAATATATTTAGAAATGTTTAATATGAATCTATTTCCATCACAGGATCTAAAGAAGGTCTCTCAGATTCCTTTGATATTTTAAAAGATCTCAAAAGTAAGACTTAAGTTAAAGCCCTACAGAGAAAAAAAAAAAAGAAAAAAAACCCAAACATAGATAAAACCTAATAAATTGGAGCTGCTTTTACTCCACATTATGCATTTAATTGGCCAAGCCTCTTTCAGTGCTCCCAAGATGTTTAAACATTACACAAATATCATTCCAGGAAGACAGTCAGCACTTAAGTCTCATCTCAAATTAACAGTGACTACATATTAAAAACTGAGATGAGGAATGCTAGCGGATTCAAGTATTCACAATGCGTACGTCTATATGACTATAAGGATCAGACAGGAGACTAAAGAGAACCACAAATTATTTCTAAGAAAAGCAGAGAAGAATCATAGAATCATTGAGGTTGGAAAAGACCTCTAAGATCATCGAGTCCAACCGTCAACCCAACACCACCATGCCCACTAAACCATGTCCCTAAGTGCCTCATCTACACGTCTTTTAAATACCTCCAGGGATGGGGACTCCACCACCATCCAATCTAAACCTCCCCTGGCGCAACTTGAGGCCATTTCCTCTCGTCCTATCGCTTGTTACTTGGGAGAAGAGACCGACACCCACCTCGCTACAACCTCCTTTAAGGTAGTTGTAGAGAGCGATGAGGTCTCCCCTGAGCCTCCTTTTCTCCAGGCTAAACAACCCCAGTTCCCTCAGCCGCTCCTCATAAGACTTGTTCTCCAGACCCCTCACCAGCCTCGTTGCCCTTCACTTAATATATCACTTAATATATCACTTAAGATATCAATTTCTTGCTGCAGGCAAACGGCCTGTAACTTTGGCCATTAACAAACTCTGACAGGCCAGAAGAGTGCAGTTCTACACATAAAAGCAAACAGAAGCAAATGGACTAAATTACCACCAGTTCTCTCAGATGAGATCAGGGCCAGTGAGAAGCATTTTAAAGGAGTTTTAAATATAGCTAGAGCTCCTAGTTTTGACAGAGTAAGACTAGAAAAAAAGAGTATGAATGACATACTACTTTTCTACACTTTTCTAATGAACTGCTGTAAATACTGGAGTCTGCATGGTAAGGCCTAGAAATACTAATGAATCAGTAGAAACAAAAATGAGTTTTGGTAAACTAATTTTTATATAAGGCAAATGGCTATATAAAAAAAAACATTTTCCCAGCACGTCATAATTATGTATAGAAAGTTCAGCTTTAGACATATTTAAAAATAAAAATCAAAATTTGAAAATTTTGCAAGTTTCCAAGAAATTTACAAATTATACAATTATCAATCAAATTTCATTTAAGTAGTAATTCTCTGCAATTAGAATACAAGCAAAAACTTCACTACAAATATAAGTGTCCACCACCTGCTTAAGTCCCTAGTTTACCTACCAACTGCTTTAACTCTACAGAATGGAACAGTCACAGTCACTGCCTGTGGCCGAGGAGCAACGATGTGCTTTACAGATCCAACAGAAGTTGCAGATACAGGGCTTGGCTGTGTCAGTGGGAAGTCAGCCCGAGGAGTATTAACTGGAAGAGTGAAGTCATATGCTGCCACCTAAAGGACAAAAATATCATTATGGTCACTTTCCCAAAGAAATTGTAGGTACTTCTTGAACCGTCTCTGAGTGGTATTACTATTTCAGAAGAATTATTGAAATTAACTTAGGACCTGATCATGATATTAATAGGATGGTTGTTTATTAGCACCCAGTATCAGCCCTTTAAGTAAGCAGTGGCCAGCTATTTTTTCCCCCACTGAGGAAAAAACTGTATGCCCGAAAGTATCAGGGTTATCAGCACAGCTACAGACAAGGCTTCTGGTAAGTCACTGTGTTGTGTTCCTCTCCAACCGCTCTCCTGAGTGTAAAAAGATTGGAGCAGTGGCCCAAATGCATAAGCACAAGCAAAGAGAGGGAAAACAAAGCTATGTAAGTTAAGAAAGCCTTTCTCAAATGCTGAAGAGAAAAGGTCAGCTGTTATGGTATATCCAGCATAAACAAAATGGGCTCTGAGATCAAGGTGGAGCATGAGTTAAAAATCGATAAGGGGGGGGGGGGGGGGGGGGGCAACAACACACACACCAAAACCAAAAAACACTCTTAAAACCTCTGTCATTGAATGCCACTGAATTCCAGAAGTTCAAATTCCAGTGATTTTGATCCTAGTTTTACCTCTGCAATCACATCCTCAAATAAGTGGGGCTTAGAATTTAAAGATAGTATATTTTATATAAAATCCTCTTTTTTGACAGACTGTGCACTTGAGAGGCCAAATTTATTTCACAGTGCACTTTCAAAGAGGCATTTCTTGCCTCTCGCTCTGTCTTTCCAAGGATCAACACACTAGAGCAGCATGTTCTCCAGACAGAAAGGTATGGAGAACTCTGGCCTATAAAATCTGCATGCTGCTTAAAATTTGCAGTAAAACCAGCTATATAAATAAGTTAGGAATCATTTAAAAGCTTTCAAAAACTGCAGAAAATAGCGCATCATGCTTCGCTTTCACATATGTGGTAGTGAGTAGAATATATAAATGACAGGAAAGAAAAAAAAATATTTTGTCCTACGCCAGGACACGAGGCACATACCCATCTATAACAGAACCAACACAGAGCTTAGATAATGAGAAGCAAGTACGCAGCACTTACAGTGTTTGGAGTTCCAGCAGGGTTTGTAACACACAATTACGAACTCCTGGTGAGCGAGATGTGTGCTGAACCTTGTGGAACATTTTGTGTATTTGTGCTTAGCAAGAGGAAAGCACAGGATGAGGGGAAGTTTTTCTAGTGAGATCACCACAGTCCCTTGATTTATATTGATACTTCAAATCCGATAATGATTAGGTTTTATAACATAGAATTGGCTTTTCAAAATTAACGTGTGAATGCCATTTAAGATTTCTTAGTAACTAGTGCTTGAGATGTGGCTTAAACAAAGATTGAGTAAAAATCTCCTGATTTGATTTACATACTCTTCTATTTTTAGTATCTCAAGTCACCCACGTAAAAAACTTGATAAAGTTACATCTTCAAAATATGCTCTTGTGGCATAAAAACACATAATTAAAAATTGGACTGAAAAGGATCTTTTCTTCATAGTGTGAGAAGTTCCTTTCACTTCAAAGTATGTGTGAAATACATAATTTCACGTCACTAACAACAGTGGCTCCTTACATTTTTAGAGAAACAACTGACTTTGCTTATAGTTGAAAGTAATAAGCATTGCATTTCATTGCTGTGAAATCTGTCAAAAAAAAAATCTTTTAAAACTTTTTCCAAAAACATAAGAGAAGTTTGATAGAATAGAGCTGAATACATCATTATTTGGTAACTCCAATAGCTGTTAAAATACATATGTAAGAGAACTGTAAAGTAAACCAATACCAGAGGGGGGGGTGGGGGTAGAATTTTACAGGACTCTCTAGGTCAAGCATCTCGTACAACAGTCACAACGCAGACACAATCCAAAGATTCTGTCACACTCCTTCGGTTGTACAAGTTTGCTATATTGGGTATAGTGTACCCAGCATACATCTTCAGAAGTGTAATATGCGAAATGCTGCATAAATAACAACTCATCTCCCAAGCATTACGGGTCACCGTAAGGAGAACAGAGAGAAGACGACTGCACGTCTCAGTGCACATCTCAGGTTCTGAGATTCCTCCCAGCCTTGGCAGCTCCTATAGCCAGCAGGTACTTCCCTACATGGGCAATTCTAACACTTGAAACACCATTGCCAAGAATTGCAGTAAAAAAGTGAGCTAGAAAATCCTTCCATCCCTAGCACGTATGACATATATAACAATATAATGACACTACAGTTTTTAAAGTTTGGTAAGATTAAAATGCTTACTCTATAGATATCATTACACCATTGGCTATGCAAAAAGAGTACAGTCTAGCACTGCAATTGTTCTTCATCAATGCTGTTATGTTGAGTATCTTTAGGTCGGACAACAAAAGGTGGAATCCCTTTATCCCTCTCACAGAGCAGCTATTCAAAATTTGTTTTTCATCCCCACTGTCAGGAAAATTTGGTTTAGTCTTACTATGCAACAAGGGTTTTATTTGCTAAGAACTGGCAAACAAAACCAAATATGTGCAAGACACTTAATTCTCTACATGATGTTCACTAAAACCTACATTTGCTTTGAAGTACAACAGTGCAAATTCAGAGCCAACATAACTCATAGAAATGTATTTATATATTTGAAAACAAATCATAGACCTTTAGTTTTATTCATACATATCTTTGCCTCATTAACTGCACAATAACTAACCAGTACTACAAATGATTCTTTAAAAATTCTATATACCTAGAAATCACATTATAATTCATACACATACATACACACACACACATTACTGAAACAGAATTAAAACTTAATTTCATTTTTTTAGGACTTCACTTTCAAGTAGAATCATTATTTATGCTTTTATACATATTTTAAGAAAAAAAATTATGATTCATTTTTAATCTCTAAAATGTCATAATGGAAAATTCTCTCTTGTAAGATTATATACTTGAAAAAATTAATGACAATATTAAGAAAAAAATCCTCATACTATTCCTGGACTTGCAGTTGCTTTTTAAATAATTTATGAATAATTAACAGTTATTTATCTATTGAGATATTTTTCTGAAGCTGCATTTAACTTCATAAATCAGAGAACACAGGGAGGGGCAGGAAGCAAGCAGCCTAGAGAGAGTTCTTTCACAAACACTCAAGGTTGTTTATATCATTATAAGAAATATTTTTCCAGTCCTGATTTACACTAATTATGCACGTTAACTGGAAAGGAGGCATCATCTGCAAAATGGTAGTCTTAGCAATTACAATACTTCAAAAGAAGCTTTAAAAAGACTAGTCACGTGAAACAAAGGAGCTTTTTGTTATGCATTCACACAGAACACCTCCAAAAGATACCAGAAAAGGACATGCTTGTGTAGGCTGCCACCAGAAGATAACAATTCTTTAAATAAAACTGATATTCTTGCAAACTTTTATTTAGAGGGCATTTTAAAACACCTTCCAATTTTTTTTGCTAGAATTGCTAAACAAATAAAAGTTGTTGATTTTAAGAAATCTGGCTGATCAAGAAAGCTCTGCTACCGAAACTCATTTGAATCTATGAAATAGGTTTGATACAAAGTACATGGTAGGTCAAAGCCCAACACTGGGGAGTGAACACAGCTGAATGCTTTCCTGCCTTAGGTCTAAATACTCGGTATACTGAAAGAAACAAAAGGGGAAACAACTACCCCAGCATCTATGACAATTAAAATGCTATTTTATATAAAATTCATGAATAAAAAATAAACAAACTCAAACACAGTTGTCAGGTTGAGGGGGGGAATCTGAGAGTAGAAAAAAAAAAATTAAGTTATTTTCAAAAAACACTTTCAAAGGAGTTACTTCATTTCTACCTTTACTAAGTACTCCAATGCAATAATATATTTTATGCTTTATAAAATATATTTTGCTAATTATTATTGTAATACAGTGCATATTCTCAAGGTTGAGTAAAAATTTTGCTGTCAAATCCAGGAGTCACATAGTTTATTTAGCACAAAGAGTATGTAACATGTCCCTAAAATTATAGCACTTGCTTTCACAGTACAACTTCACAGGGAATTGCAAGTAAATCAGTAAGCTAATTTATGACTTAAAATTAAGTTAAAACATCTGTGAAGGATAATACTCTTGTATTTATCATATAACAACATGCAGACTATTCAAGTATCTTGAAGCATTAAAAGTCATTGAAATTTTGTGTAAAGGTCGATTTTAAAGTTTCTTTATTTATAGCACTAACAACATATGGATTCAGCAGTGATACAAGGAGAAAGAATGTAATGTACATTAAAAAAAAAACAGTTTGTTTCAAATTTAAACCTAACTGCAAAACCAACAGTTTCTGTCCTGCAACTCTATACAATATACATTCTCAACCTCCCCTCAGATTTAACATCAGCTTTTCCTTAAAACATACTTAAATCTTTCATGCAGCCTAAATTCCCTAGCTTTATATCACAGATAAGCAGCTTTCCACAATGAATAATGCAACTAGTGTTCAAAGCCATCATTCAAAACACGGAAATAAAACTAAATCTTTCCCTTGTATATGGTCAGAGATGATGCACCAGCAATACCCTGTAATTCCACAGCTGCAGATTTTCCATAGAATTCATTTCTTACACCATGAATTCTGTTCTTTCATTTAAAAAAAAAAATTACATTAAAATGCCAAAAAAAAAACCCAAACCACCTGTCACTTCTCTACAAAAAGCTTAAGCAATAAGCTCTGACAGGTGTGACTTGCTCCATTTCTCAATCAAAGGCCCTCAGAGGCTTCATTATTACACAGCTGTGTATTTTGTCTTTTTTCCAAGATGCTGGAATTTGTTATTTTCCAGCAGGGGGAAAAAACAAACAAACAAACAAACAAAAAAAAAAAGATCATTTGGAAGCAGTACACTCCTGCACCTTGCTTTGCCTGCTTTCCTTTCCAGACCATGCATGACACTGCTGCTAGCAGGAGGATCATCCTGCCTGGAGAAATACAGTAACAGTTGAGGAACGAAGATGAGCAAATATTTAAAGTGACCACATGCTGCCTGTTTCCCTGGCACAAAACCAACGGAATGAGGTGCTCCTCACTGTTACCTGGACAGGTAGCTTGCAGAAAGAGAGCCATGGTCAGAAAAGCCATGCTTCTATGGTTCTTGGACAGTACAATTTAAAAGTCAGTTCAAAAATAATCACTGCTAGCAATCAATCAATAAATAATATTATTAGTAATAATTCTTAGCTCTGTCTCTGGATACGGATGAGGGAGAGGGAGCTACAACAGATATTTGGCCAGATAGTCATGGGGTTTTTTGTTTGGTTTTGTTGTTTGGTTTTTTTGTTTAATTACCAGAATTTTTTTTTCTATTCAGCTCTGAAATGAGAACCCTGCCTAGACCATCAGACATTCAGCTGGCTAAACCTCCTTAGACTGCAGTGAAAAAAACCTAAAATGTAATTTAAGTGTCTGTGAAATAAAATTATATCAAAACAGAAAAGAAAGCAGCATACAGCCTGTATACAAATATGAGAGTAAGAAGTATTCGCTAGCTTACCTATTTACAGATATTTTTGTATACTGCTTTCACTTATAGCTTTGACTTTCACAGCCAACAAACACCAAGGTTAAACTCTCTCCAGTGAGGCAGAGAGCCCTGTCATCTCTAACACCTTCTGAGACACTGGAATAAAAGGAAGGCACAGCCAGACCATGTCTGAGCAGCATTCTAGCCTTATCTATAATGCATCGACTTCATTTTACCACTTAGAATATTGGGAGAATTATCTCAAAATTTTTCAGATATTATTTTATAAGCATGCCAATATACTTCATCTCTAAGAGCATCTTTTGATGTCACGTGTTTGTACATACAAAGTTTTAGTGAGAATTGTAGGAAGTATTCAGAGTTCCTATGTATTTACTTCGTTTGTTGATTTGAAGCTTTTTGAGGCAGAAGAAAAGCTATTGCCAAGTTGATTTTTAGCAGAATTCAAGATTGCATTCAAGAGTAAATTACTTGAAACCTTACGTTAATAATTCAAGTAGTTTTAATAAAATTGTAAAGCATATTAAAATAACTTCATGCTTTTGTGATTTTTTTACCAATGCTTCTGAATTATTTTAATTTTTCCTTAGTTCTAGCATCTACTTTCTTAGCGATAACATCAATATAGTGGGTTTTTGTTGGTTTATAGGGTAGTGTTGTCAGTAATGACTACAACAACAGCAGGATGTTTTAGTAGAACCAGAAGGCGGACAGAAAAGAGCGTGACTCAATGGGATACAGAATGTTTATAGCAGCTGGGAGGTAAGCTGGCTCAGAGCAGTTGTCCAGAAAATGGTGATGAGATCAGAGAAACAGCTGTTCAAGTGCAGAGGCAGGAAATAGCGCTTGCAACCATGAAACCTGAACAGGGGAAGCTCAATATATGGGGAAGATTAGAGTTTCTTCAAGACTGGAAAGTCAGGAAAGGGAAGGAAGAAATCTGGTGAGAAAAGGGGGAAATCTAGATGAGGAAGAATGATAAAGAACTCTGATCCAATGGGGAATGTTTTAAAGATCAGTAACGACTGAGAGTTTCTGATCACAATAAGAGATGCTGGTACCTGGACCACTTCCTTAACAGAACTATGTTTTTTATTAGTATTCTACTTTGCAGAAGTTAAAGAAAAGCTACCGCATCCTGGGGGGTACACATACTTCCAGATGCTTCCTTTAGTCAAGCCATACTTGGCAACACATTTAGTTTTCAAAGTGAACTTCGTTTAACATTATTCAGCGCTACTGCTGCCAGCTATCAATGCTGCACTAACTCTTAGTGATGTTAACTTGTGACCACCAGTGGGCTGTAAGTTGTAAGTGTATTTGGGCATGTCTTGCCTAGCAATAAGTAAGCTGCCCCCTGACAGGCAGGCAGTAATACACGCGGAGCAGAAGGGAAGCACTGGTTGTACAGTGAGCTTACCCAGCACCGAGGGCAAAGGGATGCAGACAGACGGTGAGCACACGGAGAGAAGGAGAAAGCCATTTCATTAAAGCAGCACTTATTAGTTGGTTATGACATATAAGGTGCCCCAGGAAAATTTCCTTTTTGAATTTCTTTATTCCCTTACTTCTGAAGGAAGTTGTTCTGTTTGCCAAAAATTATTGTCAAGACTGGAAAAAACACTTAGACCCAGAGTTTGAAAAATTAAAAAAGGATGAAATCAGAAAAAAGGATGAAATCAGAAAACCCTATAGAGAAATCTGTAATCAATAGATGCAATGTATTCTACAGATTTTTTTTTCTGATTTTTTTTTTTTTTTTTTTTAAGACGAGCAGTCACAAAACAGATCCAGTCAAATGTAAGAGTTATTTTTTTTTTCCCAAAATTTATATCACAATTAAAGCAGACTGTCAACTGGTACCACCAGTATCAAATGACAGTTGGAAACGCTCATCAATAACGAACAGTAATACTGAACAGTAGTTCAGATGACAAGTGAAATCAAACATAAAGAACCATCTACTATTTCAGCAGTCTTCAGAAATATTCATTTAGTTAACCACTTGAATTTACAGCAGTGTCAGTAGCAACATTTTTACTCTTAATCCATCCTGCAACTTAACAAGGAAAGAAAATGGTAATAGAGCTCAATTGTAACAATGGGAAATGGAGTACTGGGAGGCAAATAAAATCCCTGTTTTGATAGTTGGGGGCGGGGGGCATTTAGGATTTTAGAGAGTTGGTATTTCACTAGTCTGTAAAGGGGATGACTAACCTTCCACTACACTCTTTTCCACTACAGTGGAGAATAAAGGATCACTTTGTACAACAGCACTATCGCCAGAGAAATCCAATGCCATAAGCAATAACAGAGCTGTCAGATTTCAGGTTATGGCTCCCATCAATATGTATACATTTTAGATCTTATATGCAATTGTGTGCTTTTAGCTACTGAGATTAAAGGAAAAAAATAAATGAAAACTGCATCTGCAGTGTAGACTAGAAATACCTTTGTTAAATACTTCACAAGACTTAAATAAAATTGGTTTATGAAAATAAATTGAAATTGAGGCCTTGGAAGTTAAACTATTGTTACCTGTTAAATTTTATACATAGTACGCACCCTTGTATCATCCATAGAACAATATCGCTAGACCCTATTCTAGTATTTCTAGACCCTATTTACCATTTTTAAATTGGTACATTTGTGGCATTCTATTTTTATAGAACTCCTAACTGAATTTTCCATATAGATAACGAAGCACCAAAAAAAAAAAAAAATCAAAAAAATTTAACCAGTAGCTTAACTAAGCTAAAGTATTAGTTGTACTAGCATTACCTTGTTCCCATCTAATCCACAAACAGGGCAAACTCCTCAAAAGTAAGTATATTCTATTCCAAAGTAATAAGATGATACAAAATGAAAAACAGGAAAGAATGGAAACTTGGGAGATTTGGAAAGCTCTTACAGAAGGGCATTACAATTTTAGCAACCATTTACCTTCTCCGTTTAGTGTTAGCTTCTAGTAAGCCATAGATATAACTGCAGTTACGAAGCAGCATTTTGTTTCTCATTTGTATTGACAATCTTTCAAGTACAACAAAAAATTTAAAATGCTGTTGAATACTTATGCTTCTAAGCTGAAAAATGTTAAAAGAGAATGCTGTTACAACAGGTTGCTTTTGTAAATGAAAAGGGCATCTCAGAGGACTTTACTGGTAAAATAAAAATCAAAAATAACTAAGTTTCGAAGCCTGGCTGTAAGAACAATAATAATATACACCTACTCATTAAAAGTTCAATCAATCTTTTCCCCATTTTTGTTTTACATGGCTCTACACTATTTTCTGTACTTCTTTTTATTTATAAGGGAAGCTAGCCTTTCCACATTCCAATTTCATCATTTTAAGCCAAAAATACAATATTCCTTTGTATTAATTATCATTTAACTGGTTCAAATTTCACACTTAGCAAGAGACAGCCCCTAAGAAGTACTGTTATAATTACTAAGAGCCTTAACACTGGCCTTAGTGGGGCCAGAATTTCGTCTTTGGAGCAAAAACATGCTGTTAGAATATGATTTTACAATGCATAAATGCAATTGTCTGACAGATTACTTGTCCCTTTGGGACAGAGCAAAGCATTTCTGGTGATGCTTGTCCAACCCCTTCTTAAGAGTCTTCAATAATGGAGATATCTTCTCAGGTAATTTATTCCAATATTTGACTCTTTTTGCTACAACAAGTTTCTGTATCTAATCTAGTCCACCTGGCATAATTTAAACCCACTACTCATTACCCATCTACTGCAGTGAACAAGCATCTATGAACTATATTCCACAGAATATTGAAAGTTAGTTTCATTTTTTACACAGTTTGTGCTTTCTGGACTTCTGATCATTTCCATTGCTTTTTTTTCTGAACTTTCTTTCCAAGGGAAATTTTCCCACTTCTTTCTTTAAGCATGGCATCCCAAATGGGAAAAGTGTTCCAGCTGAAGTGTTATCAGCACTGATTAGAACAATTATTTTACTTGCTTTACTAACATTATTCCTATTTATATAAATCAGTATGGTGTCTGCCTCTACTCTTAATTCTTGTTCAGCTTGTGATCTGCAATACAATACACAGAGATTACTTCAACAGCATTCTCTAGTCTTGCATTTCTATTATTGACCCTTCCTACCTAAATGAAAATGTCAGCATTTTTCCTTACTGAGTTCTCCTCCAGTTTGACAATAGGTCACTGGTGACATTCTGTATGTACCATTTTGCAAACAATTACATACTTTCCTAACACTGTAGTAAGTCTAAATCTGACTACCTTGCTTATGAGAATGTTGCATCAGACAGTGTCAAGATACTTAAAGATAAGACATGTACTGCTTCTCCCCTAACCTCAAGGACTGCTGTGCTATAAGAGGAAATTAATTTGGTTTGAAATAGCTCATTTTTTATGAATCTCTTGACTCATGTTCTGTCAGGAAAAATCATCTCAGTAGTGACTGTGTTATAAATTCATACCATCAGTTATTTCACAATAGCTTCCATTTGTACACAGAATCTAAGCTGACAGTAATAAGAGGAAGAAAATTAGAGTGTTACCAGACACAGCCTGTAATATGCAAATGTTATTTGAATGATGCTTTGAACAAAGGAATTCCCTTTTATTCAAAAACTAAAGTGCTGGGAAGGAGGAGGGGGGGAAAGTGAAAAACGGATATTGTTGACCCTTCCAAGATGCATTTATTCATCAATGATATTCATGTTTGTTTTTTTTTTTTAAGATAAAAACACAGCTAATGCAACAGGTTTATGAGCTGTAGAAGTGGTACGCCCAGCTGCTTGTCCTGAAGCTGGTTCATAATATCAAAGACTTCCAGTTTTCTTCCAGTTCATTGTTCTCCAAATATGTGGAAACCCCAAACCCTCCATTTCTAAAGCATTGTTCAATAGGTTAAGATTTAAAATTTGCTATAGCACTCTCTATTGACACCTACTGCCAATAAAATGCTATTTTCCTGATGTAAAACTAACCCATAAAGTCTTATATCTTCAATTTATTTCCCTCAAATAGCTCAATCAGAAAGCAACTTTGCCAATCTTTATGACACATAAAACTCCTCTACTTCTGCAGTCCCTCGGTCATCTGAGAGTTAAAGCATGAATAGCTGCAAAAAGAAAACGGCTGCCAGTTTGTTGAATGATTTAATGAATGCGTGGTAAGACATTTCAATTTAAGTTTATACCTCTTCCATTTTTAAGTCATTGAGAAAGTGTGTTTTCTTTGTGTATGCAAACATTTCAGGAAAGCAGCAAAAGTTACATGAAGGTTATTTCAGAACTTGTTTTCTTAAGAATTGGATCACCATTATAAAACTATTGCACGCACTAAAACGTGCATCTAAAATGTCTATATTCTTTCACCATAGAAATATCATAGAACATTATTTTCATTTAGCATAATCACCACTGCCCCATAAACCTACCTCTTTTGGCATGAAGGACAAGAAGCATGGCAAAGCTGACTTTCCCTTTAAGTTAACCGAATACAAATAAGGCTTTGAAGAACAGCAGTCAACCACTGTCAAACAAAATTCAGAATGAAATTACAGATGTTATTACACTAAATATCAACTTTGTAATAGTTGCAGTACTTCAAAGTGATTTCCAACATAAGGTATCTACATATCAGTATGGTAAACATTTCTCACAAAGTTATGAATGAGTACAGTATTTCTCATAAGGATTCCAGAGGTAATTTTGAGAAGTGTTAATCACCAGCAACTTTCATTATTGATCTGGGTGAACACAGTATTTCAGAAAAACAGACCACTGTCATTTACTTTTGACTAAAAGCGTTAGGCAAAAATAGTTAACTAAATAATGAAAATTAATACCACAGGGAGAAAAATAGTTGGCTGAAACTGTTTTTCTAAATAACTTCTAGGCATAATCTGCACTACAGAAGCTTACCAGTAAGGCTTGCTTCATTTTTCAGACTTTCATGTCCAATTTTAAGGCACTGGCAGAAGCATGGGTTTCCAGTAAACAAGATAACATTCCTCTGAGATCAGTATTCATCCTGGAACACCGGATCAGTATTCATCCAGTATTCACCATTTGAACAGTACTGGACCTGACTGGATGTCACATTACTTGTTTCAGGCACAAACTCTGATCTAGAAATCATATGCAATGAGTCGATTCCCATGCTGGCTAGTTGCCTGTGGTAGACAGTCTTACAGTTCTTTTCCAAGTTAAGATGACTGACTAGGAGCCCTCACCTTCCCTTTGAAGTCCACCACACGGCAAGAAAACCCCTCTGTTTTTGTCAGATCATTCTTTGTCATCATCCACATATAGTTCTACATAAAGATACAACTAAATATTATGATACTGTCTTGCAAAAGAAAGAGTCCTGATTTCCTGAGCTCGCAGGGACAAGAGACCATATAAGCATAGCTGCAAAGTTCTCTCATGAATAAAGATGTTGGAACAGCAAAGGAGATGCCAGGACTGAAGTAGAAAAGGGATAAGCAACAATGAGTGAAGAGTAAGAATGTGCACTAGTTCTATCAAGAAACAAAGAATAGCAATCTCATTCCACATATTGCCCTAATGTCATTCTGAATTGGGGATCATGCAGAACAGAGGTCCTGTGATTAACCTGCAGACACCCTGTACCATTAGGAAAAAGAGAAGTCTGGACCCTTATACTGATGATAAATTAACTGAAGGGTAAACATTGTCAAAACAGTGGGTAAAAGTCCATGACTAGGAAATTAGTATAGTTGTTTGGCTTTGTTTGATTTTTTTAAATTGTTTTTTATTTTAACTGGTGAGAGGGTATTCAAACTTTTTTTTTTTATTAAACATACCTTAGCAACTATAGGGAAAAAAAAGGAAAAAAGAAAAATCTACAGGCAACCTGACATCTTCCAAATGCTTATTTTTGGCAAATGTCATTTTACAGGCAAACCAAAACGTCTCCTCTTAATTTATATTAAGCAGCACTTTTAAAATAATTGCTTTAGGTTTTCTTAAATCAGAAAATTCATATACCAGAAATAGCCTGACAGATTTTCTCTTAGCGTTATCCATTCTTTATTTAATGAAAGTTCTGATATTGCAAAAGCAAATACCTGAATGGTCATTAGCATTCAGTTTAAAATCCTTATACTTAGAAAAATCAAACTCCACTCTGGTACATGCTTGTCCTTTGTTCTGCAGCAAAAAGGGAATTGATTTTGTAGAACCAACATAAACACCACCAAAGTCAAATAGTTCCTGTAAGTTTAAAGGGGAAGGAAAAAAAAAAAAAAAAAAAAAGAGTCAAAGCACTATGAAGTCAAGTTTATAATTGAACAGAATGTGAAAAATATAATTGTTCAAAGATTCCCAATTTATAACACAGTAACAGTCCTGGTTAACCAGTTGTCTTGCCTTGTCCTAACCCTTACCTTTAAAATCTTTCCAGGACATAAAATGCAACAGTTTAGAATTCAATACATAAGTCCAGTTACACCATCAGGAAAGTTTTCATCATTCAATAAACAGATCAGTGGATTCCTTTTCCCTTATTGCATTTTTTTCTATAACTACCTTAATGAAATCCTCTCCCTTTTAACATACTTTTTCCAGATTGTCAAGTTCAAAAGCTAAAGCTGTTAGCTATCATTTAGTGCAACTGTTATTTGTACATTTAGTTTTTAATTTCTCTTCCTAAGCTCTTCTCTTTGATAATTTTCTCAGGAAGTTAGTATAGGAAAAAGTGAAAAATATGAAGTAGGGATGAGCCACTTTGACATCTAGATAAAGCAAAACACTATCAACCTTACCAATTGCTACAATTTCTTCATACTTACCACATCAATGTTTATTTCAGGGATCTCTACAAATCCACCAATCCTAAGCACTAGTACTCCAGAATTTCGCACTGCTACCTAAGTGAAAGGACAACAGTGTGATTGTTGACAAGGTCATTTTAACATAACTATCTCACCAAATCTGTCATAATTACATGAAAAAAAAGTTTAAAAAAAAACCAAACCAACCAAACCCACAGATAAAGAGTGGAGAGAGACATTCAGCATAATTTGTAATGAAAATGTGAAAATAACTCTGCCCTTATAATATAATGCATTTTTGTTATGGAAATATAAAGAGGCAAAGAAAATGCCTTCATTTTCTAGAACATATATATACAGATTCCAGTGAGACGTGGCTTCAGAGAAGAACCAATCATGCCTCTGTGGCGTACCATATCTGGGATAGTCATAGCTGTCAATTAAAAAAAAAAAAACAAAAACAAAAAACAAACCAGCAAACCAACAAAGTTTTAGGAAAGACCAGTCTTCTGCAGACAAAAATAATGTTCATTCTAGTGATACAGCCTCCTGCAACAGTTTTCTCCAACAGGAGAAAGCTGAGTGGATGGGTTAAATCTATTCAGCAGCTGTGAGGATTGGAAAGCATACCACAATACAAATTGCTTGACAGAGGTGCTGGTACAAAGTAGATACTATTGTTCTGAGCAATGCTAAATCTGTTTTAGAAGTGGAAAAAAGAAACGGATACTAAGTTTAGCGAGCATAATGTAGGCAGCCACAGAAGATGGAGAATCCAGGATTAGAGTCAGAAAAGGTAGCAAAGATCAGCCCCACGATAGCATCCTTTTTCCCCATTATCACTTATCTGAGCAAGGACAAGTTCAGGAAGCAGGCATGCAGAAAACAAAATAGTATTAGATGTTTATTGCATTCCTATTATCAAATCAAATCGACTAGTAAATCCACAAAAGAAGTCAAGAAATTAAAGACATTGCAGTATTCCAGTCCTGTTCCTCTATAGATCATAAAAACTGCAGATATGTCTACATTATCTTCTGAAGACAATCACATTAGTTTCCACAGCTTGCCAATGGTGTAATACGAATCAGCACAAACTGTGAGGCTATTTTGATACTTCAGAGCAGGACTGAGACCAAAATAACAGAATAGGTTATAGCAGCCATCAACTGCTGTACGAAAACTTTTTTCTTTTCTTTTTTTTTTTTCCCCCTTAAAAAGCATTAGAACACTGAAAATAAAATCCAAAAGATGCTCAGATGTATATCTCCATACATAAACACATAACATAACACTCAAAAGACAAGTTCTTCCAGTTTTGAATACCTCCGCTCTTGTATCAAAACTCATTTTTGCATTCGGAGTGAAACAGATTTTGAGATCAGCATGGCCTCCCACAGGTACCACCCCTTCAGAAGGGGTGATCGTCATTCCAGGCAGTGGGTTTGAATCAAGAACCTTCCACAAACATGCATGAAACATTAATATTAAAAATACTGAAAAAAGTGGGGGGGGGTGGGGGATATATCCATCATGAAGATTTTACATTCTTACAAGGAGAACTTTCATAACATATAATGCTAACTTGGACTTCGAAGTTTGAGGCAAAAATACAGGTAAACAAAATAAAGTAACAGATTCCTAAACATGATGACTGTCAGTTTCTACTATGAAATAATTTTAGCACACCAGCTGGAAATTTCACATTCTGGTTTTCAGGTGGTTTCCATGAAGTTATTAAAGTTAAGACTTGCTGTCTAGCAAGCCTCCAGAATATTCTACAAAGCATTTTTTCAGTGACAGATAAATTCATCACTTCTTTTTTGACATTCACAGTAAGACGACAGGACACGGGATCCTAATACTGTAAAGTTCAGTAATAATACTAGGAGTAAATATTCAGTTTACCCACAATTGAGGTGGGTAATTAAGGACAAAACAGAATTTGTTCTTTTCTAATGCACTCCAAACAGATAACTTTTTAAAGTATAGTTACACAAGTGATAATGACCAAGACCAACTACCCATTTCTTGGCTTAAGAGTAATTGTGGAGGCTTAAAAGGCTGGGTATGTTTGTTTGTTTGTCTTATTGATTATGCTGATTTTATTCTTTCAGGCCCAACCTCCAACAGTGTAGTAATATTACTTGTTATTACAATGCTCAGTTGATAAACAGAGAAATACGGTACAAATAAAAAAAAATTAGTCAAGTTTCTTAGTACCATAATAATGTAGTAACAAAAATTCTGCGGATTCTAATGAAAATTATTGTGCTTCACTAAATAAATACAGCAAATTATTCTGTGATCAGAACTAATGAGGTTAGGTTTCCTACTAATTTGTGTATCATGTCTTTACCCACTCTGGCATCCATCTCATCTCTTATCCAATTCATAATACAGCCTACCTTCCTCTCAGATGTTAGTCTAGCAAAGTAATCACATTTGCTATGACTGGTCTGGGTCTATGCATGCACTGACTAGGCAGCCAGTATGAATAGGATGACTAGCCAGTTTGCTCTGCCTCTCAAAATATAAAAACATCCAAGCTGTAACTGTTTTTTCATAGAGTACACAAGTATGGGGGTTCTACCCTCACCACTGGTTTTCATGAAACTTTCAGAATCTTTTAGACCATTACCACTTCGCTTGTGTGTTGGTTCATCTGTCTATCAATACAAATTTGACAGAGGGACAGAATTCCTATTCACAAAAATCTTGTTTCTTCAGAAAACCAGACAAAAACTTAAGTAGATGTGTATCTAATAACTGAGAACACAAAACTGTAACATGACCTGATAAAGTGAACTCCCTTCTTCCTCCCCACCCCAAGAAATTAGATATGCTAAAAATAATTTTAGCTTACTTGGAAGTACGCATGATTGTACCCTATGTTTTGAAGAATGGCTGTCTTACAAGTTGATAAACCCATTGGACTATGACTGAAGGGTATCCTTTGTTCCATAAACTGAACTTTAGTAGTACCGAGCTATGAAAAAAGAAGAAGAGAAAACAAGCAAACTAAATAACATATTACTACGTACAAATAAATAATTCAGCCTAATTTTCTTTTCATTACGTAACGAGCTAATATACTTGTGGAAATGTAGAAGTATTCAAATAGACAAACACATTTTAAACGTAAGACATGACTTACTCAGTGTATTGAGCTTACCTAGATTCAAAGTGAACAGACACAACCCCAGAGATATTTCTGGGCTAATTTCAAGACAAATAAAAATATTTTAATTAAATGTATTTTAACAGCACAAGCGCCATGATTTTTTTTAATCCTAAATGTGTGATCAGGACAAGATACTTCAGAGATTTTAATAGCAGTAGAAATGCAAATATTCTAATTTACACACATCCTGGTTTACATATGGCAATTTCGAAGGCTTCAAAAGAAGAGGAAGAAAAGAAAAAAAGCTACTGGAGGAAAAAAAAATAAAAGAAAAAGCAGACCATCAAGAGGAAGGGAAAAGTTTTCTTGGCTCCCATGTGATCAGGACAAGATACTTCAGAGATTTTAATAGCAGTAGAAATGCAAATATTCTAATTTACACACATCCTGGTTTACATATGGCAATTTCGAAGGCTTCAAAAGAAGAGGAAGAAAAGAAAAAAAGCTACTGGAGGAAAAAAAAATAAAAGAAAAAGCAGACCATCAAGAGGAAGGGAAAAGTTTTCTTGGCTCCCAAAATGGAAGTTCTAGAGCATGCAGCCAGTAGACGAGAGAGGGGGGGGGGGGGGTGGGGGGAGAGTGTCTCCTCCACACTCCCTGGCATGTAACGTAAGATGATAAATGATTAACCTAAGCTGAATTTCACTGTTTAGAAGACAGAACACTGCTTTTCAAGTTATCAAATACCATGTTCAAATAACAATCCAAAATTACGTTACAGCCTGTTGTTACCCTGAAGCTCTGAAACATACCTTCCCCCACACACCTTCATTTATATTCCTTTAATATATATCTAAAGAACTATCATACCACCTCTCAACCTTTGCTTGGCTAAACTAAGTGAGCCAAGAACAACAATTACCACTTAATATATAAGGACCACTAAGTTGTGGTGCCAAAGGAATTATATCTTCAAAAGCAAGAAAAACACAGATTGTCTTTGTCTTGCCTTCTCCATCATGTCTTTCAAGCAATATTCTTTTGTTAAGCATGTCAAATAGAAGCCATATGACATTAAAATAATTTTCTGAATACATAACAGAAATATATTTAAGAAATTACTTGTTTAAAAAAACACGCATTTTGCTTCTCTAAATCTGCTGTATGAATTGTTACCTTTGCAAAACATTTCAGCTTAATTGTGTTTCCTTTACACACACACAAGTTGAATTCTCCTGCTTCTGGAGAGTTGAACCCTGGATGCCAAACAACTTCACACTCCAGATCTCTATAGGCCTCCACAAAGCCTAAATAAATGTGCATAATTTACATATTATAGCATATACATATACAATTTTAAAATTACATTGTATGATAAGAAATAACATAAGCACATTAAAGTGAAATGACCTTCTATTACTGAAGACTAAGCCTACATTTCAAAGGTGTTGAACAGTATGCTAAATTAAGTAAAATTAGTTTCCAAATTCTCATGACAATTGCATAATCTGTTTATTAGTATCCTGCAGTAAAACACACTCAAAGTTCACTCATATTTTTTAGCCATGAATTATTCAAATAGTCAACATTTAAAAAAATAAAAGAACAGACTATCCTTCTTGTAGAACAACAACTTTGGGAAAGACCATATACATTTTCTTGCTTCCAATTGAGTCTGAACTCGTATCAGCGGAAATATCTTTTCTCAAGAATAAGAGCACACGAAGCTCCTGATCCAGCCAAACCTTGTTTGAACTGTGTAATGCCAATTCAGTTAACAGTTAGTTCTTTAATGATGGAGCTCCAACATACTCCTGCAGAACACTATCTTTCAAAGGAAAGAAGGTAAAAGCTAATGTCTCACATGCTTCTAACAAATATTGATCCATAATGCAAGTGGAAACTAATCCCAGATTGAATTCCATTTGTGTCAGACTGTCTACATCAACTTCTTAGCAGCTTCATTCATACAGTGCTTTTGGAAAATTTCCTATCCTGATGAGCTGTACGATATGGCTAACTGCCATTAAATAGCTGCCTCACTTTTGAAATATCAGCAATCTGTGCTGAGAAGAATGGTTACATAAGCGCGGCTGGCTGGACATAGAAACAACGAAGTGTACTGAGTATGCACTCAGGGTAGGGCTTAAACAGGGAGTGCTGCTATGGTATTAGCACTCTAATCCAATACTGCTTTTGAGATACACTGATACTGACCCAAATCTAAAAAAATACAGTTTATAGCATCAGCTGAATGTTTGTCTTACTTAACATTATTGACATTTAAGATACATGCACACACACTGTACTTGCATGGTATACCTTTGGCTGGCTGTATAGAAAATGCAGTTCCTCTATCCGTAATTATAGGTTTCCAAGTAAATTCGGCAGGATGGTTTCTGGGATTGTATACCCTGACAGTTGTTCTAAATTCTGTCTCTGCTAGGTAGCCAGGAATAGGATTTAAAATCAGTTCCCTTGCAGACAGCTCAAGTTCAACAGCTACTGCTTTTGCAACTACCAGCACATGCCCAAGGTGTTGGTTGTTTATTGTGTAAGTGAAAGATCTGTAACATAAAAATATATATTTCTCAATATTTTTATGTATTTATTATGTTGTAGTCAGAGTAAAATTTATGTGAAATACAATCATTGGCAAGAAAATACTTAACAACTGAATGTGAACACACAGCTAAGACTGACAAGAGAAAGCAATTTTTGTTTTGCATACAGCTTAAATCATGTCAAAAGTGAAGATCATCCCAAAGGATGATCAACCTCATACAGTCATTTTAGCAGCATTAGTAGAGCGAGAGTGAGCCATCTCCATCCCAGAAGGCTAGAAAACAGTTTGCTTATACATTTACCCATGAGGTGCATCAAAAGATCTGAGCATAGATGCAGTGATGCAATACTATGCTGGAAAGAGCACAGTATTTTCCATAAAATTTCTCCTAAGAAATACACTGTAATAGCAAACTTTTTTCTCTGATATACCTGTGGCTATATGGGCTTTTGGACAGTTTGTTGGGTTTTTTAAAACCTTAAGAAACTACTATACTAGAAAAATTTTGCAACCTAAAACTGCATTATTGCAATGTCACCACAAATGAGTGTACACCATTAACAGTTATCATAATTACACTGAGTTTAAACCAGCCACATGATTTTTTTTTTATTCTACTACTGCAAAGAAAATATGTAAATCAAGACAAAGATAAGGAGTCTTACCTTTTAAACATTCCAAGAGTGTTTGTCTCGAATACAATTGGAATATGAGTCTTTGTAAGAGGAGGCACCACCTGAGACAATGGACTCGTCTGCTGTAATTCATCAATTTCAATCTCAATTTGTATCCATATATGAACTAACAAGTTATTGATGATGTGCAGTTTTCTGGCTGTTGTAGAATACACACAAACATCACCAAAATCCATAATAGAAGGACCTGGAATATATAAGAAATAAGATCTTCAACACATTAAAAAGTAAAAGTTAAAGTAAGGAAGCATAACTACTAAAACATTAGGATCAAAACATTTTAGTTCCTCAAATTACAGAATTAGTCAGCTAGAACAATCCTGTAGCAGAAAAAATTCACACTAAAATTTGGAACTAAATACCATGCATGTTCTGTGAATGTTTTCAATAGTACAACTCAAAAGCCAGCACCAACTTTTATTTCTTAATTTTGTCTGTGTTAACCAGCTATTAAAATAGGAAAAGCAATGTGCTAATTATTTGATGGCGACAGAATTACCTCACTACTTTATTTACTGCTATGACCAGTTTTTATGCTGGTCTGCAAACTCTAGTGCTCATGGCACTAATCAAACACCTTATGAAACTCCAAGTACTTCTTGTATTAATATGTTTATCTTATTCTACCTTTCCCCAAGTGTATCAGTATACACAGCTACACTATTCAAGTTCTGGCTTCATTGAAAACAAAAAAAGCCCAGAAACTACTGAAAATTTTCACTTTGCTGCTAAATAATTTTACTGAAGAAAAATTGAGCTTAAAATAGACCAGTTATAGTACCAAGTGCTGTTAATAGATGAGTCCCTCACAGACTTTAGAAAGTGTTACTCCCCATCACAGAGCATTCCACTGAAATTATTTATTTTTTTTTTATTTTACTTTTTCTGGGTATCACTGTTCACTATTAACTCCCAGAAACATTCTGAACACTCCCATGAATCTTACTGATATTAATGCTGGTCCAGATACCATCCAGTAACAAGGCATAAGGGTATGAGCAACCCTCGTACTACGCTGTATTGATTTCTCTATAATAGGCTGTAGCATGAGCATTCTTCAAAGGAAGCTCTCCTTTTACATGTTCAAGCTTTAGTTAAACACTACTGTAGATATCAAGCTGCCACCAAATTAAGCGATTTTCTATTTAAGGTGAACAATTATGAACATAAATTGTGTTACTATAAATAAGTGCTTTTATAACAACTATATGCATTTAGTAACCAAATTAAAAAATCCTACCAATGAGTATTTGATGAAGCTGCTTGGATGTCAAAGTTAGACTACAATCTTCCTTCTCTTGGGTAGAAGATGGCGTAGCAGCAAGCCCACTCCAAATCTGTGATAAGCACAAGACATCTTCTCAGAGCAGGATCAAAATTCTTATGCTTTTTTTATATGGTAAACACATTATGTTTACATTACTACTCATGCATTTAACTTACTTCTTTGATTGAAGGTTTCGAACCAATTGCTGCCAATTTTCGACTAGTTAATAGGCAATTCTCATCTGAAGGAAGTGTTTTGAACTGTACCTTCTCCTTGTGAAAATCTGTGATCGAGATCTTTGGTGACATAAGCCCTTCAGCTGGTTTAAGGCCTATGCTCACAGAATTATTATAAATATAAAATTGCCTATAGAGGAGGGAAAAAAAAAATAGCATGGGAATCTAGAAGTTTGAGCATTCCATGTTCTACATATTAAACTATTTAAGATTTTTAAACATAACAAATAATACTTTAAGTAGGAATATTTCATTATTTAAAAACCCTCAAGTACAGAAAATGTCTTGAGAAGTCTTTTATTGTATTGTTTAGGCAAGGATTAACATCTGTTGCACATGTGTGGCAATTACTTAGCTAAACAGATTGCAAGCATCATGGCTACCGAAATACAAATATTCTACCGAAATACAAATATTTTAGCATGTCTAAAATACCTCTTAAAGAACAATTAAGTTGTAAAGGCAAGCACCTAAAAGTTAGCAAATGCCAAGATTACAAAGGATCCTTTAATTGTATATGTCTGAACTGGACCACTTACAGCCTAATTTTCAGAGCAATTAACTTTTCTTGGTCAAAGTTCAACTCCAATCAATCAATTTCACCTGCAACCAAGAGATTTGAAGCTTCCAGAGATCTTACACAGATGTTTCATATCAAGTATTCAGAAAAATTATTACTAAGTCTGATAGTAATCTGATAACTATGAAATTTTCCTTTCTGTTCTTGCTCCTCATGCAATATACCTTGAATATATGCGTTATGGTCATATAAACAACAGTTCACCCACTACACAACACCAGTTCCTTTCAAGAAAACCATACATCATGTGCATGCATAAAAATAAAAATAAATCCAGCTCTGCAGGCCTTGTCTGAATCATGATGTATATACACAGAGCAAGGTAAATTGAGATTACAAGAATAATCCACTGGCGTTATTAATTTTTAAATAATGGGTCTTGCAAACTTAACACTCTTAAGGTATTACTTCTCTTGCTTTAGAGGCTTTACAGGCTTTTTTTTTTAATAAAACTTTTAAAAGTAGAGCTGTCAGTTCTGCTTTTCCATGCTCCACAGCATACCAACCAAATACACAAATTCATGGTGAGAACTTACCATAAGATAAGGCTAGAAGACCAATATAATCCTTTAATCTTATCTGCCTTATTCCACAAATTATATCCTAATTTACATACTGAATCCATCACTTTGGGTAAGCTAGACATACTAGTTGGAAATACGTACAATTTATTATACAAAAAGAAAGAATCCAACACAATAAATGTTATGTTTTTCCTATTAACCACAACCAACTCGTCTTAAAACTTGGCATCTTATTTTAAGCTCCATGCCTCTGTCCCTACATTTCACCCAGGAAGTGATCTCTGAGTGTCTAAACAAACATTTGAACAAAACGGGTTTTGAAAGCATTATAAATGAAGGTCCCAAGACCATAAGCATTTCAGCATGGGACAAATTTCGGTATATGATTAGTGCCACTAAGTTAATTCTGGACATATATACACATATTTTTCATACGAGCCTAAAGTATTTATTTATCCTTTAAACAAAGTCTTACCTAGCGGCATCTTTGTGTAAACGACGCTGTCTTAAACTAGAAATGAAGTCTGCGTAGTATGCCTTATGTGCTTCTTTTAACAGTCGTTCACAGTCAGTGTAAGTAAACTCTGGATCTATATAATTATATCTCTCAGTCTTTGTGAAAATAGTCCTAAATATTTAAAGAGAATTGTAGTTTCATTACTTGTGTAAAATGATTCTGGGTCTTGTTAGAAAGAAAATATATTGATTTTGCTACATATCTATTTCATTGCAAACATTCTTTTTATCACAGCTGATTATTAATATTTGACCTTGTAGAGGCAACCATAAAAATGAAATATTGAAACTGTAATAGCTACACTTGTAGTTTCACATAAGAAAAGCAACTCAAGAAATTTATGTGCAAGAGGCTCAAGGCTAAGTAGAATGCAATGAATTTTAAAGAACTTTCAGCCTGAAAAATAAGTAAATTGTCATATAAGTAACCAATCTTGATCTACTATACAGTATATACAAATGTGTGGTTTTAAATATTGTATTTGCATAATTTTTACCTGTACTTTTTATTCCATTCACTAGGCCTAATGCTGGCTGCACGGTCATTAGGAAAAGCTATAAGCGCATCACCCTTACAATTCCTATTTATCCAGTGAGTATGAATTTGTGTTTGGGTTGATTTAAGTATTGCCACAGGTGCTGTATCA
The DNA here is from genome assembly GCF_000699145.1 of Aptenodytes forsteri. Lineage (NCBI taxonomy): Eukaryota > Metazoa > Chordata > Aves > Sphenisciformes > Spheniscidae > Aptenodytes > Aptenodytes forsteri. The sequence continues at coordinate 17,090,937 of NW_008795695.1, read as the reverse complement.
GTGCACTGTCCTGTGCCATCAGCTACAAACTGTCCAGTTGCATTGGAAATCATTGGTGTTATACCTTAAAATTCAAATAAAACATGTTACATACACTTATACTAATACTTTCTAAACAAAATTCAAAGTATTAGAAAAATATTTCTTAATTGATACTGGTCCACCCAGCAGCCCAACAATCAGTCACCCATCCCATTATGTTTTCCTCAGACAGGAGGGAAGGAGGCATTCAGACCATACTAATAACCAACCACCTTTGCTGGCCTAGATCACAAATACTAGAGCCCAAAGCACTGCTACTATGTCCAGCTGTGATGCTTGATCTTGCACGTGCACATGACTGAACACTGAGAGCTGCCTCTGTCACAACACTGTCCACAGTGTCCTAAAGCTTGTCTTAAGGGCTGCAAACACAGGCATGATTTTTGACAAAGAACTCTCAAGCTATCACAACTAAAAAGACAGCTCAGATCTTTTTCACTCTGGTTTTAGAAAAGCACGTATACATTAAAGAGAAAAATTGTGACAGAAACTAGGCCATGTGTTTGCTCCCCTCTCCTACATAAAGATACACGTTTAAAACAGCACTATAAATAAGTAATTCCATTCTTCAACTGCCCCTCCTCCCTCATCTGCAAAAAAATTGATACATTAAACTAAACATATTGTTTTTACCCACTTTAGCCTTACTTTATTCTCAAATGGCTACCAAAAAAAAAAACAAAAAACCAAAAAACCACACACAAAAAACTACTTTCCATCCTCCAAACTATAGGAGTGATTACAACTTCCACTGCCCAGGGAGGCACAGTTTGCAAGAAGCTTCATTCCAGTCTCTTCCCCCCTCCACCAAATACAGAGACAAGTACACATACTCATCCACAGAGACTGGGAGAAGAGAACGGGAAGATACAGAACCCATCTATATAAGGATCTGAAAAAAGTCACTTTCCCCTCCGCACTTCAATGAAGCTTAAAAGGAAAACACAGATATCAGTAGCCTATAGAGTGCAGATACCCCTCATAACCACTTTATAAACCTGCAAATAGGAGCAGAACGGGGACATTAATAGAGCAAATGGCAGACGAGCATTTAGAAAAGCTGACAAAACTTGAATGCTACATTAAATCTTTCATCCACAGAAACATATTTTAATTGTGTTTTTGAAGCAGGAAAACTGCAGGAGTTCTGGATTTCAACAGTAAAACCCAGAAATTGCAGAACTTCAGTTTCTCATCGATTCTTGATTGCCATGGACTTGAAATATCTTCCTGAAATTAGCAGGAAGGTCCAGTGGCTCATCAACCATTGATATTTGTAGAAAGAACAGCATTTTATCCTGACTTTCCAATTACTTCCTCTTTTTACTTCCCCACAATGCTCTCTTTGAAAAAAATGGGTATTGCCTTCCTGGTTTTCATTAGTGAGTACATCTTCAAGAGGGCAGCAGTCAGCTAAGGAGTATTCAGGCTCCCCTCCTTATCTACACACAGAAACCAGATGCACCACTCTATAGGACAGCCCTGTAGCACTAATACTACCGGCAGATGCTACAGCATATTTGATGCTAGAAAAAGCTACGTTTCCCAGGACTGGTTTTAAAATCCAATGACAGGCTTAGTCAAATCTACTGTAAAGCGGTTGTTCATGGGACATGTTAGGCACATGAGGAACTAATTAGAGACTAATTATTGCATATCCTGAAAGACTCTATGTTGGCATAGGCTTCATAGGATGAGAAGAGTCAATGGACATGGGACAGGTAGCAGGCTGTATTAACTGGCAAATTCATCTGGCAGTAGTAACTTTCAATCAATAAAAAATACCCTGTTATCTTTCCTAACTTTCTGTGCTTTACCCATCTCTCTACTCACAACTGAAACATACGAGCACTGTGTAATGGCACTGCTGCCAAAAACTGAAGCCTTTATTTCTGATTTATAAAAGTTAAATAATCATATGATGAAAATTTATGCTTTAATAGTTCAATTTTTGTTAAAATATGGGGGGGGTGTACCATTATTCTAGCCATTGTTTCATACTCTCATGGGTATATGTCATAGAAATGAGCATTTCCTCAACTCCCAAAGAGATACTATTTTTTTAAAGACAAACTAAAAACAGTAAAAAATTCTCTTTTAAAATATTAAAAATGTACTTTTAAAACATTTTATCACTTGTCACTTATCTTTTTAGCATCTTACCAAAATTAATTTTGAATAGAATGTTTTTTCGTTTAGATTTGCAGACACCAATAAAGCTCAAATATATTTGGTGAAAGGATTTTGTCTTCAAAACCTGTAAATTATTTTTCTCTAGTCCTGTACCAATGATATCAATAGCTTGCTTCACTTTAAATGTTCCTATTTGATGCGGAGAAAATGAAAATATCACATCCTGGAAAAGAAAAGTCGTTATGAGACATAGGAGGCAGAAAAGCAAACAGAAAAGTTTTGTGTAATTCTGTTTAATTGAGTCATTTTTCTCCACACTTACTTCTATGATAGGTGTTCAAAACTGGGCTTTGAGAATATGCCAACTGCCACACATAAATTAGCAATATAAGGAAATATAAAACTGCTACAGATTAGAACACCACAAAGTCTCACTTGCTCATTTCTGGGACAAATTGTTCTCTCTTGTGCCCCGAGTTACAGGTTTGTGAAATTATAAACGTCTCCGCATTTGACTTAAATTTGGCAAAAAGTTTCTTCCATTAGAAGATATGTTATGTCACTCAAGTATTTGTGATTTTCTGAAAGAAATGAAAAGGATCCTGCAAAGGTTTGAGTATAAATCAATCTTCTCAAGTCAGTAAAATATAAAAAATTTAAAGCCAGGAAAAACCTGGGTAAAGTTTCTTTAGTATTACAATTATTTTTTCCAAATTTAAAATAACACTTGTTGCTTCCTGGAGTACAGGAAAGAGCATCAAAAGACTCTACACAAGACTCTACACAAGAAGAAAAAAATTATATGTTTGGCTGATATTAAATGTCATGGCTACTAAAATGAAATTGTTCTGGTTTACTTTCAAGAAATTCCACCACTGACCACTGTAAAGCATATCTACATAATCTAAGAGAAAGCAGTAATTACATTTGCAGATATTTTTTTAATTTTTCCTTTTTCAGGAGAAATATTAAAGTGAGCAGTCTTGCGGAAGCTGAACGTTACTGGAAGAGACTCGGATTCATTTTTGAGCGTGCATAGAACTTGTGTTTGTTCACCCAGGAAACAGTCCATAAACTTAATAACTGGTCCTGGATTAAAAGTTAACATGACAGGAAGCCCAGAACCTGTCAAAGCTAACTCCATGTGATGAGGATGACTCACTGCATTAGACAAACACAAAAAACAAGCAAACAAAAAACCTCACACACCTATTAGCTTACAAACAGAAAAGTCATATTGTAGTTGTATGGTTACAAAAACAAAGTAATACCATAATACAATATGATTTATAATGCAGTTTTCTATAAACTTAACACAGACATGCTTACTTATAATGGCTGTCAGATAACATATTCCCTCATTAAGGAATTTGAGAGTGATCAATATTCACTTGCAAATGCACAAAAGTGGTATTACCAAAGTGCTGGTGACTTGCAAATGGCTGGGGGGTTTTTTATGTCCTCCAAATATTTACATTTACAATTAAGTTCTAGGTGTTCACTACCAGCAGGTGTATTCATGACATGCATGATTCCCTCCTTCTTTCTACATACCGTTTGAAGAGTTTTTGGTGCTAAAGCATTAAAGATGTAGGTTACAATAATTTATTTGTATTGATATAAATAAAATAAACACAGGTTTCCCATAAAACTGTTAAAATAAATTTAAAAAAAAAAACAAGATATGTATATATGGATGGAAAAAAAGTATATCTGATGGTGACTACACATTTCTGATAACATACTTGTGATTGCTGTGGCACCATCACTGAGGGCCTGCAGACAGCCGTCTTTATTCCCAACGGCTTCAAATCTCAGAAACAGTACGTAATCTTGTTTCGGTGATGAGTCATTCACTCCAAAGTCCCTTTTAAATTTTCTGTAAGAGTCACAATCTCTAATTACAAGACGGGGAAAAAACCAAACTACCAAACCCCAACCCACAAGGAAAAAAAAAATCAAGGCTTATTTTTCATCATCCAGTCTGGCTTCTTTGCTGTTGGTTACAGCTTGAACAAATGATCTTTATACTTCCTTTCAGAAAATGGAACAGTTACAAATTTAAGCTCAACAATATCTGTATGCTTATTATACTAGTCATTTGATATCTTTTCCAGTCTACAACAGTTTTCTAAACGAACATTACATGCATAATAATCACTTATAATTAGAGTTTAAGTAAGGGAAAATGGCAAGAGCACATTTTCTTTTTCTTCTCCTTATCTGAAGGAGAGATGTCCCTTTATGCTTACTTTTTTTTTTAATGGAATGAAAGCTCTCCAAAATGTTTCAGTCTCTTGGTGATGAAATACATATATTCTTTCATAATACTGCACTTATAGTATATCTTTATGAAATAAATCCACAGTCATTAAAAAGGCACTTAGTTTGACACTGCAGAACTCTCTCAACAATCTTTAGAGATTCAACATATTCAATGAGAGCTGCAATTAGTTCCCTTAGCAAAATCTAATAAAATTCTTGTTCACACAAAACAAGCTTAACCAATTCTTTGTTCAAGTACATCCTTAATGTATTATAAAACATCTCCCAGATAATCACTTTAGACTTTGCTTTCTCATTTGTAGTATCATGCCACGCAATTTCTTTTAACACACATAAATACGTCAGAAGTCATTCAGAAAAAAATCTACAGACACATTAACTTAAAATTATTTTCTCTTACACAGCTCTTTACAGAATAGCTTAGACCAATCAACTTGTGTGTGTGTGTCTAATTTGGACCACTCACTCACTTTGGACTAAAGCATAACGTAACCAAAGATTTCTCATAAGGTAGCAAGGTTCCTTGATTGGGAATGCACAAGATCAAGGTGGAAACATCTACATCTCTTGTCCTATTTTTGAGGCTTAAGTCTTGTAAAACAGCATCTGCACTCCTCTGAAGATCTGTCCCCTAAAAAATAATCAAAATGTGGAATAGTTCAGCCTGTTCTGCTTCCCCTTTTGTGTTTAATTTTTTTGTCCCTATACATACATTTTCATATCTTTCACAATAAGTAGAAAGACATAAGTAATAGCACTGACAGTTACATATCACATGGCTAATTAACCAATTTTTAAACATCAATTTCATGTCAATGTTTTGAATTCCCTTTTTTAAAGATGATGCTCACTCAGATGATTTCACTGTCTGAGAAAAACAAGTGGAAACACAGATGCTTAACATCTTAGAATACCAAAATATATTTTGATAATTCCTACTAAATGATAAGAAATCCAATAGGTCAAGCAAAACTGCTCAAAAAAACAACAAAACAAAAAACCACACCCAAGGAACATACTTAACATTGTTAAGATGTCACATAGTGAAACAGAAATATCTGAAAAACTTAATTCCAAGGTTAAATTACAGTAAAAAATTTGTTGGTTGGACAGAAGTTTCAGAAAGCATATTGATCAGGAAATAGTATGACATAGTAAACACTACTAGAAGATGAATGTTAAGAAACAAAAAGTGCAAAAGCAGAAATGGAAACATGTTTTCAGCTAAAATAAAAACCAGAACAGTTTCTTACCATCTCTCCTCCAATGGCATTGTCTTCCAGTACTGCTACCCAGTCCATACACTCAGGACTTTCATTGTATAAAGATATTTGTTCAGTCTTTGAAGATCCAAAGTAAACTGGCCCAAAGTTAATGCATTCCAATATTTTTCCACAAGACACTCCTAGAACTTTAAGAACTTGTTCAACCACCACAGCTTTGATCCATACTTCAGTGCAGCCATGACCTTCCAACTCCACTCTGTCAGTAACAAGCAGCAATAGGTAACGTGGAAAAGTGTTAGAAATAATCAGTTTGGTTTATATTAGAACCTATGCAAATCTGAACCAAGTCAGAGCATTTAAATCACTGGCTTTCCAGAGATAAACTAAGCGGGGGCAGGGGAGAGTGTACTTGACAATGTGATACCTAACAGGAATACTACCAGTCAGGAAGAATCATACATTACATGGTGGAGTTTTGGGGAGCTTTTTGAGTTTTCCCCCTTTTTTAATGTTTGAAACAATAGGAAAGACATCTCAAAAGAATCAGAGATGTCCGCAGATGATACACTGCTCATATTTCTGAGAATCTTTTTATCTAGGTATCAATTTTGGCACACACTTCGTAATTTTCTCTTAAGCAACTGGAGCTAGAAGTTCACCTGAATAACCATAAAAGAACTGCTGCCATTCCTGCCTGAATGCTTGATCTTGATGATACCACAAGACACCAAAGGACTATATAGACATTGTACAAATCTGTGTTATTAGAATTCTTCTGGAACAAAGCATATTTGTTCTTGTTGCACAAAAGAATCAAATTTAGTAATATAACTTATTGTTCTAATAGAATCAACTATGCTTTTAGATAGCCTCTGAGCTGAAAAAAATTTAAAAAATAAATCTTTTTTTTGAATATTCACATACATATCTATAGAAGGGACCTGAGAGAGGATCTCAAACTCTCTAAACACAGTCTTTCAACTTCCGAAGCATGATTACGGGATTCTCCAAGGCAGAAAAGAAATATCAAAGAAACATAAGAGTAGATTCCTCTGAAAAGAATTTTGCTTGGACATAGAGGCAAAACGCTTAGAAGACAAGGCAAATGTAAATAACCAGGATGTTTTCATCAAAACTGTACTATTTCTCCAAGTCAAATTCCTGTCAAATACCCATTGTAAGACTTTCAATATTACCCTGTTTGTTTAAATACATATATACACATACGTATACACATATATTTATATATTTGTGCAAGGCTTGACAAGGAAACTGAAGATTTCATTTAGTCCAAAGGATATAGCAATGACTACTAAGAAATGCCAAATTCACTGACAGAATTATGTAGAATTTAAGGCAGGGAATGGGTGAAGGATGAAATTTGAGCTCTGCGTAGATATGTTCTTTCAGTTTAATAGATAAACTATCTACTAGACTGCAGGAGACAGTAGCCGTTTAACCAAGATGGGATGAAGAAAACAGTGGTGGTAGCCTGGACAGCAAAGGAAAGGCAGAAAGCATGACATTTTGCAACCAAAAGGTTAAAACTCAGTAACCAAAGAAAGTATCATATGAAAGAGGATGTAACTGTGAGACAAAATACAGATATTGTCTTCCCTGTCACTCTAATGGAATTTTTCTCCTTTCATTTCATTTCCTTTTCCAACAGGCTACAAAAAGCAAGAACAGGAAGAACTGAACTTTAAGTCATATATCTTAATAATATAAAAACAAAACAAGAAACACACACAAACACACACACCCCCCCCAAAAAAAAAAAACCACAACACAAAACAACCACACCCTATTCACTATTATAAGAAAACAGGACTGAAAAGGACTTTCCAGATTGGTATCCACTTCCAAATTCTGGCACTTCCTAAAAAGTCTATATTCACCATTTGAAGAGAGATAAGGTAGGCATTTAAAAATAGTCTATTCTTAAAAAGAGTTAGTGGTTGCAAATACATTCCCTCCATTTAAAATAAGATACACCAAAGGACATCATAATGTTTCTGAGACTCCTGAAACACACAGAGCCAAAAGAAAAATAGCGAAGTTACAGAAGCTAAAAAAAGGAACACAGGATGTGTAGAAAGGTGAAAGATACAAAAGCTCTTGGTTAGTTGTATACTGAGAGATGTGCAAACATCCTATATCATTATGACTTATGAAAGATCTTTATGAAAGATCTTTAATAACACAGCCAGGTACACAATTTATGCATCACTGTTCTGTGCAGATAATATAATCATCAAATTAATTTAATAAAAATAAACGTGGAAGACAGCAACCGACACCTAGGAGCTTAATTTTATTATATAAACGTTGATAATAATAAAGACTAGAATTAATAACAAACAAAAACGTAATTTATAGAGCTGGATTTCTTCAGTTATACACTCACTTTATCACTTCTTTGATGATTCTGGGTACATCTGTGCAGATATCCACTTTAACTGTCTTTACAGATTTCGGCTCTACCACTCCACTGGTAGGTTCTATGTTAAGCAGGACAACTCCATCATATGATATTTTAAACGTACCTAAAAGAAACAGAATAATAAACAGAATGTTATACAACAAATTTGTAGATTTATATTTTTCTATTAGGCATTTGGAATTACAAAACACATAATGCAGATATTCACAAGCACTACATTTTCCTATGGAAACAGGAAACATGGAATTAATCTTTTTCAAAACTATTTCTAACGCAGAGTAGATCATTATTTCCAGGGTTTCTTTAGATATTACACCCACATGTCCAATGCCACTTTGCAAGTTGTGATTGTAACAGAAAAGGTACTCACATTCCAAACAAAAGTGACTACATCATAAAGCAGCTGTAAGTAACATTTTGTAAGTTACAGGATATTTTATACACAGCTCTAGGCAGCTACTGTAGCCAGAAAGTTAAGTGCATATTGCAGGTAACAATAGTTTTCATGATTTGGTATGTTGTCATGGTTTCGGCAGGGATAGAGTTGGGCGCCAAAAAGGACTGTCGTGGTTTAACCTCAGTCGGCAACTGAGCACCACAC
>NW_008795695.1:17073487-17081102 GCF_000699145.1 Aptenodytes forsteri | reverse complement strand
GTGTAAGCACTACCTAGCAACAACTAAAACATCGGTGTGTTATCAACATTGTTCTCACCCTAAATCCAAAACACAGCACTGTACCAGCTACTAGGAAGGAAATTAACTCTATCCCAGCCGAAACCAGGACATATGTACACAACACAATTTATTGCAGAAGCGAACAGTGAAACATTTCTGGGTTATAAAAATATTTTTAAAATGTGAAAAAATTATTAAATGTGTATTTAACCAGCAGCAATAATTATCTGTCATTATATCATAGATAGCAAAAAATTGTTTCAAATGTTGTAGGAAAAAATGCAGTGTTTGACCTCAGACAATAGATAATCTCTGATATGGGATCAGAATCAGGAACAAAGGACTCTTTTTGTGCATGGGATGACATGTGAAATGAAATCCTTGAGTCACAGGCCAGCATACAGCATTTCTTGCTGATACAGTTTACGTGCTGCCTGTTAGTGCAACCTGCTGTATTACGATTTACAGAGCCTACAGAAACACAGATTCAGCAGCTATTCCTTTGTCTGCCCTCAATACATTCTTCACTAACCACCACTTTCATTCTAATTTTGCCTGCGTCCAATCCTGCAAAACTCCATCATACAGCCTGCATGCATCACGCAACAGTTTATAACTAGAAACAGTTCCCATGCAACCTAAGAAATTTCACATCACGCAAATTAGTTGTAGATGCATATGTAATGTAGGTTATCTCATTTTCTTTTTCTAATCATCATTCCTCAAAGAAAGAAGTTAGTATGTATGAGTAAGAGCTGATTATATAAACTACATTCTACATCTTTAAGTTGAGCTGGCTAGAAAACAAAACAATTTTTCCTCTGCTTTTTGGAAAAAAAAAAAATTCTGTTCTAACTAGACAGCCATTTGATTTTTTTTTTTTTTTTTTATATTGCAACCCATCTCTGTGTTTCTACAATCATGTATTTTCTGTTGGTACAATATTTCTTGTGGAAATCCATGAAGCAAATGTTCACACGACGCTGGCCTAATGCAAATAAAGATACCTTGTGATATAATAAACAGCTGTACAAGTGAGGAACAAAAATAATTAACTGCTTGAAATTTGCTGTTTGAAACTCAGCATAGTTGTCACCCTACTTCTGGAGAAAGGTGTCTGCAGCTTTGTCCAGTGGAAAAGGCAGTCAAATAGGTTACTTGGATCATATAAGCATTCTTACACTCCATTCTCCATGTTCCTTATACTCCTATATGAAACAAATACAGTTCAATTCCCATCCTAGAGGACTTCAGCTCTGAAAGCACAGGGAGCTTGTAGCTGTTAGCTATTGGGATCACAGAATCACAAAGACAACAAAGCAAGAGCAGACGGGATTTGCTACTATTTATGTCAGGCATAGTAAGCCAATGAGCAACTGTTATTTTTACATCTTTCAGATGGGACTCAAAAGTAGAGCACTCCTAAAATTTGGCAAAGTTCTAAATTCATTTTTCTTCCCTGAGTGGAAACATAGTACTGCCTACAGAAGCAATGGGCCATTTATAGAACCTTTAGCTACAATACTCATAATCTGCATAACCCAGAACTTCAGTTAATTTTTAATTGGCCACTGAAGTGTTAACTTGCATAAAATTACATTTTCCAAGAAAATAAAATATTTGTATAATTTAATGCAAACTAAATATTTACCTGAAGCTGATCCATGGTTAGCAATACTAATCTCTTTACTAATTATTTTAGTGTTTGCAATCACGGCACCAAAATTAATCTCTGACTCAATTTCCAGATAACAGCACGGAATTAATCTGCAGAGAAAAGACATGGTTATATTTTCCCAAAACTTGAAAATACCTTTGCATTTTTAAGAAGTTTTATTAAGCACTCCAGTGGAAGAGAGTTCTCGTTCTCTCCTAGTTCTCCTACCAATGTTTATGCAACTTACTTCAGCAGTAGAGCATACACAGGGAAGATATAAAAAAGATCTAGCTATCTATCAAGCTGTTTAATGACTAACTACTGTAACTTTAAAACAATACAGGTTTGAACAATTAGTCAAAATGGAATGTAAACATTTCTATTTAATTTTATTTAAAGTTCTTTGTACTATAATAAAGTATTTAAAACTATCTTGAGCTAGTTGCATCACAAAATAAGACCAAAGTTAGTATTCAGTGTATTTCATTATCAGCTGCCTGAACTAAACGCAGAGAGAAAACATGCGTGCTGGTTTTAATTTACAGTCTTCTTGTTTTATAGATACTTTATGTGGCTTCAACAAAACTTGTAACAGACAGAAGTGGATAATGACACAAGTTATTTCTATTATTTATTTAAGAGCCTCAGCCAGTATGATGACATCACTGTATTGGGTATTGCTTAGCCATAATGAAAAGATCATATTCACTTTAGGAAACTTGCGGACAAACAAACACCTCTGTGGACATTTCATAGTGATAATGCAATTTTTACCAAAAAAAACTTTTGACTAGTATTTCTCCATACGCTATTTTCTCAAACTGGTTAATGATGCATTTTAAATTATGTTTGCATAGAAAAAAATACTTTATATTTAGTGACCCTTCACTGCAATAATTGAGTATCATCTATCTATAAACTGCAGACATGCATGACACAAAAATACATTTGGGAAAAGACTGATTCAAAGAGAATCATAAAGTATATTAATTTATTTTCCAGACAAACACAAAGAATTATTATAGCCTGTCAATTTTTTTCCCTGCAAAAGCCCATTAAACATGAAGATTTGAAATACTTAACAATCTACTGCAAGTCCTTTCCAGAAAGGAGTCACCGGTAACATTATCATCCTAAGTGGTCTTATCTCTACATTGAATTACTAAGTTCTGTATTACCTTATGAAAAGTCATCCCTGTCTTTCAGTGAAAGAAAAGCATTTAGGACTTTCCATTTAAATTTCTCTGAAGTTATTAAAGAAAGCTGTAATAGCATTGTTTAATACTGCGTTCTAAAAGAGTAAGGAGTTTACAAACATCACAGAAAAAAAAAACTAATTGAAATTGTTATTTCCAAGTCTTCCAATGGTAGACAATCTTTTGCTAAAAAGAGACAAAATTTACAACTTCAAAACCCCACGTCAGACTTAACCATTTGTGTCCTACATTAACAATAGTACAATATTAAAATTTTAAAAATCCCATAACTTTTAAGATGAAACGAGGAAAAGCAAATCAGTGAAAAAGATCATGACATAAGAGGTAAACAAAATGTAGGAGTAAGTATCACTTATATGAAGGCAAAACCTTGCACATTTCAGGCTAGCATGAGATGTTTTTAAAAATCAAGCAATCCCACAAACAACTCATATACTGAATAATCTCCATGGAAATTCCTTTCTGTCTGTACATGTAACTTGTAAGGTTAAGATTTTCATAAAGACTATAATTTGCAATAGTTTATGGGATTCATCCGTGCTAATTTAGGCATTTAAAGTTGGACCTGTAAACAGAAGTTTGTCATTCTAATTTCTCTTTTTAGACAAAGGAAAGAAAGGTATTCCAGAGCAATTCCCCCTCATCCTCGGATAACACCTAGCCTAAGTCTGAAAAACTATATTTAAAAGCTTACTTTTTCCAACCAATATACATGTTATATACAATATATACGACATATATCCATATACACACACATAGATAGGCACACACAATCACACATGGATTGATGAAAATGATCCTTGAATGTATGACCTTATTCTAAAACACACACCATATTTTTAGAATTAGGCAACACGTCTCACTACAATCCAGTTTTGCAAATATGGACAATTACTATAAAATCTTTTATATAAGTGGTTCAGTAAGGAGGGAAGACATTAAGAGTAGATGTTAACTTGTCTAATATGTTGATACAGAATTAGAAATTATCAACGTTATCACAACCAACTTAGAATAAAGCAAAAAAAAAACCCCAAACGCTCTCTAGGATCTCAGAGGGATATCACCCCAATTAACTTCTTACCTGTGTGCTGCTCTGAAAAAAAAAAAATCTTACTTTTGTAAGGAAACTTACTATTTGTTTTCAATACAATTAAAAGATTAATTACATAGCCATATGTGACACGTATTAGCAAACTTTCCACAAGATTAAACTGCAAATAGTAACAGCAGCATATGAACTTTTGACCATCGTACCCAAGGAGGGGGATATCAACTATGTCATCTTCTATTAAAAGAAGTAGTCTATCTTGAAGATCATCTTCACTCTCAGGATAATACTCCACAAAAGCTGTAACTTGAAGTCCAGATGCAACAGGTTTTTCTGGATTTTCCACAATCAATTTAAACTGTAATTTAAAAAAACACAAGTATTTTTTTAAATTGTTAAACATTTCTAGGTTAAAAAACATATACATGTGGTTCATTTTCAGAATAATAAGCAGATTGATTTAAAATTCACAACCAACTTTAAAATACGCAGGATTTTATAGAATTTCTCTTCCTATTTACTGAAGTCCAGATGTTTTAAGGTAAAACAGAAAGACAGAATGAATACTAACCCATCAAATTATATGGAAGAGTTGGTTTAGCAAAATATCATTTCTAGTCTTTCCGAGAGAGTTCTAGCTTTTCCTACTGTTGCAATAAACCTTCTGAAGCAACACAAAATTAAGTCAGCTACTACTCAACGCAGAATCTTTTTGGTACCTGAGAAAGTAACAAGGATTAAGTCTCAGTCCAAAGCAGCAAGAAAAGGAGACAGCATAAACATTTTCTCTAGGTCTGACTGACATTCAGCTGATGTCAACAGAAAGTCTCACTGTACATTGAAAATCTGCTTGAAAGGCCCATGGCACCTCCAATTTTGGGGGTCAAATGAAAGAGAGAAAAACAGAAGCAGCTGACAGAAAGCACCTTTTTCCTCTCTCAAAAGATAATTCTGGATTTGTTGTGGTCTGTAAGCATCTGCTTATATCCAACACCCCCAGCACATCTTTCCTTGAACAGAATACACAAGTAACCTACTAGCACGTAGTGGGAAATCCAGCAGTTCCCACATTCCTAGGAAAGCATCACAGCAAGGTCTAGAGCTTCTCTGGTGTTTCAGTCTCCTTACAATTCACATCACTCTATGCACAACAGGCTTCTGCTCTGTATGTCCAGTTTAATGTATGTTTATTTCTGAGTCATCTCAGTATTCTTTACATTTTCTGTTCTAATTTATGTTTGAAATACGCAAACATATAATTTACTATTTGTTGATTCTATTATCTGAGCATCTCCTTCTATTCCTTTAAAATTTTCCTAGCAGTATAAACACTCAGTTAAAGGAAAATTGTTACGTAATATGCATCATGATTATGGGTTTGATTTTTTAAAGACTAGCCATGTTTTAATTTTGAAGCATGTAAAATTTCTCTCTTCTCTAAAAAGAAATGAACAGCCATGCATATTCATTCCATACAAGGGAAAATGAATATATTGTACTAAGAACTTTTAATGAAACCTATGGAAAACTGTTTTGTGATCTAAATTCCCTGAAAGGCATTTCTTGGCCATGCACTATGACAGCTCAAGGAAGGTTATTTTTCAGTTCTTGCACGCTATGAATGTAATGCCTCAGAAAATTTACAGATGAGTTATATACTTCAGAGCCATGTAATCACAGATAGCAGCATAAGATCTGGGAATGAGAAAGGGCAACACAACAGACCTTTCCAGAACCGAGCACATGAAGTGGAATCTTGTCCCCTAACTGTTATATTGGTCATCTCACGCACAATAGCATTAAAATACTCAGCAAAAGGCACGAGATAGAGGTAAAAATTCATAAATTATGATTGAGCAACCTTTTCTCTTTTCTGAAATTGACTCTGCCTTTCCATTTCTGGAGCACATGAAAAATTGATAAGGCTGATGAAAACTAACAAAACAGAATAAGCCCAGCACTACCAAATCAAGCACTCTCAACAGTTTCCAGCTCGTTCCAAAATTCTTCAGTTACAGTGTAATAAAAATCAAGCTGTCTACATCATGCAAATTAGAAAATTTTAGGGGACAATAAAATGCATACAGTCTTGGCCACTGTTGCCCTCAAAAAGAAAGGCTGACTACTCAGATAGTGAAATTATCCAAGGTACTTCAACTGTCTGACAATCATTTTCATGTCTACCCCAGAATACGCTTATTCATAGTTCAAGTTTGGCAACACAAAGCAATGTCAGCTTCTGTTCAACCCCCAATGCCAGTTCAACCCTTTGATACTAATTTTGACGTAATTAACATATAATAAACTAGCTAGATGAAAGACCAAAATAAAACTACTACCCACAGCTGGATTTTGCTGGGCCCACACAGGTTACAAGTCAAGGGCTAAACTGGTTAGAATTGTAAAGATGCATTTGCCTTTAAAAAGTCTGGCTAGGCAATGATTTTTCCAGAACTAATCAGATGCTGTTAATAATAATCATACTATCTTGAGATAAGACTGTAAAACCCTCTTTTCTGAGAAAGCTCTCCACGAGCAAGCACCACAAATGGACTACTTCACTCAAAAAACTTAGAAGAATACAATACAGAAACAAGGTAATAGAGCTATCCATCAGCCCTATGGAAATCCAAGCAAAAACAATTTCAAAAGTTGTGCCCTTCAGCTGATCTGGAACACTTCACAAATTTGTCGTTCGCACCATAGCAAAGTGATCCATTTCTACATAACGCTCCCTGAAATAACAAGGAACTCACGGGCTTCTTGAGGGATAAAATTTCTGGAGAGTACAAAGCCAGCCAGCAAAGCTAAGCAGGATTTGTTACCAACAAGGGACTTGATGTAGTAAGACATACAAGCAAGCTAATTTACTTCTATTGAAACTATGGATTTAACAAGGAAGCTCTCTTCAAATTGTTTATGACCTCAGGAAAATACAGAACTGGGAAGACTGGACTTCATTTCATTCTGACTTACAAGCTTCAAACGAGCAGCCTCATTTGAAGCCCTATATGAGAATATTTTTCAAGTATCATAGAAATGACACCTACATGTTCTCACAAGAAAATGATGAACCAGGACTTGCTCCCTCCTTCAGAACTGTCACACAAGAAGCAATCCAGACAACTTTGGCTCTAAGAATTGCCTCTTATTCTTTCCAGTTTATCTAGTTACTCAACTATTTTAAATTAATTTCCAATTCACTGGCAAATTCCAGCCAGTCTCATAAGCTGCTCTGGCATCCATGGTAGCATTTAATATTTGCAGTAGCTGAACACAGACAAGCATTTACACCTGCCCAAGCAACCTCTCACACAGGACCTACCTAGCTGGGCAAACCTGTGGGCAGACGTCGCCCCGCAAAACTGCAGAAAATAAAAGCGGGGCCTCGAGACACACTTTTCCTCTGGCAATGTTCTGCACCTCAAGGAGGGCCTGGCAAGCGCGAGGGGAGCGGGCTGCGTACCAGTTCCTCAGGGCAAGCCCGGGAGGGAAGTATACAGACCCGCGGGACTCGGGTCGGAGTGGGGTGCTCCCACGAGGCACTACCGTTATTGACGCACAATGGAGTGGTGCGAGGTGCTGTACAAACAAACACAGAGCCGACAGCTGACTTGGAGAGGCAGGCCTCGACGACGTTACCCACCCCCACCTGGGCCAGGGGGCGCA